>NC_079151.1:54325160-54648731 GCF_947563725.1 Argiope bruennichi | reverse complement strand
ATTCATATATCTTGCAATAAATGATAATTAATTCTATTATTAATAGAAAAGTAAGACTGTTTTTATCAGAAAAATAAATAGCGGAATTAAATGCATTTAAAAAGAAGTAAGATATAAGAGAATCTATAGCTGTTTTATTTACTAATATTTAAACAATCTCATATTTCTGAATTTTCTTCAAAATCGCTATTATCTTTACTCATAAAAGGAAAAATGTATGTGTATGTATATATATTACAATAGTTCACTTAGCAATATCTTTATTAAGAAACTAGCCGTCTTTGGTGACCAACAGTTCGCCAGTATAAAAGATCTCTAAAATTTTCAAATATATTTTATGTAACTTGATCGCTTAATAGCTTTTCCTGCAAAATATTTAGCTATCAAAGTTTCAGATTTTGATAGTTATATAATTAAGTCATACTATTATGTAGGCCTTAAACAGTTCTGTTCATTGTATTACTTACTAATTTCTGTCAGAGCTCATAAAATTTGCACCTTAAATTACAGTGGAAATGTTAAACTGCAATTACTATAAAAACATTTTTTACTGAAACCTAGCACATCTTTTTTTTTTTTGAATATGAAAATTGAATGAAGAGTCGCTCAGCACTGAAGTTGTATATGCAATGCAGAATAATTTTTGTAATTTATACAATATCTTAAAGAATTACTCAACAAAAATTTCTCTAATTCATCGTAAAATTCAGTTTTTATTTTTACTTTCAAAACATTTAAATGATGCAAATGAAAATATTTTATTTGACTTCAGTCAATAAATGTTCTTATGAAAAAATTATGAAGTTTAAATTTTACACAGTCCTTTTGTCCTAAGGAGTCATATTCGAAGTATGTTTAGATGCAATATTTAAAAAAAAAAAAAAAATTGTTCCTAAGTGCAACTCCTTAATGCTTTTTTAAAAAGAAAAAAAAATAAAAAAAATAGTGACTTTAGAAACCATGCTTACATAGTTGTGAAATTAGTTTTTATCTTGTTGTTGTTTATAATGGCACATGCCATGCACAAGCTCGCTGACGAAGTCAGCGATTTTAAGCCAAGGGAGCGTCTCTTGTTTTTAGTAGCGCCAACTAGGGCCAAGAGAACGTCTCAGCTACTCACACATCTCATTCGCTTGCACAACCCCTTTTTACAGGGGGGCACATTCACACATAGAACGGAGGAAGAACAACCATGCCCGTACCGGGACTCGAACCCAAGACGCACAGAACACGGGGAAGACGCGCTACCCCTATGCCAGGACGCCGGCAGTTTTTATCTTAAGGCCTAATATTAAATATTTACCATTGTAATTTCAATTTTGATTACGATAAAGGTCCAATCTATATAAATCTATGTTTCTGGCAAGAAATTCAGGGGCGAAAAAAACAAAAGAACGAATAAAATATAAAGTAATATATTTTATTTTTAGCTTTCTTTCGTGCATAAATTTAAGACAAATTGAAAATTAGTAATAAATCATTGGCAGCGTTTTTAAGAAAATAGGCAGAAATTTGCTACTACATTACCTGCGAATAAAATTTAAGCTCATGATACTGTATTTGAGAATTAAGCGTTTTAATGTAGCACGTTTAGATGTTGCATTTAAATGTCGTTTGCGGTACATTGGATTATGTATAGTTAAATGTTATAGTAAAATAAGCTAGAAAATGAAGTAATATATTTCAGATTTGAAGGAATTTCAGTAATTATCAACATTTTCTTATTGAAAATGTTTTTTTTTCTCTTGAGAATTAACCAGCAGCTGTTTTTAAAATTATTAATATGATTCCTATCATTTAATTTAGCCAAAGTGCTTATTATTTTGCAAAAAAAAAAAGCAACTTATTTGAACAGTTTTAATGTAAAAAATACATTAGCTCATTTCAAGTATCAGCTGTGGAATGTATATACATAAAAGCATACATACATATAGAAAGAACTAAACTTTATTGATATCCTTTTAAATTTGAATTTAAAGCCCTTTCTATGTATTTTTTTTCATTTTTTTAAATAAAATTAAACCGTAAGAGATATAAAGATAAAATCCTCATAAAACTAAAAATTATAATTCATTTTATTAGATAAAATTTGTATTATGCATATCAGAATTATAATTTTTATAAATGTCTTCCTTGTGGGAAAATCATAAACGTGTTCCTTTTTAATAAATACATTTTTAAAGCAAATTTCTCATACTTTATTATTTTCAACACTCGTCTGAAACGTGGTAAGGGTCATCAGCATTTTTCTCGCGGAAGTTTCGTTTTGTTATCAGAGACAAGGAGTATCATTCTCACTCTCATAGTGAGTAGATTACCATTTGGCATACATTGTAAAATCGCCAAATCTTACATGTAAAGATAAAGTATATAATGTGGTAACCTTTCTTGACACTTGAGCGGAAAGGGGGAAATTTATTGAGCGCAAATACCATACAACCTTTTGTTTTGCATTTCGGCAAATAATAAGATTTTATGTATACATTCATTATTAAAAATAAAGTTAAATTGCAATAATAAAAATAATTAATTAAAATTGCATTGATTAATTTGCATTGCATTGTTTAAATTGTTAATTGCATTGTTTAAATTGCAATTACACTAACATTAATTTTTTTATCAATTGCTAAACATTAAATCATCCGTTTCTAAAAACAGCAGAGATACACACACATATGTATAAACTAATTAAGTACTTTTAATAGCAAATATTTGCTTATTTAATTTAATAAAGATAAGCCACTTGTTGATACTTTCTAAATGTTCCAGTGCATTCTACAAATTTGAAGGAGAAAAAGTATGTATCATCTAAGATCAGATAATGAAGTAGAGTCCGCAGACGTGAGAGGAATGCTTTCTAGAAGAAAAAAAAAAAAACTTACAAAACAAATAATAGAGAGAAGAGTAATACAACTGTCACGTAAACGGAACAGCCAGCGACATTCTTGTCAATAAACAATATGAGTTTCATTCTGATAAGGTTACCGTTCACCTCTCAAAATTCAAGGGATAAAAAAAATCCTTATCAGTTGATTTCTAACACATGCTTTCGTGGGTGTACCGTCTGTTGCTGAAAATTTTTGTTAACTGTTTAAGTGATTCTTTGATTAAATATTTTATTAAAACAAATTAATTATTTGATATTTTTATACATAGATACCAAACATACTCGGTAGGTATTAAAATAGTAGTAAAAAATTAAAGTTATTGAATTATTATTATTATATTATAGTCATCATGGAGCCTGAAATAAGAATCATTTTTAAAATTATCCCCTTCTATCTGTATATGAAAACAATAAGAAAAATAAATTTTGATGTAAAATATATAATTTACACCAAAATGATAGACCTGTGCGAAAATCTGGACAAAATCTGCCAACAGGAAGTGTGTCCGTCTGTTCATGTTCATGAGAACACAATAGTTGAAAAATGAAATTAGGTACATCGAAAATATTTGATATATACTTCATCACTAGAATTGTATCTGTATTTGACCAAACCTGTCTATAGATTGATTGTAGATGTGTCTATTCATGTATATGTTAAAGCGATAACTAAGAAACTCAGCATCATCTTTGTTAATTTTTGCAGATCGTTATGGTTTTTAAGTTATCGTATTCACACTAGCAAGCATACAGAGACGGATTCATAAATGTTTCTTTTTTCGGTCTGAAGAAGATTTAAAGTCTTAAAATTCAACAAAAACTTGAAACAGAATTTCTTGGAAATTAAAATACTCTTTCTTTACCGCATACAGTATACAATTCATATAAATATGTTTTACCTCAGAATTACAGCATTATTAATTTCACGTATTCATTATCTTTAAACTTTAGTCTTTTTTATGCATCTAACTGCTTCAAATTTGTATAGTTTATTCAATTAGAATATATTTTATTTTGTTTAAGCATATATCATTTAACTGTGCAACTTGACACAACACACCCAAAAGTTCTCTATATTATATATGCTAACGAAATCAAAGGAAATTGAAATTAAGAGAAAACAAGTAAAGTATATATAGTGCATCATAGATAATATGGAATTGAAGTTCAAGAATTTAACAAACACTTGAAATTAATTTAATAAAATTTTTTTATAAAACTCATAAAATAAATATTTCGTAATTTTTAGATGCATTTCGAAAAGATTGATGATATCTATTTGCGCGTCAAAATCAAACATTAAACGTCACCGCTTACGTCTCTTACCTGCAAATTTCTTAAGGTACCTTGTGACATTACGCCCTTTTTCTTTAAGTGTGTTTAATTCTATAATCTTATCAACGCACTTCACATTTATTGTTTGAAATCCTTAATTCCATTGTAAGTCATATCACTGACTTACAATGGAATTAAGGATTCTTATTCCGATAACGAAAACTGAATGACCGGACCGCTCCAACAGCTGCACTGGCGGGAACTGTGATTGAGTCCAAAGGGCCATCACCGGCCACGGTAAAACGATTCCCGAAGGAAGTATGTCCCGTCATCGATGGGAGGAGTCAGATCCCCCACCTTTTTGTTGCGAAATCCAACCACCATACCGGAAGCATCTCATTCTCATTTCGAGGTATCCCCACAGGGGGTTTAATTCCATTATAAGAAAAAAAATTATTTTAAATTAATTTTTGTTCACCCAAAATGCAAACAAACAAATTATGAATACAAGAAGCTGATATGCATTTTTAGCAAATTTTTTTTAAGTTATCATGTTGATTTTATTGCATCATATTGCAAAATTTATAAAGTTATCATGTTTAAAATGTTACCATTGATTTTAAAAAATCATATTTTGAGTATCAAACATATTAATGAGGCAAAAAATATTTAAAAAATGAAATTTGCGCTAACATTTAAAAGATAATTATCAAAACTGTAGTATACAAATTTAAAAAATTTCTAAAAGTAATTTTCATTGATTATAAATAAAAAATATCCTAAATTAACCAGAATTATGCAAAACATAAGTGGAAAGATGATCTATTCAATAAATAAAATATACCGCACACAGTTCTTTTTTATGTTAAATGTTTGCAATGAATATTTGCAATAAATTATGTGAATATTTCTCTAATGCACTCCCCCGAAAATGCGTTTCCGAAAATATTATTTCATAAAAATGAATTTTAAAAATCTTTTGAATGATACCAATTTAATAGTTGAACGAATTTTCTGGCATTTTGACAATTATTAAAAATATTTTTTTACCTGATTTTTAATAATAAATCACATTGTTGCCCTGAAATTCAAACTATTTTCATTGTTTCATAAAATATTTAATCGCGTGATTTTCTTCTATAGCTCAAAGCTAAGAAAGAATGATTCTTTTCAGTATCTATGTATTTACAAGATAAATAAAAACGAGGTTACAATATCGCGCATTTAGAAGATAGATGAACCAGCTATTTGCTTTTCTACTAGAGCTATGATACTATAGAACTCTCGCCTTTAGAAAGGATCATATGCACAATAAACAAAAACTTATGTATAATAATTGAAGTACCACGGCTTCAAATTCTGTCAGTTTGAGGAATCATGGATATGTAGTTATATCTAAACGATTTATCTGAAAACAAATATAACCAATATACCTGGAGAATCAGCAATTGCTTGAGGCGGCTGGTTTATTAAGGTGTACGTACACACTAGAAGATTATTTTTTTTTTAAATTTTAACTTTAAAAATCCAGTTTTTTCACAGTAGGTCATTAATATATGTTTAAACTCATTTCAGTGAGAAAAAACCATATTACACTAATTGTTAATTAACTAAATAATATTTAATAAGCTAATTAGCCTATTTTTTAAACATGATATCATAAATTCTAATTTGTACAGACACACAATTCTAGTTGGAAATGATGCCTAATATTAGTCTTCATGTTGTCTGCCTCAATCAAGTTATAAAAATATATAGTTTTTTTTAAACAATTTTTTCATCAACGACGAATAGAAAAAGCGAGATTTTTTCTGTAATTTTAACTTTTAAATAGCTATTAAATATTTATTTCTATAAATATAACTTTGATTGACAAAACATCCGCTAATTCATACAGATTATTTTGATATGTAAATAATTGTATTTGGTTCATTTCTTGTTGAGTTATGATTGTTTGAATGAAGCAACATAATGGAAAAATATCATTTTTCATAAAATGAGTTTTAAAAACACCGTAACTAGAGTTTTTAATGAAAGCACCTCAAGAAAAATAATTATAACTCGAGAAATATTTCGAATATTGACAACATCTTGGTATCGTTTGAAAGCTAAAGGATCAGAGAACATTATTAAGCAATAAAAAAATATTCGATATTTTGAACGATTTTCAAAGTTTCAAGTGTGTACATACAACTTAATAAGATAAATATTTGATTTGTTGTGTTTTCACGTTTCAAACGCGAACAAATAAGTGAGATCCAATTTAAGCCTTTTTCTTCAATAAATTAAATTGAATCTCAGTCATGCTGTTAAATAGTAGCAAAACGATGAAAGAAAATGTATTCAGTATGCAAATGAATCAACAGAAGAAAGTTTTGAAAAACCTTGAGGAAGAATTTATTTGTAAGATGTTCAGTATGCGTGAATAATTATCTTTTCAGAGACATATTACGAACATGAATATCATCCTAATGAAACAGCTGAGTACGTAATTAACATCTCGACCTGCGACTTAATTAATTTCTGTTTCAGAGTAATCTCAAAGATATCCAAGTATTGATTATTTGGATAATTAAAACTGTATTATCTTAAATTTCTATATGCCGTTCTTTATACACTTTTGTAACTTCATTAGTTTTTTGTTTGTTTTTTCAAATGCCTTTTAAATTTGTATTCAAGATGCCATCATTATATTTAATCATCCAGTTATTTTTTCATCCAGTTATTGGTAGCCCTCTTCATTTCAAGTTTTCTCTAATAAATGTCTAAAATTGTCAAAACAAATCTGCACAGTAGGACTTTGGCTTTTAACGAGATTCGGCCTTCATTAATCATTTAAAGCATTGGGATTTTAAAAAAAAGAAAGAATATTGAAGTGAAGAAATCCACAGGCATCAACTGTCTCCAAAGAAATACCATTTTTTAAAAACGATCTTGAGATCTCTAACAGAAGTTTAGATTAAATATAAATATTAAAACTTCATATGAAAAAAAAATTAATTTTTTTAAAATTAGTGCTAAGTTCAAACATGTTTCTCAAACCTTAGAAATAATACATAAACCATACAATTGCTACAAAAGAAATGAGTTAATTTTTATTTTGGCAACTCGGATCAGCTGCTCATAAAGCTCATTATTCAACTATAAAGAAGTGCATCAAATATTTTTGTAACGCATATCCTGTTTTAAATTATCTATATTATCAAAATGAAAGTGAAATTAGAGGAACTATGCAGTTTAATACTTATCGAATTTCATAAATTATAGTTTATTCATTCCCTACCTATTACCAAAGAAATGTAAATATTAAAATGAAGAAACTTACCTCTTCGAAGTAGCGCTGAAAATAAATTTCACTTTTATGTATTTATGAATTTGTAAAAAGGCATCAAATTTTGATCGCCAGGCAACACCGTCCTTTAAAATGACCTTGACAAATACAACGGGAAATGTATAAACCGATACAGCAGACATTTGTTATGTAATCGTAAACGCACTATCTCTCTTCGAAACAAAATAACAGTTTTGATTTCTTTAAAATTAATTTGTTTATAAGTCACTTAAATGACGTAATCCTTCGTCATCTCCCTTTCTTTTCTTTCTTCTTTCCTTTCTTTTTTTTCATAGACACGTGAAGTGTGACAACATATATGTTTGCATTACATCTGTGTTCACACACGCCTAGTTAACGACCTTGATTTTCATAAGTAAATTCTTTCAACAACATTATTTTCCATTTTATAGGGGAATCGTAGTGCATGTGACCGTGAACATCTCAGATCTGTGTATGTGTTTGTGTAATCCAAAATTGCGTGCCATTTTACCAGGGATTCTGAGAATAGTTTTGAATGCCAAAATGTTTGCTACTGTTTCAGAAATACTATAATAAATTTTAAATGTTTATACTTTGAAGTAAAAAACCTCTCTATCATTTCAATATCTTTCCAAACTATGGGCAACTTTCGACAGTTTATTTTCAGCAGTTAATCTTCAAAAGAAACATATTTTTCGTTGAAATTAAAAGTTAACTAGTTAACTGTGAAATTTATTTTTAAAAATCCCTCAAGTCTCCCTTTTTAAAATCAAGGGATAATGCTTATACATGTCGAGCGCAATACAAATGTTTCCATAATAAAGTTTGAAAAAAATCGTAATAAGATGAATAAGATTTCATTTGTATAAGATAAAAAAAATTACATGTCGACCGTGCCAAAATGAAGATTTGGATTGACGTGTATACAATTCGAAAGCACTTAACTGGTTAAATAATATCTCTCTGCTCTTGTAAGTAATAGTACGTACGCGTAAGGGGAGGCAGCATATAAAATGAATAATTTAGTAGATAGATTACTTTCGGAAAAACAGAATTATGGAACAATTAAAGATAAAATAACTAAACCTTAATGAAAATAAATAATTGTTTAGCAAAAATCTTTGTCCTTCTTTTTGTGGATAAAAGATCATTTAATTTTGTCCTTGATAATTTTGAATTGCGAAAAAACGTTTTAGCCTCTGAAATCACGGCCAGTACAGTTGTAATATCATAATTTCCAGCAAGCTCTTCCCAAAAAACATTTTATTATTTTTAAAGCTGAATAGTAACATTCAAGTTATGATACAGTCATAGGAATTTTTAAGAGAAAAGTAACATTCAGGTTCTGATATAGTCATAGGAATTTTAAAGAAATGTTTATTAAAACAAAAAGCAATTTCATTAAGAACAATATCTAAATTATTTTTGTAATAAATTATCCAAAGCAATCAACCATGCTTTCTGATAATTTTGTAAGCACACAATGCTCTACATCATAAAATATCACATGGACACATTGACGATAAAAAACAGCAAAATTGTTAATGGGCCAGAATTGTATTCCAATAATATAATTCCTGGAAAAGATAAATTGAAATTATATTCAATAATATGACTGGCTGACATTGCAAAAAGCACATCATTTATAAGTTTTCGCTTCTGTTAAGAGTATCAGTTTTTTTCATATAAAATCTGAAATTGTATTAGAAAATTAATAATGAATTAAAATTAATAAATGAGGTGTAAAATGGAAAAAAATTAAAAAGCTATAGTTCCATAAACTTTGCACACGAGTAGATTCAATTTTTAGAATTTGAAAAACCATTTTATAATTGCAATGGGAATTCTATAATTTGTTTATTTCTTTTTTAATTTAAACGAATAATATTCATTATAAAGTATATTTTTACTAAGCAATGCCACATGTCTTTTTTTTTTGTAGAAATTCAAAGTTGAATTATAATTTTAAAAATAAAAAAAGGTAGCATCTTTTTAAATAATTGCCTTTACCATTTAATTCATAAAAGCATTTCATACAGCCTTCACTTTCTGATGCATTCCGCCAAAATGCGAATCACATCAAAATATTACTGATAACAGACACATGTAATCCGACATAAGTATATTAATCGTATTTTTACTCCCACCCCTCCTATCGTCACAATGCTAACATTTTGTTTTCGGGTCAAATAAAAAGAATGGAAAGAAGAAAGTACATTCCACAGCTTATCAGGTGTTCCGCACAGTATTTGCTAAACACCTTAAATGACCTCAAAAAAAAAAAAACATCGCGCGAGATATTATCGATAGTTAACTTTTCATCTAACGACACATCTGATTAATAAATTTTGTTCATTCAAAATGCGCATCAAGAACAGCAGTGGAGGGCCTCTATCACTGGCGGTATCAAATTTGTATTGCTGTTCTCGATCACGTGAATGAAGCCTGCCTTTCTCATGAAGAGCGAAACCACGTAGTTTGTTTGTTGGAATTAAAGACCTTGAGGATATCCGTAAAAATAAAAACATTGCACTGACTCCTATCACACAGGGCAAAAGAGTTGCGTAATACAATATGCTGTTTACAAACACTCAAAAAACGACAAATAGAGTCATCTTAAATTCGAATAATATTTGTGGATAGTGTATCGTTATAACTTCAATTGCAGATATCTCCCTTGATCTCTGTCCTTTTTATAGTACTATAATATAGTAATATAAACTAACAGAATGCTCTTATATTGCTTACCTCTAACTGAAAAATAGAAATTTTCTAATATTATTTTCATAAATTAAATTAGTCTCCTTTATTTTTTTTAAAGATATATCAGTAACTTTGTCCAGTCCTCCACTCTCCTATTTTTCTTAGCAACAATTAATTTTGATTCTAGACCAAGAAGAAATCTAAAAGTATACTAATAGTAAATGCATTTCTATTTACGAATTTTTTTATCGGAAGAAATTATATGCGAAAAGGTATTGCTTTAATACAACATTGACTGACATTAATCGGAAATTTATTTAAATCATATGTTAAATTCAAGATTGCGTTTTTTTTTTTTTTTTGCGCAAAATATTGATTTATATTTCTAAAAATTACTTGCACGAAAATTATTTCTTTCTTTAACATATTTAATGCTCCTTTTTAATTTTTTTAACTTTGAGAAAAATGTTGAAATAATAAAAAATTTTAAGCAATAGTAATGCAAGTTAGAAAAAAAAAGTTTGTTTTTGATAAAAAAAATTACATAGCTAAAATAAAATAGCAACAATGTGTGATAAGTGAGATTGTTTCTGATAAATGAAAGCTAAATATACAAAGTTTTATATTGTCGGACAATTGTTGTAAGGTTTCCATTTTCAGGAAAGCATTAAGAAAATTCTTAACAATAACCGACAAAATATAATTACGCCCCTAACATCTAACCCCCTTCCAAAAAAAATCGAATCGAGTATTTTATTATTTTCTTGACATCATCCATTAAGAATAATAAAAGACAATCAAAAGTTCATATATCCAGCAAAAATTCCTTAAATAATTTAAAGCAGAAACTTATCCATTTTTTAGGACCAATGAATTACATGCATATTCATTTAGAATTTCTTAAATATTTTTAAAAAAACACAGAAAATTCTAAATTCTGGAAAAAAATGCTATAAGAATAAAGATTATGTTTTTTAAAAAAAATTTGTAGGATTTTTTAAAATTATATTATATACTCTTATAAAGGTATAAAGTCAAAGTCAGTTACATGATATAAAGATTAGAAGATTAATTGAAAGATTCCAAAACAAAAAAATTAAATCAAATTATTGTGGCAGGCAATTTAATTGTTAAATTAAGTTTTAAAAAACTAACTTTAATAAAAGTGGTAATTAATTAGTTTATGGAAAATCATGAGAATTCCATTTTCCAACATAATCAGATTTTTTCGCATCAAAGAGAGGGAAGATCCTCTTATTACTATTTAAAGAATTTCAGCCAATTGTGAGACAGCGCACTGTGCTTGGTATCTCTGTTTCTAATTTTAGTAATAATAATAGTTTTATAATATGATAAAAAATAATATAATTTTAGTTCTAATAATAGTTTTTAAGCTTTGTGTCAAATTGAATCACAAAGGTTTAGTGCCCCGATAAACAACCAGAATTTTTTTCCTTTTCAAAAGATTGGTTGAAAAATTAAATAAAGCACTTAAAAGAGAATAAATATCATATTTGATAATCTTTTCATGAGTTATTACCTTATATGGCAGTTCTCAAATGATGAATTGAGCCGTTTATTTTGAAAATGGGGCAAGTCCATTTTTTGTTATTGCGATATATTTAAAGTTTTGTGTTTCAATAAATTTAAAAATATTGGTAAGATTAATATATATATTTTTTTGTATTTTGTGGTCCAGATAATGTAAGTTTGTAATCTAATAGTGTTTACAATGCTGATTAAAAAAATAAGAGTTTTATTATAAATAAATGGACTTGCCTTACTTTCAAAATTAATGAATTATTGTAAACGTACATTTAATTGGGAAATATTTCAGTTGCATCAGCCTTTTCTTAATAATAAAAACAAAATACTATTCAAATTTTTATAAATATTTAATCATTTGATAAAAAGTGAAACAATACCAAGAATATTTTTGTAGAAAATATAACATAACAGTAATTCAGTTTTATTAAAAATTTCAATGAAATTATATATTTTCAGTTTATACCCAAGTATAATTAAATTGAATTTATTCAGGATTTACAATTTTAAAATGTTTATGACAGACGGGAGGTATATATGATAATAGATCCATCATATCCTTGTATTTTTCAGATGTAATAAATCTCCTTTTTTCATACATAAAAGATAATTTTATATTTCTGAAATTACTTGGAATAATTTACCTTTCTCGTTGTGTTGACAAATCGATAATTTTAAATTCAAAATCTCGTTCTATCGAAGTTTTATTGAATATTTTGTATGGTGCTTCCCTTGTAAATCTGATCAAGCATATAGTTAATCAATTCAAGGTTTCTCTATCTATATTTTTCTTTCTTTTTAAACCGCTTTTTCCAGAGGTTGGGTTGAAAATAAATTTCCATGTTTCATTTCATGTACTAAAAATTTATTATGTTTTCGACAATTTTGTATTACTTTATAGTAATCCTGGGGAATATGCAAGGAACTGGTTTCTGGATTGAATAGTTATTGGATAGTTCCACTCCAAAATCACTATTGTTCGGTACAAATGAATGTCCTGACAACAAAAATTTGTGATCAATGATATTTATTTCATTGTCACCGGATTGAATAATAATGGAAGTAAACATATTACTATCGACTCACAAAATTAAGATATACTTTTTTATTATTTATGAAATACTGTACAATCACCGATTTTCAATATCAAAAATAGATAAATAGAAACAGCCTAGATTTCAGACATGATATCAAACGGCCACATTTCCTTCACCACACAGCAACCAGAGTTAAATTTTGTCCTAATATATTCGGTCAAATATAATTTCAATCTAAGATGGAATTGCACCACTTTCAAAATAAACAGATTTTCAATACTGCTAAGAGCTAAAGCTTCCATCTCCCAAATACTAGAATCTAAATTTTATTTTACTATAAATTTTTTACTCATAAAAAGATCATAACAAGTTTTATCTATAACTGCCATTATCCCCATTTTTTTCAAAAATGGACTTGCCCCACTTTCAAAATAAACTGCTCAATTATTCAATAATCTTATTTTTTTAAATACATAAATTTATTTTAATATATTTTAATAAATAAAAATTATTTTTGGATAGTCTTTTTCCATTAATAAAATACAACAGTATCAATATGAACTAATCTCAGTGCACGAGCCAAATTGAATATAAATTTTCTTTGAAAGGTCATAGTGATAACATTTCACTCTAGGATCTTAAATAAATGCCAGTTTATACTGCTCAGACGAGATAAAAAATTGGATCTGATGTGGAACTTGCTCGGTTGATAATAAATACAATGAAATCTGCTCAGTCAGCATCTCTTTTTATTTAATTTGTTAATTAATAATTTCTTGTTTAAAAAATTAACTTTTCCATAGGACAAAAGAGAAGCAAATTGCAAAATGTTGATATTATGAAAATTGAAATTTTCAGTCTTCAAAAAAATATTGAAACAAATGTTGAAGTATTAACACTGCGTAGTGTGGTTAATTGACTGAAGCAAAACAGTTTCTCTTCATCAAGCATTCTGCCGTTAGGAAGGTCAAAGTCAAGGCTGCGTTCCAGTTCAAGGATATGCGTTTATAATCTGGTTTTCTCTAAATATAAGTTTTTTTTTTTCGAATACAAAATAAGCATTAAGAAATACTGAGTATAGGGCAGACAGGATTTTATAAAAGTACAATTCATCCGTGGAGAAAATGCTGGCGGAATATTTTTTTCATAAAATTAAACGGAATTAATTAAAGATACTTAAATAAATAACACAAAAACAGAAGATTATTTAAACAATATATCGGTATTAAAAGCGTGAAATAAAGTATTTAAGCACTAGTATGGCCACAAAACAAAACTTTTTTTCCCCTAATGTGATTGTAAAAAGCACAATACTTTGTGTGGAATACATTTTTTATCATATATTAAAATAAATAATTTACTTTCAGATTTCAGCCTATCTGAAATATTTGATTAAGTTTTGAATGAGTATGAGAATTTTATTTTATAATTCATATGAGAATCTCATTTCGCTACATGACGTGGTAATTTATTATCAAATGAAAATTTTAATGTCTTTGAAGAGAATTTTTAAAAAAAATTAACAATCCATCGTGGCATTGTATAAAAACGCCGATTTCTATTTACTATTCATATTTATTCGTCTTATCGCATGAGTATGCCGCTAGAAAATAACTTTTATGCGTAATAATAAAATGTTTCATGTCAACAGGAAGATCGAGTTATCCTTTCTTCAAGGGCATATGCGAAAGAGGCTGGATAATTTCGAATTTAAACCGATAGCAGCCCAAAATAGTCCATATTAAGGCCATGAAATATTTCTTTCGAAAACAAATATATATAGCACAATCTATCCTTATAGATTTATATTTACAGAGTAATGTGAATATATATATTCTTTCATTTAAATTTAATTATAATTGAATTTTTATTTCATTCCAAGTCATTACTTAAATATCCATGGTTTTTAAGATTTTTTTTCCAGGATTCATGAATATATAAATGAGCAATCTTTCATTCAAATAACTTATTTATATATATTCAAACGACTGCAAGTTACCATTTTTATTAATATTAATTTTTGTCAAAATTTCAAAATAAATTTAAACACAATAAATTCTAAAAAGGAATCATTATTAATATTTTATAAGATTGATGAATTACAAAAAATATTTTGTCACAAAATGTTCATCACTTCTAACTTTATCTCTCCCTTTTTTTTCTCTTTATTGTTCGGAGAATTTCATCAAACTAATGATCGATCATCAAAAAACCACTTAACATCTATGATACAGAGTTTCCTCTTTGTTTTGCTATATATTATTTGTTATTTAATAGAATATCTCTACATAATCATGAAATGGGAACATAACTGGGAATTATCTGCCTACCTCCATTTTTTTTGGGGGGGGGCATTTATGAGATATAAATGGTGAACTACCTGAAGCACCAAACAAATGTTAGACTCTGTCTCTATCCGACCTAGTTGTGTCATTGTTCTTAAAGTAGGTATAGATAACAAGACAGTGAAAAAGTTCTTTGCCTTAACTTTCTTTAAAGATTAAAATTACATTTTTTTCATTATATCACTTAAACAACGAACTATTTAATGAACTAGTTTATTTTATCGAAGCTGTACTTTCAAAGTAAGGGTGAAACTTAGCAAAAAAGTTTATGTCGGGATGTTTATCTTGTTCCAACAACTCATGTACTTTCACGGAACTATTTAAGCCTTATCAATAACCTATTAATTCTGATGATTAAGAAGAACAGCCAATGAATTTGCTTCCGTAAACAAATGTATGCTTTTTACTTTCCAGCTCGAGGGAAGTCGATCCCAACAGGATAATTTCTGGGGGGGGGGGCATCTCCCTATCTTCCTTGATTTTCAATCTCTTATCGACTTTGAAAGGAATCGCTGTACTTTAAGCGATGCTAACATGTCTCCAATTTGCCTAATATCTGAGCTCCTAACAACCTTCGAAACTGTTTACTTGTTTGGCATGACTTTTGCTTTTTCCGCTTAACACAGTTATCGTCCGTTAGCCTTGAACTTGTTGTCAGGAGCGGTCAGAGACGTCAGATGTACTCTAGTCAATCGCCTTACTCTCAACGTCATTCTCGAACAGATGAGCTGTTATTTCAATAAGTGTTGAAAAAGCTCTATACATGTGACCGACCTAAGCAATTCCGGGATATACGAAGCTGACTCATTTCTTAGAAAGATAACACAGATAAAGAATAATTAATTCAGCAATGCCCGATAAAATAAAATTATACAAAAAATACAAATTTTTTGTATGGGAAATTGAGATTAATTAGCTGCTATATGTAGCCTCCTGGTTCTTGTGAAATTGTAGTTTTCTTCGAATTTAGAATTTGAGAAATATCTGCAAATTCGTCGACTAATTTATAACAATTTTATACATTAATAACCATTACTATACCTTCAATGAGACATGCATATTGTCAATGAAATTTTTGACAACGGGCATATATTTTTTTTTATAACGGACATATAACACTTGAGTCATCTTCAGGTGTTATATTCCTTTCTATTACACCTCCCCAACCTCGAAACTAACACAACAATTTAACGTGAAAGTGCTTCACATAAGAGAAGATTTAACGTACAATAAATGCATGTATGTACAGTTTTAAAATTAGTTTTGAAATATTTGCTGATGTAAAGGTATCGGTAAATAAAGATAAAATTTAACGCATGTTGAATGGTCATTAAAGATGATTAGAAACGAAATGTTCGCAGAATATCACCATTTCAAGGGGAAAGCTACAACAGAAGTTTTGATAATAGTACATGCCACTATATTTCATTTGTTTGGAATAATTAATTACACTGTATTTATTTGAAAACTTATTGACATGATTGAAGTTATTGTGGGAAAAAAATTATAGAATTTTGACTTATATTGAATACGAATCAAGAATTTTGTATACCTTCAAGGATCACTAGTTATCATAACTCATCTTACGAAACACCAATATTTGAAAAATATCAAACAATCCTTTCAACATAATAAAGTAAATAATAACTTTGTAATTATGATAATTCATATCTCTCACAGTGAAATGGATATGATAATAGAAATTGATTGTTATCCTCGACGTTTATTTTCTTTGGCCTTGAACATAAAGCGGTGTACTATGGCAGAATATCTGATAAAATTAAGTTGCTTCATTTTATCAAACAAACCACTTCAATAAACAAGGAACAAAGCTAGTTCCGTAATCTCTTCAGCAGATAATTTCATCAGTGTTTAGAATTAATTAAATTTAATGAACGATTTAAGGAAGCAAAATATTTTGGATCACTGCACATTGTTTGGATCATTGCACATGATTATTGTATCAATTATTCAGGGTACTTACTATACATTTAATTTGTGGATGTTGCCTATAATATTTAATTCAATGACGGCGTAAAAGAAATCTTTATTTAACGGAAACATTAAGAAGAAAAAAAGGAAAAAGATATAGGTGCAGTATAATAAAATACAGTATAATAATATCTCGTGCACGTATAATAAATCCGCTTGCAGGATCACGCAACTTACACTGGGACGTTATTAATCATAAATCATAATCATTAAATTTAATCAATTTTAATTTCAACTCAGATTGATCATTATTTTTAGGAAATTGAGGTATTCTCATCTTTTCATTATTAACCATAAGGAGAAAAATTCTTAATTTACAACAAAAAAACAACAAATTTATTTGTTAAGTTTTTTTTTTTTTTTTTTTTTTCGATAAAACTTTTTCAAAGCATCGTACCTAGAACATATCAACAGCAGCGAAAACTAATATCAGAGTAGAAATTATAGAATTTCACTTGATTTTGAGAACATTGCACCTTCTCATTATGGCTTCATTAGATTTAAATTTAATTTTGCATGATTAAAGAAAAAGAAGAAAAATTTGATTGGTGTTCAAAGAGACATTTTCTTGAAAGAAGAATTTTGATAACATTAAAGAGGAGGCTCAGGTAAATAAAAGTTAAATTAGAAAAAGGATTTAAGGATCTGGTCGTTATAGCATTATATTCATAATGTTTTTCGAATGACAAACAATCCAATACTCTACTTTAAGACAAAAGTAATATTTACTGAAATTATTTCTCTGGATTTAATAACGTTTAAATTTCTTGTGTTTGGGCCATTTAAATATTTGAAATACCTTTATATAAATGTAATACGCTTCATATTTTAATGCTAAAATTAGATCTGAGTCACATATTTTTTCAATAAGTAACATTCTGGTGTTTATATAGCTTTAAATTCAAAAAAAAAAAAAAAAATATTTTACACTCCCAGTTATTTGCTATGGGTTGTCGCAATAAAATTATTAAAGCTAGAGCTTGTTTTAAAGCATAAGTACATGAAGCACGGTATGCATTTAAAACACAATGGAGTCGATTGAAGGAAGACAGACATCTTAAAAATAAATGAAATTTGTATTTCTGTTTTCTCCGTTTAGGATAAGATCACAGATCGATGCTCCGTGCACGAGTTTTCTCTTGGAAAAACTGAGCGTTTCTTACATTTGGCCATGTGAGGACACTACAGCATTAGGCAGGTTTACATGATGACGTAACAGGAAAATTTTGAAAGTTGTTCCTTTGAAGGGACAATTATGATAAGGTTTTTAGCATAAAAGGGATGGGGAGGAAAGAAGTTTGTAAATAAAGAAAATAAAAAAGAAAAGAATCAAAGGGAATACCAAATTTATAATGATAACTAATTTTAAAGATTTTAAGCGGAGACTTAAGGATGAAGTGGATGAAGGATGTCATCAGGGTAATAGGTGACGTGAATAAAGATAAAAGCAGAAATATTTGAAAAATATAACATTTTATTAATGAAAAGGAACAACAGAAATTACAATTTAAAAGAATTGTTATAATTTTAGGATTTAAATAAACCATCATACATTATTATTATTCAACTTTTTAATCATAATTTTTTATGCTTTAGAAACTATCTGATTTTAACAAGAACTGGGAATTTTCTTTAAAATTATACAATTTACTGTCGGAATTGTAGTAAATGAGCAACATAATCCATAAAATTGCTTTGTATCAATCCTCCAATATTTTAAGCTCAATAAATATCTTCGTTTAAAAGATATACAAATGAAATAAATGCATTTTACGTACTTTTTAATATTCGGTTTAATCATTATTATTCTCCTGAACCAACAATATTCATTTCAAACCAATAGTTCTAAAATGATAGCGTTATCTTTTTAAGTGGTCTAGCGTTATAGATTTCAAGATAAAAATATAAAGGCGCATCAAAATATAAAAATAAAAATCATGATTAATAAAATAATGATCATTTCTTGTGTCATTTAACTTGGATCTTAAGTAAACTTTGAAAGAAACATTAAATTCCTTTTGATAAATCGCTTAAGAAAAAAACAACAGTCGTGAAAATTTCTCATACCCCAATGCCTTTTTTTTTTTTTTACATGGATGATGACAACCAGTATGATGTATGATGGTTAAGTTGAATTCGTCAATACAGACCTTCTCACTAAATTTTTATTATATTTTCACTCTTATACATATCTCACTACAGAAATGTACTCTTTGAAATAAAATTTTAATATTTAATGGAGCTCTTGACAATGAACTATCTCCAAGAGGTTAGTTTTTTAAATGGGATGTAACATAGTATCACATTATTTTAAGATATTAAATATATGACTTTTTTTTCATGTTTTTGAGAACGTAAGTCTAATATTGGACCTCTTTTATATTTGTGGTTACAGGAATCCTGATCCTAATTGAATGGTAAGTTTAAGTAGGAATGTGTCTCGTTCCTACAAAACGGCGAAGGCCAAATTTGGAAACGATGTAAGTTAATAGCTTGGATGGTTGTTAGCTGTCTTAATTCAATCCATGCTCTTTCTATAAGATTGAGATCAATTTTATAAGGAAACTATATCGTTTTTTCGACATCTGCATCAAACTACAAATCTATAAATTACACCTATACGGGGGGGGGGGACAAAAATGATTTAAATATGAGTTGGTCAGAATGACAATATTATATCAATGTGGATTGCCTATAATGTCAACATAAGCAGATTATAAAAGTATTTAATACCTTATAAAAGAAAACGAGGATTCAAATCAAAGTTCGAAATAATACTCTGTATGATTATTAGTATTTGTTACTATAATGCGATTAAAGTTGCAATTCATTCCTGTCAACAGCGTTTGATAGACTTTTCAGATAGCGATATCCCATTTATATGCTTGAATATATCGTCCCATTTATGACGCGTTACCTACTACTACCTACTAGTTACCTACTACTTTTAATATATTTTCTCTGTTTATTTAAATTAGATCTATTCTAATCAGAGGGCATAGTTGAAAGCCTCCTGAAAAAATGAAGATAACTACTGTAAATTAAAATCCAGTAATGCATTGCTTCTGTACTGTAATCGCAACCTTTTCTTAATTTATTATTTGATTATTTTCTATACAAATAGCTATAATTATTATTTTAGTAATGGGCATGTTTCGTGTTCCGTAACATACACATGTGCAACATTATAATGGCCGATACTTTATAAATCTGCATAAATATCTTGTTTTACCCAGATTTATTAAAAAATACGACACACCTCTTTCTAATATCTTATTTATTATGGCACGAGTCGGTCAAAGTTTAATTTTAAGTAGTAATATCACTTATCTGATATTAAGAGCAAAGTTTTCTTTGAAGCGCTCACCCCTGTAAACTAAAAAGATAAAACATAAACTAAATTTTTATCGTAATAAGCACTATCTACCAGGACACAGATTACAGCCTTTCGGAACGTAACTTCTTTCAGCACTGATTTCTTTATCAAGATCATAGTCCGAGGGGCGCGGACTTGGTCTTTGAAATACTAACTGCATATTTTTTTTTAAAAAAAGTTTATACTTTTGAAATATAGATAAAAATTATCTAGGAATGATAGATCATTAACTTAACAGAATTATAACAAAAATTAATTACTGTTCATATCCGGCTATTTTAGTAGGAAACATTAGAATAAAATTGGCAAAATAATCGCAATTCCTTTAAAGAGTAAGAAAAGCAATGAAGTTTATTTTCAATTCATTGTTGTAAAAAAATTGTAATTAATGAAATTTTAATACAGTCTAAGGAAATATAAAGATATTACAACAAACAGTGCTTGTATTAGGCGAATAATTCGAATTATTTTACCGGATGCAAATGGTTAATAAAAATATATGGTGAATGAACAGTTAAGATGTGTTAAATTGTGGTAGAATTAGAAGAATTGCTCATGCATTAAATTTCTCCTCAACGACGTAAATTACTAAGTATGAGAATAATTTTATTTTCTATTATCCAATAAAATTCAAAATCAAATCTGGTATTGAGCCATATTTGATACAGTTACAATGCCAAATCTTTTATTTCGGATCCGAAAAAAGATTCCAGAATATTTCAGTGTTTTATCTTGTATTATCGATTACATTCTCCAACAATTCTACCCGATCTTTCTAATCATGTAGAACAGCTTTAATTTATATTTTTTTATTTCTTTAACTTAATATGATTAGTCATTCCCAAATTTTATTGAAAATTATTCTTATATATGTAAAAAAAAAAAAAACAGTAAATGGTAAAATCGTTTAAATTTAGACACAAATTATTTGCCATGTTACTAACATTACCATTCAGCTGAAGCGGAAGAATATTCAGTCCGCACTTCCCAAACCCTCTTCCTCCTTCCCACACATTATTAGTAATCTTGCATTTTTAGCAATTTCTCGTTTCAGATATCGCTCTGATAATTGCGTGCAATTAAAGTTATGAATAGGATGCTAGTTCTCTTGAAAGTCTGTCTTTTATTTCTTTATATTTAATTTCACTCTTAAGAATGGCATTATTTGAGAGTATCATGTGATTATTTTCTAAGTACACTTTATAAAGAAAATTATCTTCCTTTTATTGAAATGAAGAAACGGTGTGAGCAGAAAGGCAGAAGAGAGATGGAATAACTTACTTAAGTATTACACGGGAATATTTTCTCTATTTATTTATTTTGCACATATAAAACTAATTTTTTTTTAAAAAAATGTCAATCTCAGGATGTAATATAATAATAACAATAAATTTCAAACAATTGAGCCGATTTTACAGTAATCTATGATTACCTAATAGTTTTTTCAAACTCATTCATCATTGAATTTTTAATTTAAAATTTCACATGTATTTAAAAATATATAAAGAAATCGTATTTTTTAAAGTCGGTTTACATTTTATCAAAAAGAAAGTAAGGCTTTGGAACGATATATAGGAACATGAAAAATGGACATGAAAATTTAAATAAAAAATTTTTACTCTGTGAATTTGCTGATTGTAAGCGATGTAGTGATAATATACCGGTATATTTCAGGTATATTGCAATTCAGAAAAGTGGATATTCAAATGAATAAAATAATGAGGATAAAACCTCAGAAATGGGAAACATTTAAAAGTTCATAATATTTCTTGTTTTTGCAGTTTCTTTTAATATGTTTTATTAAAAATAACAGCAAATAGTCAGAGAAGTGAATAATAACTTTCTGAAGTCAATGTAAAAACGCTTTTTGATGCAATGAATTACAACGAGGGTTTAAATTTCCAATATTATGTAACTTTATTTTCATATTTAGCAACTGGTAATGGCATGTATTGGAATGGAGAAGGAATATTTTTTTGCGTCTTATACAACTGTTTCCAGAACTGCTAGTTTTATTTGGGTTCTTTAAATTAATACACATATGGCGCATATTAAAATTTCAAAAAGGCACTAAGAATTTTCTTTTCCAAATCAAACTTTTAGTTTGATTTCTAATGGAAAAATTCAATCATTATAAAAATCAATCTAGTAAAAGTAAGCAAAAGAAGAAAATGGTATATATGGATTTGAAATTTTCAAATTTTTAAACAATTTGAACTTGGATGACCACCATATTATATTCAAGAAGAAATAGTGCAAAACAATTTGCAGTCGAAGATTATATAGCATCTAAGTAACTTATTTTTAAATTTAGAATTCCATAAAAAAATTATGTCTATTTTTCAAAGGCGCAAAAGATTTAACTGACATAAAAAGCATATTGCTGAAACAATGGAATATTTGATAGAGAGGAATTTAACTCACGTTTTCGACAATTCGTTTATTTTTTTTCTTTACATTTGTTTTTTATATAATCAAAACCGAGTGCTTTGCTTGATTTTCTTCGGAGTTAGCTTGAAGTCGTATAAAACGATTCATAAATAATGATTCTGTTCTTTAATTCGGTTTCAGTTTGATGTACATTTTGATATATTCAATGTTTTACGAGTTTATCACCAGTAAAACATTTTGCTAATAGCGAACTCTAATAAAGAAAAGAATTGTGTAAATAAGTCGCATTGGTAAAAAATTAAATTATAAAGGGGGGTTTTGGTACGAAGTCTGCTATTATAAGCGATATTTTGGTTGAAACATCCAAAATTTTTCTGTTTGCTGGTTATGTTGATAAAGCAATATATAAGCAATGAAAAGAATTTCTGGTTGCCTTCCTCTGAAAGAGCATCGAAACATCTTGAGTATATATTGCATTATTATTTAGCATTTGTATACCCCAAAACATAACAAATATATATTTGAACCTAATTGAATGCCGCTTGAAAATAATTTTTCCTTTTTTGAAGCATATATATTTCAAAGTGACTATAATAAATACTGTATTAAAACTATCTGAAATAAGTAGTGGCAAGACAATTATATTTGTTTGCTGTAATGGCCGGAGAATACATTCAAAATATTAAACCATAACTTATGGAACAAACTAAAAAAGTTTCTTAATCGCAAATAACCCAGCAATGAAAGAAAACTAAAATAAACATGTTTCAGTTTTGACAATGCTCAGTAACATATTACAAAAAGAAACATAGTTTGATATATATGAGAAAATATCTTGATTCTATACTGTAAGCAGAAAAATTGTTCAATTAAATACTAACTGGCAAGGTGGATCATTTTGTAAATCTTACTTTTTAAAAAATACTTTTTCTTCTTTATAATAATTTTTTATGCGAAAAAAATCCTTCATATTTTCTGCACACCTGAAAAAATTATTTTGTCGTTAGTAGTTAATTTTTTATATCATTCGAAAAAAGTTTTTTTAATGAAATATCAAACATTAGAAACACAAATCTTCCAAAAGGTTTTTAAAACTTTTATCATTAACAATAATTAGAATACATTACTTTTGAACAATTGCAGAGTTTTTTTCGAAAAGAAAATAAAAATAAAAAAAGATTAGTTTTCTTCTAGCCTTTGTATTTATTTCTCTGCAGAAATTTGGATTTCTTTTTGCATTGCTATCGAAACTGATCTGAATAATCGATTATAAAGCAGACTTCTTTAAATCATTATCAGACATACTGGCGTTCTGTTTACATTAAGCATTGTAATTTTTGATGAATTATCGCTAAAGTGATTCGAAAGTTTTAAGCGATTAAAATCTCAATGAAAGATAAGGAAACAATTGATACAAATAATTTAATTTATGATTTTAAGCAATCGTATTCTCTCTCTACAGTAGAGCTGTAATTTCAAAATCATTTCATGACTTTGATCTTGAGTGCTAATCGAAATGTTTGTCTTAAAAATGATAAGTTGAGTTTTAACTATAACGCGTGAACCAAAGTCTGAAATCGAAGGTTGTGTACTTTTTAACTGCCAAACAAGGAATTGTATAGAAATTATACACGAAATTATCTTAAATATTATACGAAAAAACATACTCATATCTCTAAGTTCAATAAAAATGTATGCAGATTTAAAATATAAGATTGGATTAGGTCTTTCCATATTTTGATATATTTTTTTCCTTTACGTATCGAAAGTGTTTTAAAATTGTATAAAAAGAATTTTTTAAATATACAATTCCCAACTTTACTTTTTAAAAGAATTTGAGCAGTAAATCCAAAAATATATTTCCTATCTCAGTTTAATTCACACTAATCGTTCATAATGTTACTGGATTGTTCCGAAAATCATCTTCAATTTTGGTGTAAATCAAAAATTTTCATATTAATAATGTTTGTTAAATAGTATATGCATCATTTTATTTAATAAAATGATGCATATATTTGAAATCTTAAGACGTTTCAATATTCCACTCTCAAAGAACGCCCTTGATTTATCATTAAAAAAATAGCTCAAGATGCTGTTTGCAATTCTCCACAGTATTCTAATTTTTCCCTTTAGCGATTTTTGCAAAGAGCCGAATAGATGATTATTCAAAGATGTGATATTAGAATAATATGGAGGATGGAATTAAAACATCTAAGCTCCAACAGCTTCCACTTTATAAGTGGTCTAAGACACATATGAAATCGTAACGTGTGAAAGACCTTACTTTTATGATTGGTAAGTTGAGGGCATTTCTGATCAGTGTCTTGTTTTTAAACTATCCACCTGGATACTATGTTTAGCCGAATTAATTATTTAGTTAGGTGATAGCAGCTCATAATAGAATATCTCCTTTCAATCCCACCAACAACAGCCCAGAACTCTTTATGAGTGGTTATTGATCTTTGAGGTTGTTGACGACGGCTCACTTGAATAACTAACTTTATGACAGTTTTCATTTAATATTAACAGTTTATCTGTCATTGTTTATTATTATCCATTACAAAAAATAATAGTTTTCGTTGTGTTCGTGCCATTAATCGTAAATATGGCTCAAGATATTTTTCTTAATTTGTGGTGCACCAAGTATCAAGTTGACTAAGAAGGCTGAATCACATCACTTGCTAATAAATGGTCAATTTAGTTATTTCGTGTTATTTAATATATAGAAATAAATTATTATTTATGAATGTCTAAATTTGGTCATCATCAACCACAAACATTGCCGGTCTTAAACGAGTTATTCTCCCTTTTAAAATTTTATAAATAGTTAACGTACAGTTCGTCCATTTATAGCATTGTATTTTTAAATAGCATATCCTCTTTTAATAAGCATTCACATTTTCACATTGCATTTGGACTTATTTTTTTCTTGAGGCACATTTCCTGATCTAATTGGCAGGTGGTGATAATTTTCATTACAGTTATCACATGAGTAAGAATTTAAAATGGTTCTATTAGATGCTTTTTAAACACCTGCAAGCGGCCAGTTATTTTGATCCTTTAAAGTTTCAGTAGTGATCTTTTGAAGCGGATAAATTATATTTTTGAGATACAATCGGAATTTAAAATGCATTTTTTTATACTGGTATATTTAAAAAAATGTACATGGAGAAGTCCGTTGATGCCTTTGAAGCTGAATATGAATAACAGAGAGGTATCTATTCCCATTTACAAGATTAGTCACTAAATAAATTTCCTTGGTTTATATTTCTGAATTTGACTGCTAATGTACATTATCGCTCTATATCACCAAGGAGCATAATTTAAAGAAGTAGATCAAAATTTTCATTTTAAACTGATAGTTAAAAAAAAGAAAATAATCTCAAAAACAATAGCGATAGGTAACAGTTACCAAGTTAATATTTACTTTTAAACTATTCCTACAATCATGAAATCAAAAGGCTTAATTTAATAATGGTAATATTCTGTTTGTGCATAGAGTTACAATAAATATTAAAAAAACTTCCGAATAATTATTAAATTTTACTTCGAATAATAAAATTTCAAAAATAGATTTTCCTTAAAAGTTAGGAAGAAATACAATTTTTAAACATTGAACTAGGAAATAAAAAGCAATATCTCTTCTCGCCCTCTTTAAGAATTTCTATAAATGTAAAGTTTTTATTTGGAAGGAATGACAATTCGTTCTTTACTTGTATTCGATTTCTTTCAAATCTATGTCTTTCGTTTCATCTTAAAAAATATCTCGATTTTAACTTTTGCACATTTATTGACAATTTTAACTATATAAGACTATGAGAAATTACCTTCTTTTTTTATTTTAATGAGTTTAATAAATGAATTAAGACCTCAGAACACATATATGTTATACTCTAAAGAACAGAATGAATTTCCGAAAAAAAGTATATTAAATTAAATATACTTTTTAGTTAAATAATGTAAATAATTTTTAAGCGGTTCAAAATGATATTTTAATTTGCAACAGAGAAAGAAAATGTTAAATTTACTTAATGTTTTAATCGGAAAAAAATGAATAATTCTAGTAAACAAAGAATGTACTTCCTTTTGTTGAATGACCCTGAAACATATTAACTCAGAATAATATCGTTGGAAATGCTAGGAAAAAATTTGAGAAAAATAAAAGATTTTACGCAACGAATTTTTCGTGTCAAAAAAAAAAAAAAAAAAAAAAAAATTCGAATCAGTGCCAAAAAATTTTATGAAAACAAATCTATTTGCCTTTCCAAACGAAGGAAAAGCGAATGCGTTATCATCCTAAAACACTTAGTAATAAAAAAAAACAAGAAAAAAAAACTGTCGTAGACGGCAAACAAGTCTAATCTGCGTGTTGAAAAGAAATAATATGAAATGGGAAGAGCACAGTTATCTGATTACTCGAGAGCAGAGGAGAAATGACGTAATAGCTCATTGCAGTCGTAAACAGCTGTGGATGGATGGCATGGGGTGCAAGTATATATACCTGGATTTCGCTCAGTGGGAAAGTTTTGATTCTGGTCTTTGATCCCGTTGAGCATCATTTTGTGCTGACTGGTATCCGTAGCAACTGAGACGACGCAAACGTCGCGTTTTTTCTGCATAGCATCTTTTCTTCTCTAACACAAGCAGGTATGAATTACTTATCCTTTCTTTAAATTGTCTGTTGCTCTTTTATTATAACAACAATGCGCTGTTGTTTATTTCTTTTATTTCGAATTAAATAAAATTTTAATGGAATGCCCGTTTTTTGTTGTAGATTAAACAAATATATGGAATTGTTGAAAGAAATCCATGAATTCAGAAAAATTTTGTTTAATATTGAAATACCTTTATTTAATAGCATGCTGACATATTTGTCTGTAAGATTATTAGTTTTCTCTAAGCATTAAAAAAAAGTGATTATGAACAAAAGTGATTGTGATATTAATTTAATACTCTTTTGTATTTGATTTATGTGCATAATGAAATTTTTAATTTATCAAAATAAAATAAATTCTCTGCTATAAAATAAAAGTAATGTTTTTTTAAAAACAACAATTAACTTTGATTTTTTTTAAATTTAGTTACATAACATACTATTTGTTTTAATTTTAAGAGTGAAATCTCCTTAATTAAGTACAGAAAAGAAATAGCGCAGCAAATATTAACAATGCAAATAATTGATAAAAAAGTTATGCAAGTTTTTTATAAAAAAATTATGTTATAAAAGTTATTTAAAGTGGTGTGATCATTATTTTGTCATATTTAATATATTGTCAATATATCGCAATAAAAGTGACCAAGAAGGAAAAAAAAGATTCAACTGATATGTTTTTATTCTTTTAAAATATCATCTCTGTAACAGGAATAAAATTATACATAGCAATATATGTGCTGTGTTTATTATATAATGATGACACATTTCTATATGTGTTTCGCTCTGTTGTACAGATGACACATTAAAACTATAAGAGCACATTAACTCTTTCTTTTTGACCTTGCAAATTATAGTAGTATACTGATATATACTAAAAATTAAGTTTGAATCAAACATTGATATAAAAAAACTGCAAATAAAAAAGGTTTTTTACATTAAATAATTAAAACTTATAATGCAAAGTATTAATATTTTTGAAATTAGTAAATACTTTTAAAGCATTGAATTCCAGTGTTATTTAATTTTAAACAATGAAAAATTATTCTTTTGCACTTAATTATAGATAGATCTTTTGTTGTAACAAAGTAATATGAAATATCATATAATCAATTATTTTTCTGAAATTTGAAATAAAGGTACGCTTTTTACTAGTCGAATATGAGATTAAAATTGATTTTTCCTACTGAATTTCAACGTATATTTTTATATAGAAAATAAAATACAAAAAATCAAATGCAAAATCAAATATTGTTAGGATCGAAAAAGCTATTAAGATGACTCACCGAAATAAAAACTTTCCTTTATCTGTTGAATGTAGGTCATCTATGAGTGTGTGAAACGCACTGTCAATTCTTATCTTGAACAAAGTGTATTCCTCGGAAATGCGATAAAGAATTTAACCCGGACATAGTTGACTCTACTCCTTCTTGTGATTTACACACTAGTTAAGAAACATATATTGTTTAAATTTTTTTCTTTTTTTTTTAATCTACTTGCTTAATTTGTGAGCAGTTAATATCTGTCAAGTAAAAATTCGGATGAAAGTTTATAACTTCTTTTGAAATAAAAGCCACAATAATTGATAAATTACAAATAAATAACTTTAACTTTTTGTGTCGTCTCAGTTACGTCAAACAGCGTTATACAGAACTCTATCTATAAAACGAAATGTCATGAAAAAAATTATGAGTTGTTTACAAGAGAAAGTATTCTGCGCAATTTCATATATTTGATACGAAACCTTTTCCCGTCGTTATTCGTTTTTTAAAATGTATAAACGCTTTCCTAGTTGTCGTGTAAAATATAAATAAGATAATTCCTCCGTTCCATTTTCTGTTTATGTAGATTAGATTTAAATTATCGCAATTTAATTGGAATGAATGTTATATTTAAGCGCATTCACATTTACGGAAAGGATGAAGGTTTCAATTATTAATAATAGAAATGAGTCTTTTGAATCAGCCTGATAGCAATAAAGAAAATGTCCAGCTCTTAAATTTTTCCTTCATTTCCTCATTTTATATATAGCAATAAATCTGTAACATCGTTTTTCTTGCAAAGAAAACAGTCTGATATCAAATTATGTTTAAACGTAACTGCAAAGGGTGATACAAACAAATAACTGGGTGACTTCAGTTATTGAATTGCAACTTTAATACAAGCATTTTTAAGAAAAAAGGCTTAGTATGGGGATATTTTGAGAGAAAAATGTCCCCAGGTTAAGCACTTTTACCATGGAAGTATTCATATTAAAGCTTCAAATTAGGATCGAGTTTATTCATTTATTTGTCTGTTGCTTTAATTCTTAAATGTTTATTTTTAAAACATTCTCATTTCTATAATTAAAAAAATAGAGTTATGATAGCCAGTATCTCGTATGATTTGATAAAAAAAATTGCAGCAGAACCTAATTTGATGATTAAAGATGCTCATGATGCTCATTATTGTATTAAAATGTAAAGTGATTTGGTTGCAGAGTCTTGGTTTTCTTATTGGAAAATTCTGAGCTCGAAATCTAACGACAAAGAAAAATTTCCTCGAATGAGAGCCCGGTGCACAGTGAATTCTTTCATTTATGTCTTTAAATTAGCACGGTATAGAAGAACTAAAGAAAGATGTAGACTTTGGTATTATCTTTGTTAACTTCCGTCGATTTAAAATCTTTAATTTTTCTGAAATAACCCTCAAGCAGCCTGAAAACTAATAGTTAATCCAATGAATAAAATAGATCATTTTATATTATCATTTTATTTTAATCATAAAATTAAACCCAAGAAATATATAAAATTCTAACTTCAGATCTCAGATATATTTATATTTCAATTTAAGAGAATTTACAATGAGTTCACTGAAGATTAATATTTCCTCAGTGAAGGGAATTTCCATATATATCTTACCTACCTCTGAATACAAACTTAATCGTTAACTGATGTCTTTTAGCCCTAGAATGACTATTTAAAGATGAGAAAGAAATTTCTTTTTATGCATACTCAGCATTGTTTATAAATATAAAAAGATCATAACAAATTTGCAATTATTAAAGCATTTATTTGAAAATTTAATAAATTTATATTTCGCTTCTATTAAAAATTATTTCACCGATGTATTTCTATTAAATAATTATAAATATAAATATTTTTAATTGTTATTCATAAGACTATTTTTCTTTCAGCTATGGCGAATGTCTTAACAGGAACGATGGACGTAGTTTACGAAAATAGTGTATCTGCTATAGAAGGCTTACAAGCCAGGTAATGAAGCATTTTTGATACCTACTACTTATACTAGAACCTTATGAATTATTCTATAAAAGCTTATATGTAATATAAAGCTTATAGCTAATATATAATATTATTATATAAAGCTTACTAAAGATTTCTTGAGATCAGATTATTTTCAATTCCCGTGGAGATTAAAATAAAAAAATGATGGTTAATGAAGCAACACTCACGGAAATTTGTAGTATGCTTATATTTAGGAAGTAATATATTGGTCCTCGCCATTGAGATTTTCCTAGAAAAGCTGCTACAAAAGTTGAAAATTTATTTGGTTGCTTCAGATATTGTCATGATTTGCGACGCTTCAGTAGCATTATTGAAGTAAAAATTTAAAGGCTTCTACATGCTTAAAGCATTAAGAGTTTCAACAGATTTAAAAAAAAAAATTTCCATCCTGAGTATTTTTTTAAAAAATCTTATCTATGTAAATAGAAATCAAAATAAAAAACACACATACAGGATCATCGTTTGTTAAATGGATAGCCTTAAATTGTCGAAGACTCATATTTCTTATGCAATTTACGTTAAATAACATTAATTCGTTTATTTCAAATTTCCTACCGAACACATTTCTTGAAATCAGAATACTGAACAATCTCAAAGATCATAATAAAATTAATATTATTATTTCAGATATTTGTTTTGTCTTCTGAATTCTGATATTTATGTTTCCTTTTTATATTTTTAAAAGAAAAGAAGAAAACGTGAAAATCATTTTCATGTTTCATGATTTAATCATTAACTTTCTTCTATTAATTTGTGCTATTCAGCGCTGTAACTTTTCTGTGAATATTTTTTTCTCTTTGTCATTAATAGCAGTATTGATTTCCTTTCATACACATTAAGATCAATTTTCTTAAACAATTAAAATTTTAAAATTATTTAATTAAAATTTATGGCTAAGTTAAATTTTATATTATAAATAACAAAGCTAAAATGTTGCAAAATTCTAGAAATATAGAGATGATTAATTTTTGAAAGTCTGTATAATTAAGCATAAGTGCAATTGCCTTTAAAAATTTTTTAAATGCTGGAAGCTGCAAAATATGTTTTAAAGGCGCATAAGTAGATTTACAATGAACTAAAATAGAAAAATAAATTTCAGCATATTCAAAATGCCATGTTATAAAAGAAGTGTTCTCGATTACAACTCTTTTTTAAAGTTTCTATCTAAATGATTTACTTTTATTTCTTACATCTTACCTACGTCTTTTATTTAGGTTTCTGCAGCAGAGTGATGTATTCTTCTTAATTTCCAACCTCTTCGACCCCAGATATGCATTTCTGGTTTACTCTCCATTATTTCTTTCTCTTGACTGGCGTGTTGGCAAAAAGATAATGTGGGTGACAGTGATAGCCGAATGGGTCAACCAAATGCTGAAATGGTAAGTTTTGTAAATTGCGAGCAAAATTTTTCTTTTTCTTTTTTTTTACCAGCTCTAGCATTATTACTCATTTTCGTTTGGAAATTATTTAAAATACAATTAATTAATTACTCGAAATTCCATCGGAAATATACCAGAAGACACTAGAAATATAAATATTTATACTGCTATTTTGAATTAAAATCTAGTTTGCATTTAAGAATTTGTCACCATTTTTTCTTTTATGTAATTAAATATCTTCAGAAATAATTATTTTTAGAAATTGAAAATAGTAACTGATAGAGAAATTTATTAGCACTAAGGTATTATATGATATTTTTATGATGTTACTGTTATTTTGAAAGTTGTACAAAATCGTAGATATATTATAAAATAGGTTTTTGCTATTTGGAAATAGGCTGTAGAAGGACATGAGTATATTTTGTCACTACTGTTGACTCTTTCGAAGTAATTCTTGCAAAGCACAGACACATATATTTTCAGTTTTATGCAATAAACTACTTTAAAATAAATAAATAAATTGTTTTGAAGCTCACAGAAGCGAAATAAAAATGATAGAATATGAGCTGGCACTTTATATTTTAGATTTTAATGGAAAATTAAAAAATATATATATTCTTCTCTTCAGAAATCTCTTCTAATCTTTTATATTACAAACATCATTTTTTTTTATCTCAGGGCTCTTCATGGTGAACGTCCTTATTGGTGGATTCACGAGACTCAAGTGTATAATAGAACTGGAATATCAACACCAGATATTCAACAATTTTCCCTCACTTGTGAAACTGGTCCAGGTAAATTCAGTTGAGATAGAAAATCTCAGATCTCCCTTTTTTTTTTTAAAGAAATACTCTAAAAATATAAAATATAATAAAACTAATATGATATAAAATTTTCAGGCAGTCCATCTGGCCATTCAATGGTGACAGCTGGTGTGTGGTACGTCATTCTAGATGCTTTCCTTGAAAAGTTCAATTTCAACAGAAAGGACAGGTAAGTTTAATATTTCTTAATTTTTATAAATTTTTTATTAAATATTTATATAGGATAGGAAATATTTTACCCCATTACTTTGTAATTAATAGATTTTTCCAATTTCTTTCTAAAATGATTATCAATAAAAAAAAAGCTTTCAATGTATTGTATAAACGTTTCCTGAATACCGTTTAGGATTCAGAAATTATTTGCTGTTAGTCACTATACGTAAACATGTGCTGGACAAGTTTCCCATTTTTTTATCTATGAACTAAAAAAAATAATCCTTATTTTCAAAATGTAATTTTTAGAATTTTTATTTTGAACGAGATACTTTCGATGATTCGAGATACTTCCAGCGAGTAAAATTCATGTTCTATTTTCTGAACATTTATAAATAAGTTCAATAAAGTCTTGATAAATAGTAATGAATTTAGAAAACGTATTTCATATAATTTGCTTCAATCTAATTTTTAAAGTAGAAATATCTGTCTATAAAAATATTTATTTTATTTTGCAGCAACAGTTTGGTTCCGAAAATCTGTTGGTTAGCTTACATAGTCCTCTTGACAACAGTCAGTGCTTCCAGAGTGTTCATTGCAGCTCATTTCCCGCATCAGTGTTTCATTGGCATGGCTCTTGGTACGTCATATTTATTCGAATAGTTTTATTTTCATTTATGTTAGTATATTTAATTTCCTGATAATTTCATAGACTACTGGAAATATTGAAGAGCAATTATAAGAAATAAACAGTGAATTGTAGATTAAATGTTTTAAATTTAAGCTTTAAAAATGTAAATCTACTAATACACTTAAAGCTGATTCATAATGTCGAGTGAAAAAATTAACTAATGCATCGCTCATCATAACCCATTGAAAACTATGACGCCTTTCTCTGACGAATGTGACTAATTTTGCTGTAAAATTGACTGACACACATTTTTATTTCCTTTAGGTTTGTTTGTTTTAATTTTTTTTTCAAAATTAATCTGTAAATTATCTTAATACAAGTTTTAATTCTTATTCGATTAATTTATTAGCATTTTATACTTATAATAAAAATACTTATTTTTTCTTACTAGGATGGCTGGTAGCTAAGAAATTGAATAACATCACCCAACAACAGGTTGGCACATTTCTCTATTGTGCTATCACTGCTGGCATGCTTGCCAGTGCTTTGTCTATGTATGCATTTTTGACCGCTATCGGAGTGGATCCCATGTGGTCTGTTGGAAGAGCTATTAAATGGTGCGCTAAGCCAGAATATGTTCACCTGGATACCTCACCGTTTTTCTCCATGATGCGATACTGCGGATTCATGTTTGGCATGGGTTTCGGATTCAACAGTAAAAGTTTCAAGGAAAACTCAAAGTCAAAATTTACACTGGCAATGAGGATTGCATGTGCAATTATTTCTGTGGGTGTGTGCAAGTTATCAGAAAAAGTATCATTGCTCAGAATTAATATGTTCTTATTTTATGTTCAAGCTTTCCTTCTTAATGCTTTGTTATCCTATATCATGATAGCTGCAGCTCCGTATATTGTGTCAAAGATCTGGAATACGAAAGCAAAACAGAAAGCACAGTAAAACCAAAAATAAGTAAGGAACTATATATGTGATACAAGATGACAAAAGAACTATATAAAATTTGGACAAAAAGTGAGCATATTATAAACATAGTTAAAATAGTTAATTAATAATTAGAATGCTTTAATTAAAGTAAGACATTAGTTCATGTATTTTGAGCAAGAAATCTAAAATATACTAATCGTTTTGTTAATCTGAGAGAATTACAAATATATTGTTTTATTGTTAAATACATTTGATGATTCGAAAAGCATGAATGTTAGTGGGAAATCGTATTTATGTAAATAATGTGTACATATTTATGAAATGTCTGCAAGAAAAGTGAATATTCTCTGAAGAAGCACAAACCATATACTAATCAAAATGTATAATGGATATCTCAGGGAAATTCTACTTTTCTATGCATTTGTATTATAATGTAAATATATTTGTTGTTATTGTTTTTTTATTATTCCTTGTAAAACCAAGATCACATATCATCAAGGATCATACTGTTTTTTTATTTGTATATATATTAAATAAAATTGAAAATTTTACTGCTTCCTTTTATTACATATACAAAAATTTTCTTATGCTTCCCAAATTTCATTTACATTCAAAAGGCATCGATACCAAAGCCATGAATATTTTTCAAAGTAATTGACTAAATCTAATGGTTTTTAATGATTCGATATTTTTCAGGCCTATACGTACATTACCTTCCTAAGGGTCTTTGGAGCCACATATCAATCTAGGAGATGACGATATGGCATTTATAATAAAATATCGTACAGATCCCTTAAAATCCTACGAAAGAATTCAAATATATGAGCCAATTCAAATTTTTACCAAAACCTTTAATCAGACCCAGTCAAATAAATATTCATATCCTTACCTGGCTCACAGTTTAGATAATAGTTAAAAATGTAATGAAAGATTATTGTTAGATACTAGAATATTTTTGATACATTTATCAAAATTTAATACCAATGAAAGATGATTGAATAAATTTAACGGATGAACGGACAAATAAAGAATAGAACTTTCAAAACATTTATTAACATAACAATTTTTTTAGATGACATAATAAATGCCAATTATAAAATGCAGAAATCGTTCATAGGACAAATTAATGGAGCATAATTAATTTTTCCTTTGTAATTACATATACAAAGATTTTGTATTAACTAAAAATTAATCAAAATTTTAACTTTTCTCGATAATTTCGAAATATATTATCGCATAAAAAATGTTTTTAAATTATTAAATTTTTTTAAAAACTACTTTTGTGCAATTTTTTTTTAATTTAATAAAATTTTGCTAATTTATAATAAAATGGCTGATGCAATAGATTTTTACCATTCATTCACCACTGAAAATTCATTAATCTGTTTAATTGTAGGCTTTCGCACCATAACTTTTAATTCAAAAACTTGAAATGTTAAAAATATTTAATTTCCAAAACTTATTTTTATACTTTTGTTTCAAATTGCATGGAATCTCAATTTTTTATGTTTGAGGTTATATTTTTATGGGTTATATTTGTAATAGGTTAAATAACGGAAAACCTAAAAAATGTATGGGTTAAATTTGTTAACTTGTCTTAAAAACGATTGCGAAAAAGCAATAACTTCTGAAGCAAGTATATATAAAAACACAGATGATAAAATAAAAATTTTCTTTCTTAATATGATATCATGATACGGTGTTTCGAACTAGCTGTTTGATTTTTCTTTTTATAAATTAAATGCATGATCAGATTCGGATATTTTTATACATTTTAAATCGTATATTTACTATTCAAATTCAAAATAAATTTAATATAATGCAATTCCGACAGTTATCATCTTTGCTGAGTATTAATTATAATTAATAAAACAGTAAATCATTGTAATCTAGTTTAGTTTTGATTTCAAATAAGCACACATAATTTAAAAAATAATTTCCATATGCACTCAAAATTGTAAAAAATAATACTAAATAAATAAAAAGAAGTGGAACACCTTTTGTTTATTTTTCTTAAAATCTACGGATATTGAAAAGGAAATTGAGTTTCGAGTTCTGTAATTCTCTATAGAACAAAAATAAATAAATAAGTAAAATTTCACTATCTTTGCTTCTGAAAGTATGATTCGAACTGATAACAGGCACAAAATTAATGGAGAATTTAAAGCAATTTAGAATGAATATAATTGTTTTGTTTAGGAAAATCGATTCAGTTTTAAAAGGTAAATGTCAATACAGCATACATCCCTCTTAACAAAACAAAATAAAGAAAATAATCTTATAAATAATTAGAACATTATTTGGAAGTAGCATTATATTTCTATTGATTTCAAGAGATATAATTTTGAAAATTTCCATGAATTTAAATTTGGAATATATGATTTAAATTTTAATTGTATAATTTATATTCTATCTATAAAGAATGAGATAAAAAAGGACTGATAAATATTTACGCTAGAAAATAATCTATGAACATTTCCTTCTATTTACTAGAGAACGTTGAAATAGAATCCCAAAATCTTTATTAGATTAATTCTTACCTGCTTCTTATCCGACGTATTTCATATCCTTATTATAATTCATATTTTTAAAAATATGTTTCTACTCATCTAATATATAATAAAATAATATAAATAAATTAGTAGAATGTTATCAATTATAAAAACTCACAATAAACTACTTATTATAAGTAAAGAAAAAATTGATAAAAAAACATTTTTAGGAATTTTTTGATTTCAAATTCAAAACTCTGACAGTTACTAAAAAAAAAACTGTTAAGAATTCTTTTCTGTTATGTCATATTTATAAATTTTTCAGAATTCAGAGATGTGTTGAAAAATCGTTTGCTCTTTATTATTAAGAATTTAAATGTTGCCAAAACCACATATTACCGTAAAATATTTGGATAAATTAATATATTATTATACATTTATTTGGTTTAAAATTAATCATTGCATTAAAATATTTGGATAAATTAATATATTATTATACATTTATTTGGTTTAAAATTAATCATTGCATTAAAATATTTTAAATGCAATGAAACTAATTTTTTAAATTAGTTTTAAATTTCAAATTTTTTTTCCTTGATTTTATATTTTAATTGTAATCATTTTTATTTTCGAAAAAAAAAATCGTCTGTCTTTCTCTCGAATAAACCATAAAAGTTAGAAAAATAAAAACTGAGACTTTTTTCGACCTGAATAATAATTTTAAAAATGTGACCATTCTTAATCCTTCACTTGATATCAGACATTTTCTATTTCCCCTTCTATTATTCTTTTTTTTATTTCAGTATGTATTTTATTCCCTTTTTATTCAGAACGCATGCGTTCTTACTAATTGAAACTTTTCCATTATTTTCAGTATTATATCACATATTCAAAACTAAGAAATCGTAATACATGTATAGAGCATTACATTTAGAACGTTGCATATAAAGAGAAAAAGCATTAAGAAAATTATATTAATAATATACGTTTTAAATATATTATTTATATATATTGTAAATAAAGTGTGTAAAATTCATTTTCAGTTTCTTAAATAGGGCCACAGCATTAATATGATATAAAAATATCAATTTTTTAGTTATTCCCAAAAAGTTATAGATGTCTTAGAGAGAAGGCACAAAAATATTAAAAAACAAATGAATAATTTGACAAAAAATAATAAATTTGCATTTCTGCTCTTTCTTTTTTTTTATTTATATTTATTTTGCACAAATATAAATGCGAATGTAGAATACCGAGAACCTCAAAAAGAAGAAAAAAAGAAACAATTATTCTGTCATTTGCTTCATAGTGTACGTATTCTAATTTAGTTACACACAGAAAAAAAAAACCCTTAGATAATTTATCAAAAACCCTTAATTTTTTTAATGAATTCTACTTTTGTAAATGCTATATTACGTTCAAACTTCAAATATACTAGCAAAGAAATACTTTTTTCTTTTATTCTTTTAGAAATGGTGACGTTGAAAAATATAAATAATATCATTTCTTTTTTCCTGGTTATTAACTTAAAATCTGGTAAAAATTATTAGATACCAATTATATTAGATACTCTCATTAAAGAAAATTTTTGATAATTAATATTTATTTAAATGGCTATCTAGTTTTAAAGTCGTATTTCTGGCATTTTTTTAAATAACAGTCAACTTTTATTTTAAAAAATAACTTTACGCCCCTTCTTCCTTTGTTCGAACTCTCTTTTTTTCTTATTAAATAAATCAATATCTCGTTGAAGCAATTCTTTTTCTTCATCAAGAATTTTTTGTTCTTTTTCATTTTGATCCTGCAATGTTCTATATTTCAATTTTATTCTTTGTTCTTCTTCTGCCAATTCTTGTTCCGCATTTTTGGCCTTTTCTATGAACAATTGTATCATTTCTTCCTCCTCGGCTTCCAAACATCGGCGTATTTCCTCTGTTTTTGCATCCAGTATTTCTATTAAATTCAATTGCTCATCACCACGTTGAAAATCTTCGAATCCACATTGTTTTAACCGTTCTTCTCTGTAAGTTTCATAATGTCTGATGTGAGTGGAACTTACTAAATCTTCCATATGAATTTCGATCAGCAACTCGCGCAGCTTAATGAAATCTGAATGATCTTCATTGTCTATATAGACTGTTCCCCATGGATAATTTCGACCTCTAGTAAGTTTTCCGTCATTTACAACGAAATCCGTGCTTCCTACAACAGCAAACGGAATATCAAGAACAACTTGAAATTCTTTCTTCGCTTCATCTTCAGATTGGAGCTGATATATTTCAATTTTTTCCCTCTGAAGCTCTTTTTGAATATTAGATTTGAAATTCTGAAGTTCAGTCTTTGTCATGATATCGGCTTTAGCGATCAGAGGTACAACATTTATTTTCGAACTCAAATATTTCAAAGCAAGTAAATCAAGAACTTTCAGAGTGTGCCCTGTAGGACAAATGAAATACAGACAAACGTGTATTCTGGTATCAGGATATCCTGCAAGATTTCTGTTGACTTTTAACTCTTCTTGAAGGTATTTCTCAAACTGAGAATCTATATAATTCAAAATCGGTTCAAAATTTCCTTCTTTGTTAATTTGATCACCATAGCCAACAGTTTCAGTCACTGACAATCGCAATGGAACTTCTTTCTCTTTTATGTCGTATTTTCTGGTTTTCAAACCGACAGTAGAATTTGTGTGCTTATGGTTTCGAGGTATATCTATGTCCATATTAAACAATGAGCTTATTAACGTTGACTTTCCTATCCCAGTTTCACCAACACACATAATATTAAATGTAAAACTTTCTTGCAATTCTTTTTTAACTATCTGATACGGTAGGCTATCAAACCCAACGTATCCCGAAAGTTCTAAATCTCTTGTCATTTCCGAAAACATTTCAGTATTGGATACCTAAAATATTCTTCGACTTTATATCTGAAATTGAAGAAAATTCACATATTAGAATAGATGAAGAACATGCCCTTTCAAAACAGATTTTTTTGGGGGAAAAAAAAGGCATGAACGTACTTAATATTCCGCCAAGAAAGTATTAAAGGCAAATAAAACATGAATATTTCTGGTTGTAAAATTAAACGTATATAAGATTCATCGAATGGTCTTTCCTTTCTAAATTCGGCGATGAAAAGAATAAAAAAATTCAATTAAAATAGTAGATAAAATGCTGTAAAGCGTATCACTATTAATTATTTAAAAAAAAACATTGTAAGCGTGCAGTAAAAATGGATGATAAAATTCAATAGAACAATAAAGATAATTAAAAAAATGCATTGAATAAGATGCAAAAATTATTTTTTGAATACCTTAAGAAATATTTCATTGAATTACTGGCCACTGTAAAAAGTAACTAACTTTATAACGGAAAGTTCAATATTCGATACCGTATTTAGCAAATACATGTGACTTTGTTAATGCTACAATTCGGTACAACCAAAAATCGCCAAGAAAATTTCGCCACATTATAAAAATATGCTCAAGTGCATTATTATTTGTTTAAAAAAAATGTGAAAGTGTGAATCATATACTTTATATTGTAATTTGACAATTGAAATCGTCAAGTTGGCGAAATTTTTTCTTGACGCTTTTTGGTTGCGATTTCAGCCGACAAATACCTTGTTAATAAATAAATCTAATCTCGGGAGGCCAAACATTCTACTGTTGTTATAGCATAGAAGTTTGAAAATAGGGATACCAGTTAGGTCGGTTCGATTTAAATGTAATGTCCAGTTCCAAAGTTAGTAATTATATAATAATCGCATATGAGTGATTAATTGCCAAAAAACATTTTCGAAGATTGCATTGCTTTTATGGCGAAAATTCGGTACTTTGGGATTATCCTATAGACAATTTTCGCTAAACTCGATATTATCGCCAAAAGGTAGCTTTGTGCCAATAACCGCAAATTACTTTTCATTATGATGGCGCCAAAGCATCGGCGCATTTTTTGCCAATCTTTTGGCGCATTTCGCAAGGATTGGCGCATTTTCGCGACCGTTTACAAGTCGACGGAATAATTCAAAGTACCGAAAAATCATACACCAAGGGGAAACCATCAAATAAATTTCCAAAGTTACCATGCTTACAGATTATTTCATAACTAAAAATTTGTCAATAGCATGCATTTCATATGTAAATAACAAAAGTTGCATTTTTTTGGCTTCTTTTCTTTCTTTCTTCTTCTTTTTTTGTCTTTATTGAATTCGTAAAAGTAATTTGTAATTATTTCTTATAACTATCCAAAAGAACTGATTCTTGGCGAGTTTGAGGACGTTTGGCATAATTTTGTCATGTTTAGCAAAAAAAACTGGGGATTTTTTTAAGATTTGTCCTAAATAATAGCAATATCGTTAATTTAACCTAGTAAACTAAATATCCATTCACCTTAATAGGTTTAAATATACATGTGGGAGTAAATAACACAGGAGAAAAAATTAGCTGTTAAAGAAATTAAAATGATATAGCAGAAAATTTTAATCAGAAAAGCCAAGAATAAGTGCAAGTCAATGAAGAGTTTATATCTGTTATCATGTATTTCAAAAGTGGTCAATGCAAATAACTTTTTTAATTAATAAATAATTATATCTATCAATTTGACAAAATTCACCTTAGAGCTTGATTGATAATATGTTGTTGATGTTTATATTTAAAAATGATGTCCGGTCGCCAAAGTTGAATTATTTCTCGCCATGTAACTTTTTAATTTTTTTATTGCGACCTAAAAAGAAACGTTTATTTCCATTTCTTATAGCCATAAAAAATGGTGGACATTTTGTTTTTTGCATGATTGTAAGGATTGTATTGTGAATGGTGAAAAACTGGACATAGTTAACTTGAGTTTTTCCTTGTTTTCAATAATTTCTGTTCTTTTGGGAAATGTTCCATTTAATCTTACATTCACATACTAAATACCAAATTTTATTTTCTTCTAATGAAATAAGTTACTTGATCGCTGTATTTCTATAAAGAATAACCAAAATAATTTATACCCTATTTAAAATTGGTGTCTTTTCTTTCACAATTGAATTTGTAAGTCGATTTCTCCTTAGATGTAGTGATCCTGGAAATTATTTTTGTACCTTCAAAACGTTTATTGCAATTTTTTGAGCCATTCTATTTGTCGGACATCTGGCGTGGGTACGACCGGAGTTTAATTCCCTTCTTGGCGCAATTTTCAAAAATCACCAACAACGGTCTTACGAAATGTTTAAAAGCAAGGGAGCAGATGTCCAATCATAGTGCATAATAAAGATTGCCAGATTTGGCACGTTATCGAAACTTGGCGAAGAAGGGGGTTAAACTCCGATTCACCCTAATTGGTATTTGAAATATACTAAACAAACGACAGCTACAAACGTCTTTTCAGCCAAATGTCCTTCAAGTTCATAAACTAATGCATAGCTATATACATAATATCTAAAAACGTAATAATTCATGCATTTTTGATGGTAAGGAAAGAAGCTCACCCTAATATGACTTTTCATGACTTTTCATAACAAAAGTACTTAAAGAGACAGAAGGAAAGAGGTGAAAATCTTACCACTTCCTTTTGCATTTAAATAACGAAAAAATCAGATTGAAGATACCGATTTCTGTTTTGACATAATACCGTGGCAATCGATTCCTGATGGTCACGGTTATACCGAGAATTCAATTTTACTATTTGTTAAATTTCATATCCAGAAATTTAACAAAAACTAAAAAATGCTGTAAAATATTGAAAAACAACCATTTTACTTTTATATTTGCGTGTGTTGTATATTATAAATATGCTGTAATAAAATAATATTTTAACTGCTTACCACTGAAATATAATAAATTTAAATTATATCTTAAAATGACATTCCAGTCTAGCGATGTTAGAAAGCAAATATATATTTGTTTTCTACAATATTCCAGCAATATAAGTTTCCCAAAACATAGAAAAGTTTTGATATCTTCGTTTAATTCTGAAATTAATGACTATTATTATTATTATTATTTAAAATATATATTATTTCAATGGAGCAACAAATGTATACCATCACAGTGACGTAAGACTAAAAGACAATTAGGGATATAGATACCCCAGCCACTTTTGAGACGCTATGTTAGTTGCTTAATATCACTTTTTTAAATCAAATATGACGAAGAGTGAGAAAAAGCATAATGGCCTAGGTGTCGTTTATACCTTTTAAGCCACAAGTAATGTCTGTGAGAAGCATCGAAAAAATCCTATTATGTACGCGTTTGTCTTTAAAAGAACTCATCTTTTGGCTCATTTGAAAACAAAGAATTTTTCTCGAAGTGATTCTAAAGATTTCTTTTCAAAGCATGCCTATCTTGAATGGATCGCAAAATTAAATCTCGTTCTCATTCGAAAATTTACATATATGATAATAAAAAATTCAATTTATCCGCCTTTTTAAAATTAATTATTTTCTAACTATTTGAAGTTTAACTAACTACTTATAAAGCATTCTGACTTCTGAATTGCGTGAGCATTTTCCTACACTTCTCAAGAACTATTTTCTGCACATATAACTAACTGTACAACGTTAAACAACAATGTCATAGAAAAATCAAGAGCTTAAAACAAATACTTTTCAGCTACATTTTGGTTAAATCCTCTTTTCGAAAATGTATAAACTCTCTGAACATTTCCCTTCCGTCTCTTTTTCATCTTTAGTATTAGAACTGAGAGATGCACCTATGATTCTTTGTCATGGTTCAAACAAAGAACTTTTATAAGCCGCTAGAAAATTTTGCCTGCTAGTGAAGAAAATAAAGCTGTGGTTTCAAGATATTGTTTTCCTGGTTATTTTCTGGAAAAACATTGCATATATTTCTCGGAATAATGCAATATTTCTTGCATCAAATTGAAGATTGAATAATTAATAATAATAATAAAACATGAACCATGTCAGTGATTCGTAACACTATCAATAGATGGCACCACAATACTTTTAGTCCTGACTTTGAATCGATGGGAAATGTTACAATTAATGTAAAAGTGATCGGGGAAAAGAAATATAATCAATAACTGATGCATTGACACTTCTTTATTTAAGATTTTCAACACTAAACATTTAAAAAACATGTTGCAATTAATGTAAAAGTGATCGGGGAAAAGAAATATAATCAATAACTGATACATTGACACTTCTTTATTTAAGCTTTTCAACACTAAACAATTAAAAAACATGTTTTTGATAAAAAAACCAAGTGAAAAAATGACGTGGAAAAATTTTCCTCGTGATTTAAATTATTTTTCAGTGGATATTAGTTAATAGTTAAATGTCTGATTACTTCATTATAGCTTAATTTCATGCTTATTATATTTACATTTACATTGCATTAAGTAATCTTTTAAATATCTTCATCTAAAGATTTTTTTGCAGAAATATGGAGAAAATTCACTTATATATTTCACTTAAAAAGTGATATAAACATGATAACAATTTGTCTCCATCTTTGTTACTTGTAATAATACTTCTTTCCTCGCAACGTCACTCCAGTAGCGTAGAGAAACAAAATAGTAAGTATGAGGTATATTATAATATTTTCGACCACGTTAAGTGTAGACTTAGAAATGTAAATGACATCTAAAATATGTATTTTTTTTTCCTCTTACCATATTTAATATTAAAATTTGACCTAAAAGCACATTTAAACTCCATCCCAATTAACACAAGATGCCTAACTAACCTTGGCACGCTATCATCATGATATTTTCGACATCTAAAATATCGAAAGACATTGTAGAGATATGGTATTGTGTAGCATATTGTATCTAAGAATGTCGCCCTCTGAAACTGGTAGCTGGAGTATTTATACCATAAGCCATTGCTAGAGTTTAATATCGATTGATCTTCAAATAAAAAGTTGTAACAATGGATGAAAAGTTGTAACAAAAGTTGTTCATAGATGATTTCGATGACGATCTTACGATGTCTTCTGATGTTCTTTCATTAAGGCATCAATGATGTAGCCAGAGTAAATGATGCTTGGGATATATGATATTTTCCTCTCAATCATCATCAATGACCCAGCGACAATCAATGATGTTCAGAGCTTGGTATTATTTTTTTCGTCCCTTTGACGTATTTTATTTCAAACTAGCAGCCTTTGGCGACCAACTGGTATGCTGGGAGCAATACTCTGTCATATTTTCAATTAAATATATTATGTAACTTGATCTCTTATTAGCCTCTTCAGTAAAATATTTTTGAGCGTCAAATTTTGATAATCACATAACTCATATTATTATAGAAGCCTTAAGCAGTTTTGATCATTGTTTTATATTTATCTCTCTAATTTTCTGTCAGCTCCCATAAAATGTGAACTTTAAATTAAAATAGAAGTGATTAAACTTCAATTAATATAAAAACACTGTTCACTAAAACCAAATATCCTTTTTAAAAAAAAATATAAATACAGGAAAGAAGAATCGTTCGACGTTGAAGTCTTATGCACACTACAGAATAATTTATGCAATATCTCAAAGAATTTTTCAACAAAAATTTCTTTGATTCATCATGAAATTCAGTTTTTCGCTTTACTTTAAAAAAAGATTTAAATGACATAAATAATAATATTTTATTTTTCTCCTGTCATACTTCAAAAAAATATGAAATCTAAAGGATAAATAATCTTTTGGTCCTAAATAAGAATAATTATTATTATTATCATTTTATGCCAAATTCTGGATATATTATCAGGGATTATATTCTGCAAAATATTCTTGACACTCCAACTTTTAAATAAATAAATATTATAAACGTTTCGGTCATTGCGATCGAATGTGAACGAATTTAGGTTTCGAATACTACAATTTTAGAACAATCAACATTTTCATAATCTTAGGCAGATCAGTCGTGGAGAAATTCTAAGCCCTGACTGGCGTATCTTCTCAGAAACAATCTATAGAATTGTCTAAAATCGCGCATTTTTATAATATTCACATTTTCACAACTCACTCAGTTTTAGTCGCAATAGAAAGGATCTTTCTTTTTATTTAAAACTATTCGCCTTTGGCGACCTGGAAATATTGATTATATTCCAACTAAATTGACTGATAATGACTAACTGATAATGAGCCCTCGTTATATTAACTTTCAAGACAATATTAATTATTAAAATTAATTTTCACACCGTCAACAGAAAAAGTCAAAATTCTTTTTAAGGATAAAACAATAAAGAAGTCTGTCTTAATTTAAATATTTAAATAATAATAAAAAAAGAAATGTTGAAGAAACTTTTTGGTCCTTGTTCTTTTTCATTCGCTCTTTTTTTTTTTTTTTTACTTCAGTTTAAAAATGAGAAGGGAAAAAAAAAAAAAAAAAGACCGTTACAATGCCGGAAACCGAGCATCTAATAATTTTTTTTTTTCCGAATGTGGACCCGTTGCTTATAAAGTATATCCCAATTCAGACAGAACAGTAAAATAAAAATAGCTATGAACTGCTCTATAGTTACGCAGCAAGAAAATGTGTACCCATGGTGTAGTGGTTATCACATCCGCCTAACACGCGGAAGGTCCCAGGTTCGAAACCTGGTGGGTACAAGCGTCTTTTTTCAACTAGTGTTGCTTTAGGTAATTTATTTTAATTGTAAATAGAATTAAAAATGTGCATGAGTTAATTAAATAAGACATTCTTTAATAAGGCAATGCAAGGTGAAAATTGCCTTTTTGTTTGTTTTTTTATATCCACGAACCTGGGACCTTCCGCGTGTTTGGCGGATGTGATAACCACTACACCATGGGTACGTCCCTAGTTCAGCATTATAATATAGTGCGAACTGCTTCCATGTAATTCAATACGAAGATCATAAGTTCAGATATCACCTTATTTTCCAGTAGCAGATGCAGCTTGATTATTACAAAGCATCCGAAAAATATAATTGTTTATCATCTTAACTTATAAAACTTTATTTATTGAAGCATTGATTGATATAAATAATTGAAACAGTATTTTAAAAAGATATAAACTCTATTTTAAAAAGATTTTTTTTTAAAATTACAACAAGTATTTTATGAAAATACTGTATTTTAATAAATTTGAATGAATGTAATATTTAAGAAACAGTTAAATTCATTTCAAAAACAAACAGATTTAAGCCAAGAATTTTCCGTAAAATATAATTGCAAAAATTGAATTATAATCTTTTTTGTTTAATAATTTCGAAATAAGCTAAATAAAAGAAAAAATGTCAAAAAAAAGCAATTGTTAACCTCCGGATTCTTCATTTAATTTGGATCTAGCTTAAATCGAAAAGATTTAAAATAGGAATTGGCCCATGGGGGGATCGAACCCACGACCTTCGCGTTATTAGCACGACGCTCTAACCAACTGAGCTAATGGGCCGGCATGCAACCTTTTTAAAATAATCTTGAGGAATTTTAACCAATGCTTTTTCTTTTCTTGTTTTCCTTAATTTTTTTTCTTTTTTCCCTTTTGTATGCCTAATGTGTGATATAATTATATGATGTATAAGTTAAAAAAATGTCACCAATTTGTACTTAATTCATATTTCTCACTATTCTAATGATCCCTTTAAAATGAATATAGAATAAATTCTTATTCTACAAAGACATTTCATATAATTTATTTTTTTTAAATATGCGGATAAGAAAGATGAATATGTAATGGAATATAAACTTAAAACTTCAGAGGAAAAAAAAAAAAAAAAAAAAAACCGACAATTGCATCGGCCGGGAATCGAACCCGGGCCGCCCGCGTGGCAGGCGAGCATTCTACCACTGAACCACCGATGCTCGAATCAGAAAGAAACTGGTTCATTGAACTACATAACTGATATAGAAGCTTACTTCAGAAGAAGATAAAATGGAAAAGAAAACACTTGTTCCTTAAATCCTTTTCCTTCTGGCATATTTTTATCTAAGTACAAAAAGCAACAACGGAATTCTCATTAAAATAGGGTCAAAATAAGCAGAGGCGGCGGCAGAGATTTGCCGACGGGAGGGGACAAGCACAATATCTCTAATTTGGCTTCAAAATAACTCATATTAATTAATTTTACATTTAATTAAAGAAGATTAAGTATTATTTAACTTCTTTTTTATTCAAATATTGATCTTTTCTTTTATTGTTAAAACTTTACAAAGGTATTTGTAAAAAATGTTCACTGTTTCTTTTATTGAGCATAAAAAAAAAATTATAAATATTTGAGCCTATTTCTTTATGAGACTCTTGAGATTTAATTTTTCTGAAATCGAATTTTAGAAAAAATATGGTTATATTCCATTCTGCATTGTAGCATACAGATAGAAACACAGATTGCGCCAGAATTAAGTGGCATGCTATATGAACAAATCCATATTCTTACTATTTTATATCAGAAGTTGAAAATATAAAATGAATATCGAAACAAAAAGTTTTATAAAAGGAACTTTTTTAGAAATCCGAAATAATAAACAAAAAATATTCGATGTTTTCGCCAAAAATTGATTTTTCTTCATAGTCCCCTAATAAAGGAAAGTATTAAAAATTTGAGTTTAGATGGAAATTCCATTTTCCAGCTGGACAACAACCCAAAACAGAACGTATGTAACTTCAAAATATGGTGACTTTTTCATTCTAAACAGCAGTCACACACACCACCACAGTACCCCGACATCATTGCCATTGAATGTTCATGTTCCATACTCGAAAACGTAGTCCAAAAACACAAAATTAGAAACCAAACCCATTTAAAACGTGTGGTAAAAAAAAAAAATGGGGTAAAATATCTTCAGATACCACAAAAAAATTGGTCAAATCGGTACCATGACATTTAGAGGGCATTATAAAAGCCAAAAGATATGCTATTTAATAGTGACACTTTGTTTCTATGCGTGATATTGCAAAAATTTCTTTGGTGTATTCTCAATTTTTTGAGGCAAAATTCTGCGTATGTTTATTTAAAATGCTTCTAAAACTTTTCAAATTAGAAGTTTTTAGTTGATTTTTCTTTATTTTTATTCTAAATTAAACCATTTGTTATGTGTAAAAATAAAAACATGTTTGCACTTCCCGGTAATGTGTTATTTATATTGAAAGTTGGATTTATAAAGTAAAAGTAAGGTGTACTCTCAATTTTTTGAGCCATTGTATATTCATTGGCATATGAAAATGAAATAGGCAATTTTTTCTTCAATTTAAATTTAATTTCTTCAAATTAAAAATTAAATTTTTTTCGATCTTAACATATTTTTTCGATCTTAACATATTTCCTATTATTTGATTGTTAAAGGTTCCCATGATTTAGAAGACGTAAAGAAATAATTATCAATTTAATTACAATTTTGATTTAACTTTCTTCTCTTGTATAACAATATAATGAAGGAAATAGATTATAATTAAATTTTGTGTTATGTGTCACTGCACTGATTTTATTACTGCACTTAGGCATGCGCGTATATATTTCTGACATCTCTGGCCAGGTACCGCTGCGGCACTGTACCCTAAGTATTTTGCCGCAGTAACACACTTTGTACAGGCAGTAACCACCTTATAGTTATATTACTGCTTGTGGTATAAAAAAATATCTAGATTCTATATAAATACCTATCTTCATAAGAATTTACTTAAATGTAAAATAAATACAGTGGCTCAAAAAATTGAGAGTACACCTTACTTTTACTTGATAAATCCGACTTTCAATGTAAATAACTTATTACCGGGAAGTGCAAACATGTTTTTATTTTTACACCATTACACCTAAAAAATGGTTTAATTTAGAGTAAAAATAAAGAAAAATCGACAAAAAGCTTCTAAATTCAAAAATTTCAGAATCATTTTAAATAAACATACGTAGAATTTTGCCTCAAAAAATTGAGAATACACCAATGAAATTTTTGCAATATCTCGCATAGAAACAAAATGTCACTGTTAAGTTGCATGTCTATTGGCTCCTATAAGGGCCTCTAAACTTCATGGTACCAATTCAACCAATTTTTTGTGGCATCTGAAGATATTTTACCCCGTTCTTCTTGCAACACTTGTTTTAAATGGGTTTTGTTTCTAATTTTGTGTTTTTGGACCACTGCTTCGAGTGTGGTCCACAGATATTCAATGGTATTGATGTCGGGGTATTGTGATATTGTGTGTAACTACTGTTTGCAATGAAAAAGACACCATATTTTGACCTTACGTGCATTCTGTTTGGGGTCATTGTCCTACTGGAAAAGGAAATTTCCATCTAAACCCAAATTTTTGCACTTTCCTTTAGATTGCTGCGAAGTATATCCAAGAAATCCATATCATTTATAATGCCATCTATAAAATTTAAATTTCCTACCCCGGATGAAGCCATGAAACCTGAATTCATGACGGAGTCACTATCATGTTTAACTGCAGGACGTAAATTTTTTATATCCAAAGCAATATTTGGCTTTCTATATACAGTACGATGGCTGTCACTGCCAAAATGTTGAGTTTTCTTTCATTACTAAATATAGCTTTCTTCCAAAGGTTATTGGTCTTCAATTGATGAATTTTTGCGAACTTCAAATGCTTTTTCTGAATTTGCAAGCTGATGAACAGTTTTTCTCTAACAATGCAACTTTTACATCCAGTTTGTCTAATGGTATTTCGCACAGTTTCAGCACCTACACTTTTGCCTATGATTTGAAAAGTTTCTACAACAAGTTGGATGAACCATATAGTCGCAGCAATCTAAAGGAAAATGTTAAAAAATTTTGTTTTGATGGAAATTCCATTTTCCAGTAGGGCAACGACCCCAAACAGAATGCACGTAAGGTCAAAATGTGGTGTCTTTTTCATTGTAAACAGCAATTACACACACCACCACAGTACCCCGACATCAATACCATTGAATATCTGTGGACCACACTCGAAGCAGTGGTCCAAAAACACAAAATTAGAGACAAAAGCCATTTAAAAGAAGTGTTGCAAGAAGAATGGGGTAAAATATCTTCAGAGACCACCAAAATTTGGTCGAATTGGTACCATGTAGTTTAGAGGCCCTTATAGGAGCCAATAGACATGCAACTTAACAGTGACACTTTGTTTCTATGCGAGATATTGCAAATATTTCATTGGTGTATTCTCAATTTTTTGAGGCAAAATTCTATGCATGTTTATTTAAAATGCTTCTGAAATTTTTCAATTTAGAAGTATTTCGCTGATTTTTCTTTATTTTTACTCTAAATTAAACCATTTGTTATGTGTAAAAATAAAAACATGCTTGCACTTCCCGGTAATGTGTTATTTATATTGAAAGTTGGATTTATCAAGTAAAAGTAAGGTGTACTCTCAATTTTTTGAGCCACTGTAATTAAAAAAAAAATGTTATCATATTCTTCAAAGATATTCTTATCATTATAATTATTTTTTACACATTGTAAGAATTTGAGCTAGAATTTTAACCAGAATTTTTATAAATTTATTCGTACAGATTCTGTCGATTCATGACAAAGCAAAATAATTTTGAATAAATAAGACATTTTAATTCCGTTGTTAGTAACTTTCACTTGCAATAATTTAGAAACATTCTATATTCCATTAATTATTATCGTCTGAAGTTTTATTATTAGAATTTCAACCGAAACAAAGAAAAATATTTTAAAAACTCGAAGATTAATTGACTTTTTAAAAATAACTGGAAGACGATTCCTTAAAAAAAAAAAATTGTCATGTACGTTACAGTCTTAACACGAAAGCAAATAATCAATTGATTTTGCGAACAAACGATAAAGCACAAATCTACATTCCATGATTAAATTCCATGAAATCATTTCATTCTGTGAACCAATATATATGTACTATCCTTGTTCATAAATCGATATCATAAATTAATGAATTGAAACGACCATCTTGACTTAAAATCCGCGAAGAACAATAACGATCGAACATTGATAACTAAACATCACACATTGTGACGTAATATTTTTCGATTTGTTCTGCAACTGCTATTAGATAGATTTACAATGCATACAAGCATAAGTCATGAATATTTATGTTTGAACATTTCCGCGGTAACTGTGCAACAAAGAAACCCAAAAATAAACTCAGCATTATTAGAGTTAATCTCGGCGCGAATCTGCTTCAAAAGTTTCGTTTAGGTAAGAGCATCTTTTTCTCGCTAGTTGTAATTCTTGTTTTTGTAAAAATTTATATATAGTTGGAATGTTTATACAAATTATATAAGAATATACATAATAATATTAATGCATAATTATGTATTTGTAAACAAAGAATGTACAATATATCATAAGGCTATACAGGTTTGTCGAATTTTGATAAAAACTGATAAAAGATATGTAACTATTATTTTAATCATCTTTAAAAATTATATTTGTTAAGGTTTTTGAGATTAGAGCAATGATACTAAAACTTACTTTTTTTTGTACACAATCCTATAAAATCACCGAATTGAAAAATTTGCTGATTTAGGGTCAAACTATATAAATATGTATAATTAATTATACATATTTATATTAATTATTATTTTTGCGTAATTTACTGCATTCCAAAATGATTTTAAATACAATAATTTAGATAGAATTTTTTATCTTATATATTTACTATCTCTAAAATCTCCACAGAAATAAAAATTAGGGATTAAATAAAATATCAGATAAGTGAAACACGATTTAATTTTTCGTAAAAATGAATTCTTTTTTCTCTCTACTTTTAAAGTAAATTCGAATTTTATCATACACTTATCATTTTGTGTCTTGACTCCAAACGTCTGGGAGTTTCTCGGAAAATTATTGAGAATATTTTGAAATCATTGCATCAGAAATAATTCGAAAACTGATTCGATTATTTCCAAATCTGGTTCAAAATTCAAAAGCCATTTAACTAATCACAATGATATGATCGCATCATTAATCATTGTATAACACTTTACATTCTGAAAAGTAATAAGGTGTATATTTATGCATATTTAAGTGTAAGAGCTTCTTTTAGTGCTTTGAAAGTTTTAGGGGTTTTTTTAGAATTTTCTTAAAAATGAATGTGAAAGTCTTTGTTATTATACTGATTTCATCACAATCATCATTTAACAAGAATGTGAAAATCGTGCATCCTTCAGAATGTCGAGTCAGACTCGACATTGGAATATAAAGGATTAAACCAAAGGATTTATTTGTGAGCATATTTTTTGTTTACATAGTTTTAATAACATGAATAGGTTCAAATAACATGAGTATGTGTATCTATGAGTATGCGTTCTGGTTCTCTGCACATATGTACTTAGAGATGTGCACATCGCAGCGTTTTAAAAAAATTCTGATTAGAATTTTAATTAATTAATAAATAAACTACATTTTGACATCTTTTTAGCTATAACTTTTGGAAATATTATAGCAGAAATTTTTTACATCATCTTAAATTCACTCACTTTTTCTATTTTACCAATTTTTTTTTTCGTATAATTATTCTTATTCGATTTTTAATTAATTTTTTAAAAATATTTATTCGCTTTTTACAACAACATATTTTTTTGCTGAAATGAAATAGAAATCCTTTTTATAATTATTAATAATATTTAGACCTTTTTTACATTGTTGATAATCAAGGTATGAAAGATACGGTTTATTTTTCTAAGTTTTAGTAAGAAAGATTAATAAAGTAAGTAATATTTAGTTATAAAGATTTTGAAATTTGCTGAGTTACATTTAAGACTTAACCTCAGAATGAAACAATGACGAAATTTTTTTTTAAGTACAGCTATTTTTAAATACTGTTTCTCTTGTGTTATGTATAATTAGATGCTTAAAGATATAGACCAAAAATTAGGGAAACGTATAGGACCATGAATACAATAATGAAAGGCTTTTAAAATAGCATGAATTCATGCCTATCAAAATTCAAAACTGAAAACTATTTTGCTCATGAAGTCATTAACACTAAGTAATAAAAGTTTTTTTTAAGGAATTTTTTAGTAATTATTAATTTCTACTGTTTGCCAAATGCACCTGGTGGAAAATAATTAAAGGTATACCACAGCTATTTCTATGTTTTATAATGTTAACTGCAATTTTTCACTTTAAAAAAATTGTAATGTAAATGTAATGTTATGTAAAATATTTTTTTTTTCAAATTTAAACAAAATATATCAACTTAGTTTTTTTTTAATAATTCAACACAATAATTATCAATAAAATCCAGAATTGCTTACTTAATATTAAAAATGCCTCTTTTATTCGTTCAAATGGGTTTTGAAGTTCACAGTAAAACAGTTTGTACCATTGGAACTGACAATGCTCTTGCATACAGTTTAGTTCATCATATTTATGTTGAAATGCATGTATAAAATCACGAATGAAATCAAAATTTACAACTTAGATTTTAGTGCCACTCGTTAATGTTTATTGGTATAATGCATCATTCAAAATATTTTAGGAACAATCATTGATATAAAAAAATGCTTGCAAGGCAAGAGTGTTTCAAAAATTTCTCTTTAGAAATATACTGGGAAAGGGGAAAATAAGTTTCCGTACGCAGCTATGCCTGTTATTGAAAGTTTCATTTTTGACACAAAATACTTTGTAATGAAAATGAAAATTTCAAAATTGGTTCAACACAATTTCATTTATTATTTATTAATATTATAAAGGAAAAAATATGGAGAACATTAAATATGTAAATTGGCAGAAACAAAAAAATGTTTCGGTACAGTATTTAGTACATGAAAGATGCTGATTAACTTGCATTTAACGAGCGGTAGGCTCTCATTTGGCCTTTATCACTTATCTCTAGCATTGTGGCATAACCTCACAAGTTTTTTTTTGTTGTTGTTTCTGGACAAATATTGCTCTAAATGTCCTGAATGTCCCTTTTAAGTTGTCAAATTATTGTCCCTTGAACTTAATGTCAAATTATTATTTTTTTAGTTCAAGACTGATTTCTTCCCATAAATGTTCTGTAGGTTCAAATCGGAAGACTGGGGAGGGCTATGAAGCTGTTGTTTAACATGTAGAGGCATTACCATTGACAAATCTCGGGGATGTGCTTAGGATCGTTATCCTGTTGGGAAGTAAAGTTAGTTCCAAGAGACAGTTTTTCTGCATTGGTTAAAACTTTGTTTCAGAATGTCAAAATACAAGTTCCTATCCATATTTCATTCTATAAAACATAAATTTCCGATACCAGCAGCACTCATATACCCCCACGTCACGATCCCACTACCACCGTGCTTCACAGTTCCATATAAATTCTTAATAAACATCTGCTGTTTTGGTTTCCTCCAAACCAAAACTCGACCATCTGACTCATAGATATTAAATTTTGATTCAACACTAAAATGGACCGATTCCCAAAAAAGTAAGAGGCTTGCTTACATGTTTCTTTGCAAACTCGCGATGCTTTTTTCTGTTGCAGAGACTTATAAAAGGCGTTTTACGGACCGGACGTCCATTATAATCTTTTTTTAATGACATTTCTCACCATTTGAGGTACGACTTTATTGTTGTAATTAACCATTAAATCAGTTGCAAGTTGTGGGGCACTAATCAGCGGATTATCTTGCATCTAACGCATATATTTCTTTTATGCAAGCGATTTAACTTCTGAGATCAATCTGTAGCCTCAAATTTTTGTAACTCTATATAAATTTATATGGAACAAAATTGTGTATGTTTTTGTAATTCCAATGAAATGTTATTTTTATATAAAAAAAATTACACACACACACACTGAATTTTCATACGAATTTTATATTTTCTAAATTAAAATTTTCCTGTATCTAAGAAAATAATTAAAAAAATTGAATATAAAATGCATACTTTGATTTCTTTTAATGTTTAATCGAAATCTTTATTATCAGTTTCATTTCCTCAAAAATTAAGACACTTGAAATAGTTCAAAGATATTTTAATTTAATTAGAATATTATTTTGAGAAAAGTCATTAAAATGTACTTTTTCTTCTTTGGGCACTTCAAATATTCGTTTTATTGAACAATGTATTTCATAATGCTATTTTAATTGAATATAGAAATATATTTTGATGATGAAACAGTACAATGAGATTTTCATATTTTAGTTATTTCAAAGTTTACTATCCTCTTAAATGCTTTCAATTAAAAAAAAAAATCGTTAAAATTCCTAATACATAATCTACGCGGCGCCATCTCTTGGCGGGATCTATAATTTTAGAAATTTTGTTTTAAATATTTTTTCAAATAAAAAAAGTGTGAAACAAGTATAAAAAGTAAAGTTTTGGTCTCCTATGAGCCGACCTGTCATTCAATAATAATAATAATATTTTTTTTGGCAACAGAATTTTTCAAGTATGGAAGGAATCTATCAAATTGACGTCACAATTATAGAGGTGTTTCAGTCTTGGTAAGTACTTTCATAATTTTCAGAAATTTTTATAAAATATTTTTATTTTACTAGATATAATTAAATGAACCATTCGGATGCATTCATTTAAAATAATACGAAAAATAAATCCCCTAGTCCAAACTACTGATCCGATTAAGCAGTATTTCATCTTTTTTTTTACCATAAAAAAACTTCGGAGGAAATTATTATTATTTATTTATATTAAGAGGTAACTAAGAATTTTATTTCAACGATACCAATTTCATTCTTATGTCATTTTTCTTCAAAATGATATTAATTCTTTAGAAAAATTAATGCAAATGATTCTGAAATAAGGAACTTTGTAGATGCTTTGTATTGATTAGCGCCTTCTATGTATGAACTCAAAAAGACCGGAAAGAGAGAAACTGTGATGGAGTGACGTGAGGATCAGTGGTCTTATGTGGTAAGACGATGTGTATGTGATGTGTGTGTTTCGTGGAATATGGCCTCAGAAAACTGTTAACAAACGGCCCATTTAATGCTGAAATAACTTTATATCTTTTATATATGTGTACCTGTGATGTGTGCAATAAATTTCTTATTAAAACATATTTCACTAAAAGATTGTTGACTATTATTTGCTCTTAAGAGACGTGACAGCTTCTTTGCCGGATTGCATAAAGACTCTGAACTACTTTACCCAGGGATATGATTCTTCATCGCATTCGCGGCTCTCCGCTTTTTTTTTCCCCGTATTTTTTCAGTTTTTTTTTTTTTTTTTTTTTTTTACATAAAAAATTTTCACCTCAATTTAAAAAAACGGTAGAAATTTTCTACCACTGAAAAAAAAGTAGAAAATCTTTCTTTCTTGGTGCGCATCCCTCCACACCCTATCTGGCAAAGCTGTCAACTTGCAGAGGAATATTATTCATCATAAAATACACATACAAAATGTATACACATAAAATACACACACAAATGAAGCTGCTTGCTTTAATAATGTAGATGATTTTATAAAGCAAACTATGAAACACTGGCTAAGTAATACCTATGAAATACCTGTAAAAAACGAAACTCCATTCTGATATATGCCGAATAGGTTCATCCACCATTAAAACATATTTACTAAAATATGCAAGTGAAGTATATTTACTATAATGTAATGGCTATCCCTTCATATCTGTTGTCCAATATACATTCATTGAAACTTGTCCTAGCAATGTACTTCTTAAAGTGTCATTGGTAAAATCATATGCTATTGATTCATTTCTTTTATAAATTATTTTGAAATGAATATAAAAGCTGTTTGGGCTGTAATTTTGATATTTTTTCTGTGCATTATTGATTTAATTCTTATTTTTTGCTTGTTTTTCTTTCGTGTTTTGTTTTGTGTTGCATTTTTGGATTTTCTCTTTTTTACCTTTCGGTCAATCACATTCCTGTCTCCCACAAATTTTATAAAATTTATCTTTTATTTCAATATTTTTGTTTTAGAAAATGTTATTGTATATTATAATATTTTATACGAAAATAACTTATATGTTCGAAATAGTATGTATGAAAGGATTTTAATCTCAAGCAACGCCGGGTATATCAACAAGTTGATAAACAAAGTCAGCGAAATGAGTGCACTTGTTCATGATGAAGAAAGTGCCAAAGAGATTTTTTGAGATATATATATATATAAATTTTAGGATAAGGGATCATTGAGGGCGTATCTAGGTTCAAGAAATTTCATATGAAATAAAAAAAAAAATTCCAAAATCAGCACAGTGGTTGTATTTGGGGGACTCTGCCAAGATTTTTCTCTATAAGAATATGCAATGAAAGGTATTTTTGAGATTCCCTTTGAAAATTGAATGAGGGTGGGGATAGCAAGAGGGATTCATGGCTTATCTAAAGGTTATGAACTTTCATATGAAATAAAAAAAATAATAATAAATTTAAAAAAGACCCATCAGAATCATTCACTGGTAAAGGCTGGAGAACTGGTCCTTTGGTTTTCCCGATTTATTTTTAAAATTTAATATACAGAAATAAATATTGTGTTTTAATCAGAGGATCTGTGATACCTACAAGAGTAATTTTGAAATCTAGAAGCATTTCAGTTATCATGATTGAAATTTTGAACAGTGTTTATTATCCTTGATTGATGATATCATGACTGAGGAGAATTATTAATAAAAATTATTTGTGTGGTGCAATGAAGATCATTATGATCCGTGCCAGGGGAAGCAAGAGGACATGTGTTTTTGGGAACATTTCTTTAATGATCACATTTCACACTAAACAAACACAAACACGAAAGACAAGACTTGACATTAACGCGCGTACATCTCGGAATAGCATCTCATCTCATTATAATATCAATCGAAATGCACTATGGGATGCGTACTTAATCAGGTTTCGCCATTATGCAAAAGAGAAGATAGGGTAATGTAACTGCTACATTCGTTAAAAAATTGTTTTAGCAACCTGTTAAAAAATATAATATAGTTACTTCTTTTCATTGCTTATATTATTTTTATTTCATTTAGGTTCCTAGAATATGAAAAAGTATTCATTGCTATTTCAAATATTTTTGACCCACGGTATGCTTTTCTATTATATGCACCAATCGTGTTTTCGGTGGATTGGTATATAGGAAGGAAATTGATGTGGGTGGTTGTTGCGGTTGAATGGATAAATCACTTATTAAAATGGTAAGTGGGATCTTGTTCACGTTTTGTACTAAAACTAGATTTAACCACATATGATAATTCATTTTTCACTGGAAGCTATTCGGCGTTTCAACAGCATCCGCTTTGATTTCCTTACTCTTTCAGATTGAGAGAACTATCACGGTTTGGAAGTTCCTTTTGAGAATATCTGCATTCAGCAAAATGAACTCAACAAAGCATCAACATATTTAATCGTCTGCCGCCATGCATCTTAAAAATGTCCCCACCATTTTTATTTGCGTCATTATTAAATGCGTAAAATATAACTATTGGCGTATAATGGCGATGAAATACTAATCTTTGGCGGGAATTTAGTATTTTCACTGAATCTATCATATGATGACAAGTTTTTTGGCAATTAATAGAATCAGAAAATCGAATTTGTGCTTTAAACTCATTTTCCGCCATCAGTTGAAATAAAAATTTGACCAATAACTGCACTTGTAGTGATAAAATAGCATACCAAATTTGATATATTCAAATCATTGTGTTTTTGAGCTATTGCGTTTATGTGTTTCTGAATGTACAGAACAGACCGAACCGATGGTCAATCCCTTGTTGGATTTGGTTCAAAATAGGATAGATGTCTACATTATAAATTTTAAATATGTGTATCGAATTTTATCCATCGAGCTCTCTTCGTTTTGTAATTATCGTATTAATTTATATTCGAAAGCCGGACTTCCTTTGAACACATTTTACTCAAAATTTGGTGTAAAGACTATATACTTAATATCTTCCGTTTAGCTCAAAGTGTTTTTGAGTTTTCTTTGTCACAAATGGATGGACGGACGGACAAAGATAGACATTTTTTTAAAAATATTTTTCGAACTCGGAGTCTGAAATCTGCAGATTCGTCAAAACCTTGAATTCGAATTATTTGGCGATTACAATATTTTCTCTATACATCGTATATGAGAAAGTACAAAGTTCATTGAGGTCTGATTGAAGGTCAAAATATTTCAAAGAAAGGGATTTCTTGAACAATAATAGCTGCCACAAATATCATATACCAAAATTTTGAGGTCACAAAAATATTAGTAGTTATATGATACAATCTATATAACTACTATCTTCCTAGAATTTATTTTTTAGAAAATCCATTTAGGAAAAAAGTGTTTTGAGTATTAAATGAAATTTTTAAGTCGAATTTTCCTATTAAATATTGCATACATGAAAATATTTAAAAAAGAATATTAATATTGAGCATTAAAATTTAAGTCATTTTTTTTGTCAATATTTCAAATCCTGCCATTTTTTTATGGCAACTGAAATAAAATGAGATTATACTATTCATCATTTTTAGGTTATTACATGGGGAGCGACCTTATTGGTGGGTACATGAAGCAGATGTGTACAACGGAAGAGGAATTCCCGTTCCAAATATATACCAGTTTTCACTGACTTGTGAAACAGGTCCAGGTATAGAGAAGAAATGTTCTATAATGTACATAGAACTCGAATGCATACTAGAAGTTAAAATAATTTGAGTTGTGTATAATATTTAGGCTACAAATAAGAGATATAATTATATATCAATTTAGGTAGTCCGTCTGGGCATTCGCAGAGCTGTGCTGCTGTGTGGTACGTCATATTTGATTCCTTCCTCGAGAAATATGGTTCAGTCGTACAAAAGTAAGTAAAATTTATTTATTTACAAGAATTTGATTATTCCTTCCTCTGATTTAATCATTTGATTTGTAATTTTTCTTTTTTGGAAATAAGAGGTTCTATTTTCAAAATAACAAAGGACACCGCTATTTATTTATTAATAAGTAATTTATTGATTTTATATTGGATATTAACCTCGAAAATTAAATATATCTGTGGTATTTCGCATCTTCGATACCAATAGGAGAATATTACCTAAAGGCAAAATCTAGTTAAGTTGTGTTAGATCCTTTAGGCAAAATGAGATACCTTCAATCACCATCTTCCCAAATTCCAAAACTCACTGTTTTTATTGATTTTAATTTAATCTACATATAAGCAATTTTTAAATAAAAAATATTATGTCAAAATTTTTTAAAAAAATTATTGCATATTTTTTTTAATGAGAATTGGATTTAGAATCTCACTTCCTTAAGAGCACAAAATGTTCTTCAGTATTGCTAATACAGATGATATTTATGGCATTCAGAATATCGAACAATGCAGTGGAGATATCAAACTACCTTGTTTTAATATTGATATAAAAAATTTAAAAGTAATTTTAAACAAAATGATAAAATACGTTACAGAAATGATTTAACACAATCTAAATATTCTAATTCAAAGTCTAATAAATTATCGACTTGAAAATCGAACAATCAAATGCAAAAAAATATAATCGCACTGACCAGTAAGGAAATTTGGAACAAAAAAAGAGATTTAAGAATTTTTTTTTCTGTAATTTAAACGATATTTAACGTTAATTTGAATAAATTCAAATACATATCCATGGTAAATAAAATGAAAATAGAATATTAAATTACCTTGAAAATACTGCAATACAATTTCGGAGGTAACTGAAATGTGCACGACCTATAGCTAATTAACTTACTTCACCGATTTAAAATTCTTTTCTAAAAGGGGTTACCTGTTTCTTTGTAAATTATCTTTTACCCAATGAATCCAACGGTAGTGATTATTTACATCAATCTTTGTTGCTTGTCCTCCCCACTTTTATTGTTTGTCTAATTAATATTAGAAGCTTTTCCTTATTTGTAAATAAACTTGTTCGAGACATGAAAATACAAAATCGGAAACAACGATCTAATTTGGTATTTTCAGTAAGGAAATATGGTTAAAAGATTTAAGTTAAAACATGCATGCAAATGAAATCGATTTATCACAAATTTGATTTAATCCGCATCATAATTTTGAAAGGAAAAATAGATAACTAATATCTGTCGGAGAGAGTATTTTAAAATGGAATATTTTAGAGATGATTCAATTTATCAGAAATATAATGCATTAAAGCTTTCATTATTTCAGCAACCAGATTTAAAAGAAATAAAAACGTTAATAATCTTAGCCGCTAGAATGAACGATATTAAACAAACAAATTTTGTTTTTATCTCCTGGTAGAATGATGGAAAACGTTTTTATTTATCAAGCGGATCGTGCTGGTAGGCGTAACACTTTAAAGAAGGTTTAGTTTAGTTTAATTATATTAACGTCCCGTTGTAAAGCAACACTAGGGCTATTTTGGGACGGATCTCGTAATTTTGAACCGCGGTCAGATGACGAGAACGACACCTGAGCTGGCACCCCTCCCCCCCACCTCTCCACACTACATTACACCAGCGAGAGGACCTTTCAAGTGGGAATGTGAATCTGCTGAATATTTATATTTGTAACAGAAGAAAGAAATTACTACGCGGGGAAGTTTATAATTTTATTCTTATAAAATAAAAATTTAATTTTACATTTTCTGTTTCAGTTTTTTCCCTCAATGGTTCAAGAATATACAGATTAAAATAACACTTGGTAAAATAACACAAAACAAAATGTATCTAGGATCTCAGTTTACATTCAGGTTATTTATGAATTAAAATACAAATGCACTAGACTCGCGATTTGAAAAAGGTATCATTAGGGTGAGATTTTAGAGAGCAGGGGTAGCGGTGGCCTCTACCCTGTAAGATCTCTTTCGTTGGGCCGGAGGTTTTCAGGCTCGAAACCCAGTAGCCCCGAAGAACCGCTGCATAAGCAGGCCAATTGCATGCTAAATCAGTCGGATCCAAATGCCATCCCCCTAGTGTGATGCGGAAATTTGGAAAGGGAGGTGTCAGCTCTGATGTCACTCTCATCACCATCGTTCAGAATAGCGAGGTCCCTTTCAAATGAGCCTTAGTGTTGCTTTCAAACGCGATGTTAATATAATTAATCTAAAATAAAATTTTAAATTGAGATTTCTATTGTGAATTACATTTGACAGTAGCTAAAAATCACAAGGTTCAAGTGCGCCAGCCAATATGTACATCAGATAAGGGTGACATTCTAACGATTAAATAAAATAGTTAATTTTTCAATATAAAGAGCACAAAATGAAGAATTATTTTCAAATCAATTTATTTCAATGAACCATTGGGAGTGGTTCTCCAGAAATTTTCTTGCACTTTCTCTAATAGTACGAATAATAGTAACGAAAAATCCTATGAGCGTGCGCTTTTTGATGATTAATTGCTCCAATGAGGTTATTATACAAGCACCAGAACACTGAATGTGTATTTTTGGATTATTTTGTTAACACAGATCTGCAATTGTAGTCACAAAATTACAAATTAAATTTCATATATTTAAATTATTGCGATTTTAAGTTATCGCTTTTACATGCTTGTGAAAATATAAGCAGAAAGACGGTTCTCTTGTCGGATTTGGTACCAAATTCGATAGATATCTCCGCTTTAGATGATAAATATGAGCACCAAATTTTATTCATCTAGCTCGCTTTGTTTTGTAGTTATTGTGTTATATTCGGACCGGCGTGCAAACAGACTTCTTTTGAATGGATTTCGCTTAAAATTTGATAAAACCTAAACTTTTTACTAGAGACTGTATGTCATTCAACTAATTCAACATCGAGCTCATAGACAGACGGACAGATATAATTCCAAAAATGTGTTTTCTGGTGGAGATTAAGGAGATTCGTCAAAATCTCCACCTTCATATTTTGGGCGATTATAAAAAATAAAAATTGCATTTTTTACTATTTGCTGCACTATATAATTTGATTTTTTTTTCTAATTCAAGAAATATCTCAACAATTAATATTCCAATTTTATAGAGATGATCGAATCTCAAAGTTATGTTGGACAGTATATTTTGCTCTACTGGCTACGGTCGGGACTTCTAGAATATTCATTGCAGCACATTTTCCACATCAGTGTTTGTTTGGAATGTTTTTAGGTAAAGTATGAATTTTTCCCTAATATTTAAAATGTATGAATCTATATAGTTAATGTGTTTTGAGCTTGAAAAAATTCAAGCCAGCTTTTAAAAAAAAAAAAAATCTTGACCTTTAAATGTTGCTTACTCGACTCTTTATTAATTAACGCCAGGTTTATCAAGAGGTCATTTTGACCCCTCTGAGAAAATTCATCGCTAAATTTCTTCAAAAAATTATTGTCGTATTTTACAAGAATATTTTAATTAATTTTTACTTACATTTATAAGACATATAATCGCAAATCTTATCTTTTTTTTTTAGTTTCGGAGGAATGTATATAGTATACCTACTTTTACCGAAGGGGTCATTTTGACCATTCGAATAAATATTGTTGAGAATACATACATTTATATTTAAATATGTAACATCTTGATAGGATGCGCATAGATATAGAAATAAGCATGTGTTAGCAGAGTAAACTGTGTGTACATAAGAAGCAAAAAGCCGAATCCGAAAGTGAGTCAGATAGCAGAAGCTATTATATGTTTTTAGTAAGAAGACGTGTGAGTCAACGTGTGTTTTGGTAGAATAGATGGTCTTGAAGACCTAGATTTGGAAATCAACACTTTTTTTAGTAAATAAACTGTCTTTTCATCACATCACACTTCAAAAAATATATTGAAAATATTAAAAAAAAAAAAAATCTACTTTAACTTCATAATAGGTCAATTTATATTTTTCTCTCATTAAACACCGAAAGGGCTCAAAATGAGCTCTTTGGTAGAAATAGGTATATGCCAATTCATGGTAAACCTAGTATTAAAGCCAAATATCTCAACTGCGACATAGTAGGATCTTTAATTTAAATTGTATTGTATATCATTATCGGTCCTTTAAAGTTTGTGCAAAACATAACATTCAGAACAGCGAGATTACAAGGGTAAAATTTTCCATTCCTATTTCATAGCCCTTTAATTGCATAATAATAATAGAAACTGATGAGTAGTTTAAGACTCCCATAACACTGAGACTTACTAAGTAGCAAAAGAAAATATAGAACGCGACATTTATTATAAAAAAAAAAAAAAAAAACTAGATTAAAGAACACAATAAATTAAAAATATTACTTCTAATATTTATTTTTAATCTTAAGATAGTTTCTCCATTTTTCAATAATTTCGTTACTGTATTTTATAGTTAGGATCCCTTGGCTGCGAAGCTTTGCTTTCTTCTTTAAAAAAATGGTTTGATGATGCTTGAGAAACTCGTTTTATGAATTTTCCTTTTTCGAAAATTTGAAGTAACGTTGATTTGGGAATTTCAATAGCGTCAGCTGCTGAACTTATAGTGAATCATCTCTGTTAGAGGAATAATTTTTTTTCATAATATTCACATCCATAATATTGTTTTTTCCAGAATCAGTATTTGCATAAGATTTATCCTAACAATTACTTTGGGAGCCTATAACCAAATTCTTGATATAGTCATTCGACCGCCTTTAAATCATTTTGCATTAAACGTAATTGCATCTTCCTGCAACATTTCGTTTCTCTTTTGTTGCATCAAGACCGGAACAATCGCAGCACAATCTTTGATTAAAAATTCGCTTATTTTTTCCCCCTATCGTACTTTTACAATAGGTTGATATTCAACTGAAATTATTTCGATCTGCGAATGAAATTAGAATAATTAAGTTAATCTAAAAATTAAAAGATGGGTAAAAAAAAACAAAAAATAATAAATAAATAAAATGAGATGTCATCGAACATTGATTTTGACTGAAAGCTTCGCAATTTTACGCTACAACATAACTTACAACTGCACTATAAATAATCTCCATTTAAATATTCACTTGCTAATATTATTACTTGACAGAAGGTGTATATTTTTTGAGGGGGTTCGATTAACATGTTAAACTCAAAAGCTGTTGTTGTTGCTTATGGCATTTATCATAGGCAAGCCTGCTGACGATTTTAAGTCGAATTTTAGCATCTCTTTGTTTCAGTAGCGCCATCTAGAGCCAAGAGTGCGTCTTAGCTGCTCTTGCGTCACAGCCCTTTTCACGGGGCGGACTTAATTCATACATTTCATTCACTCCTCCACGAATCGTAATTTAGATTTGAATCAGAGAACAACCACCTCTGATCCAGTACCCCTAGTGGTATTGTCTCCACTTTGTGGCTATGGCAGATTTATATGTGCACCTGCCACCATGTTACACGGAGAGTCTTCGGCTGGCGGGGTTCGAACTCACAACTCAAAGGATGTGAATACAATGCCTACCAACCAGGCTATCCCGGCCTACTGAAAAACTAATACAAGTCAAAGGAACAAGTTTTGAATTCAAATAGGTTGCACACAAAATAGTTTATTTCACAGGTGGTGATGTTCGTATCGAGTAGCATACAGCAGCCATTTCTTGATACCTAGATACTACGCTTATGAATAAAGCTGCGATTTCCCATAATTAAAGGAAAGGGGTGTATGGGATTTAAATGTGCATTGATATAATATATGAGTAAATTTTAAAAATGAAATAAAGAAAAATGAATTTAGTTTTAATCATCATATCATGACATTTCGCATCTGCATTAATTTTTTCTGAGATTATTGATTTGGCTCTTCCATCTTTTGCTTCCTCTAATCAAGAATATTTTAATTCAAACACATGCAAGAAGCTTCTTGGTTCCATGAGCTTTGTGCACATGCCACTGAGAGCTCTATTCCAATACATTTACAAATCAACATTAGTATATTTAACACAATAACACTGAAAAAAATATTGAGTCTTAGACAGATAATAAAAGATGTAATTAGTAGTTAGATAAATTCGAAATATATATAAAATTTCATCATTTTATTTTTTTCCCCTTGATATTTAGGTTGGTTGGTTGCCACACGTCTCAAGAATATCAACCAGAAGCATTTCAGCATCTTTCAGTATTGTGTATTTACACTTGGCATGTTTGCGAGCGCTTTCCTAGTTTTCGAATTCCTGGAAGTTATCGGAGCAGATCCCATGTGGACCATAGAGAGAGCAGTGAAATGGTGCAACAACCCTGACAATGTTCACCTCGACACAACACCGTTATACGCAATGATGAGATATTGCGGTTTCATGTTTGGGATGGGATTTGGATTCAACAGTTACAGTTTCAACACATTTTCCAAGGAAAACTTCACTACGCCAATGAAAATCTGCTGTGCTTTGCTTTCAGTGGCAGTTTGTTTATTATCGGAAACTATTACTTTCTCTAAGGAGAATATGGCGTTTTTCTACTTTCAAGCTTTTGCACTCAATGCATTTTTATCATATGTTATGATATCTGTCATTCCAAATATGGTATTTCAAGTATCCAAGTTGAAAGAAAAAGATTCTTAAAATCGGAGAAGTGGAACTTACAGTTGTATTGATTGTATAGCAATTAAAATTTCGCCATTTAGAATTCGACTGATATTAAGAATCTGGAATGCTTTTTTTTAACTTCATGAAATCGGAAAATAAAATATTTAACTAATAACTAACTTTATTTCATTTTAATAATGAAATACCCAACAGAGATGTAATTTTAATTTGACTGAAATAAAAATTATACATAGCAGTTGATGAATAAAAGCGATTCTTTTTCTCATATATCAAGAAATTTGAAGCAAACTGACAGGGCCGCAGTGCGGAAAGAGAAATGAAATTATTATGATTACATGTTCCCATTCAAAGGTTAAAAAACAAATTTCCAACGTAGATATTTATTTAGATACCAGCACCAATGCATTCTTTCCTACTCAAATGTAAAGAGAGACATCGTGGAAAGCTCAAAAATGAAGCTAAAGAGTATTTTAAATCCGATTACAGGAACCGCTTGCAGTAAGATTTAGGAATGAATTCCTAAAGATTTGAGTAATTTTTTTGGTTAAAGATAAAACAATACAGATGATATTTGCACATAATTTAAATGCAAAAATTCGTTATGAATGTCCCGATTTCGAAACTTTACAGTGCAAAGTATTTGTATTATTCGAAAAGAAAATGTAATATTATTGAGAGGAATATATTTACGTTCTACACTCAAGTATCGCAAATATTCAATACTAGCCGTCTTTGGCAACCAGCCGGTTCGCCAATCTTAATGCACGTTAAAATTTTAATAATTAAATATTTTATGGAACTCCCATTTTAATTGCTTCTTCATTAAAATATTTTAAAACTTCAAATTTTAATAGTCATATAATTTAGACCTTCAGCCAACGTGATATGTATCTAATTTTCTGTTAACTCCCGTAGAATTTATGCTTAAAATTAAATTGGAAATGATTAAACTGCAATAAATATAATATTTTTTTTTACTGAAACGAAGCATTTATTTTTTTTAAATATGAGTACTGAAAACAGAGTCGCTGAATATTTAAACCTTATGGGCACTAATGAATATTTTTTCTTAATTTATATAATATCTCAAGAAGTTTTCAACAATATTTTCTCAGATTCATCATGAACAGATCGATTCAGTAACAATGTTTAGTTTTAAATGCATCAAACACTAAAAAAATAAACAAATCGTTTGAAATAATCTGTCGAAAACATATTAAACCTTCAAAACCAAGTTCGTATCCGTTGTCAACAATCAGAACACAATGCGCATGCGTGAATTTTCAACGCCAATTATGGTAACTCTATGACGATTAGAAATTTTTAATTTCCTGTATTCTGTTTTATTTTAATTTAAAAGTACTTCAGAATGAATTTGAAAGATCGAATAATTAACAATGTTTAATTTTAAATGCATCAAACATTAAGAAAATAAACAGAATCCTCTGAAATAATCGGCCGAAAAATGTTAACCCTAGCCTCATGACTGCTGGGGAAAAAAAAAAAAAAGAAAAAAAAACTGAATCCTTACTCATTCGGCGGTGGGGAAATGAAAAGATTTTTTTGGCGGGAAAGTTTTTTTAATTAAAAATTCAAAAAAAGGAACCCCCAGGTGCATATTCCCGACCTCCAAGGTATTCATGTGCCAAATTTGGTAGCTGTAGGTCGAACGGTCTGGCCTGTAGAGCACCAACACACACATTGAGCTTTATATAAGTACAGATAGATGTATATCTTTTTTTACGACATTCATCAAGATAATTATGCAGTTGTCATCAAACTTCCTGTGACATTTCATTGTTGATACTGGCAGAAGAAAACCAGATAAATTTATTGGAAATGAAGGTGCGATTTTAAACCTATGAAAGCATTATTGGTCGATCATTTGAAGAAGTAGAGAACTGTTACTTTACGATCACGGCAACTGAATCAATCCATGTGATTTCTTTTCGTGGGGGTTAGAAGTTAAAGGATACATACTTCCGTTTAATGCCCAACAGTACTTGAAAAACACATACCACCTTTGCTATAACTAAAATCAACAGATGCATGCTATAGAAGATTTAACATGAAATGCGTCACAAGTTTAATTAATCTATTCAATGTAACAAAATGTACACATAATGAATATTAATGATGAATTCAAAATTACATACTTTAAATAATAATATATATCTATTGTTCAACTAAATACAAATACTACCTGTTAATTGACCTTATATTATACAACAGGAAAAAGACTAAAAAAAAATTATGTGAAAAAATAATTTAATTTAAAGAAAATCCATTAAAAATAACCAGGTATCCAAATAGAACTTTCCTTTTTAATTTGAAATTTATCTCCATCTTATGACATACATTCTACAAATACATGGAAAAATTATAACATAATAAAAAAAAAAAAAAAAAGGAAGCTAATTTTTTTCAGGCAATCCAATAATTATGTCTTTGATTCTTTAAAACTGACAATGACATCAGTATATTTTTGCTTTTACGGGAAGCAATAATAATAAATTGAGCAATATTTTGTTTCCAATCAATTAATTATTTAGAAAAAAAATCATATTCTACTAAAATAATTATTTCCAAAAAGAAAAAAAAAAGTGTTATAAATTTAAATCCTACTACAATTGTGAAGTCAACAAAATGATCATCCTGTTTGGAGATGGGACTTACATATACTTATTTTAAGAATAGAAGATTTAGGAAATTGAAAATAAATATATATCTTTATTAATCTAAATCTACTAAAAAAGAAACCTAAAAACGTATAGCTTAAATTTGCTTAGAAGATTTCTTATATCAGAAGAGTATTTTAATTAATTTCTTACTTTATCAGTAGCAGATGGAATTTTCCCAACATAAAATGGTTTTCAAATGAAAATTAAATTAAAAAACATAACAAAATCTTAACATGAAAATTATTTTCGTTTCATAAGATGTATATTCAACAAAAGCAATAAAAAAAATCATTTTACAAAATGAAATTAAGTTTAAAATTTATTAAAATATTGCTAATATTTTAATGTATTTTTATTGTACAATAAATTATATTGTACAATAAAAGATATTTTATTTTTGTAATTAAACTATTGTATAAAGTCATACTGGCACATGCAAGGATATGCTCATTTTTAGTTCTTCTTCTATCAAACTTTTCTACACACATGCATAGTAATTGATAAAATAATTAAGTTTCTTGTTATCCTTTTTCTCTGAACGTAAAATGAAGAAGGAAGTCAATAAAGATTGTAATTCTGAGACTTAACAATTTTTAATGCTATAAATGGAACCTTATTTATTTGAATAATGTTTCATTTTTTTTGGGGGGGGGGGTTAAAAAAGTGAATATACAAGCCACTTCAATTAATATTGGACAAAAACCGAATCAGCTTCAGTGCTATTAATATAACAAAAGCTAAAAAATACTCTATTGGTATTCAATGAATGAATGTATAAAAATTAAATAAAAATGGAACAAAGAAAGTTAAAATTACAGATATACAAGTTAGAAGAAACTTGAAAGCTCTGATTTTTAGTTTGTATAAGTTAAAAAAATTATTTAAATGACAAATTTTAACCTATGAACTCAAGCTTACATGATAAAATAGATATAAAAATGATTACATTTCTGAAATTTTTGTAATGTGTAAATATTTTTTTTAAAGGAAAAAGACAATAAGTTTCTTAAAAATTCCCTGTATGATTTATCTTTTTTTAATTTTATTTTAGTAAACATAATAAAATAAAATATTTTGTATATCTGTTATGGCTCTAATTTAAGGCATCTACAATTTTATATAATATATATACCGGATCACTTCTGTGTTTTATGCTCTATACAAATGCAAATATTGCTTTAACTAGTTTTATCAGTAGTATGAAATAAGCAAATTAAACACATGCATAGTAATCTGTATCTTGTTCTGATTTTCGTATTTTAAATCAAGTAACATTTATGATTTTTAAAATTAAAACCAATTAATAAAAAGCAAAGTATATAATGTTTATTGACATATCACACACGATTTGGGGCGATTTTTAAAATTGTCTTCTAATAAGGTTTTATTTAAAATATTTCTAAAATCTCATATATAATCCTATATGACTATCATCAATATGGAGTTTAAAATATAATATAACAATCTAGAAATAAGGAAACTTTATTTCTCTTGTAAATACCGGATTTTTTTTTTATGGCAAACAAAAAAGTTATTCTATTCTTATTAGTTATTCTATAGTTATAAGTTATTCTGTTATTTAGTTATTCTATACTTATTTGAAATTAAATAAAAAATTATAATGATTTCAAACTCAGATTTCTTGAAATCTGAAGGGAGTACAAAACTACAATAGTGTTCAAAATTAAGATTATATATATTTGTAATAGCCCAAAAAGTTCTGAAAAGATAAAATTATATTTATATATATAAAAATTTTAACATCAAATAGATGTCTATTTGATATTAAATCTCTATGAGCAAGGAATAGATTTCTTACACGCAACTTCTATGTATATTTTATTTGCTGATTCATATACCTGGGTGAATTATGAGGAGAAGTTCAAAAGAAATAGAAGGAAGATCATCCCTAATGTAATGATATGAGAAATCGTTAGAAATCAAAGCAAAGCTTTCTAAAAAGCAAATTGTTTGAGATTTGGATGTTAAACATAGCATCATGCCCGATTTATGCGAACAATTTTAAGGTCAAATCAATAAAAAGAAAACTTGAGAAGTTAATTTGAAACCCATAACATCAATGAAGAAGGAAATTTGTCACTATAACATGAAAGCAGTGTTTCTTAACCCTTTAGTGACTTTTAAACAATTACTAAAAGCTGATTCCAAAACCACAATGTCCAAAAGGCAAAATCAGTAGCTAGTTTTGCTAGCAGACAGTATTGACACTGGACAAAAGACAATTAATAGTAGTTGGAAGCACATTCACTGTTTAGCCTACACACTGACACTCAATACAAATTCATCCCCAAAGATCAAAGTTAGAAATATCAAGAGAGAAACAAAGGTTAAATAGGCATGTCAGATGGTGTGCAGAATATCAATATGTTTACCAAAGCTTCTGCAACTACTTTGTGGTACAGAAATGAAATCCTGGAGTTGAATGCTCAGCTTCTCTTTCTAAATACATATAATTTCAATTTATACCTGTTCTTGAAATAATTACTTTCTAAGCATTGGAATTCTGATCCACCTTTAACTTCTCTTACACAAGCTCTTATTTTTTAATGCGGAGATCAAAATGCCATTTTGGCTAAATTCCTTCCTCACTTTCCCATATTCTCATTTTCCTGCTTTCTGTTTAGTCATTGATCAAAGAAATTTTAATAAATGGCCAATGAACAGCTGCCTCACTACTATCAAGAAATAATACAAGATATTTCAAGAACTAAATGCCTGCTTTCTTTCCCAGTGCGTACATAATACAAGTGTGTATGCTTGCTCACCTAGGGCTAATTTGGTTAACAAATTTCAGGAAAGTGAGAACATTAACTTAATTAGATTAATTAATCTGATATTGAGACTTAAATCTAAAAGACATTTAAGGAATATTCTTGGGAAAATGCTTTCTCATTCTCAGAACAATCCAAGACCTGAAAACAGTATTGTAATAAGAATGGGACAAAGCATGACCACATTAGAAGATACCATTCCTTTTTTTTAAACCACTTTTCTTTGATACAGAAAATTTTTTATTGGCCTTTCTATAATGAGGTTGATATAAACCATGCAAGAATTCTATAATTTCATTAAAATGTTATTCACATATCTAATTTCATTAAAACATGTCTAGCATCTATGGAGAATTCAATAAAAGATAATCTACTTAATTTTGAACACTAGTGTATTTAAATCCTTTCTGTTTTTCCATGAAAAATTGCATTACCATTACACTAGATTCTAACTGCAGATTTTATCCATTTCATTTAAGTTTTTGAAAAAATAGTAAAACAAATTATGTTTGCTTTAAGTTCTCATTATAAGCATGATGAATAATTTCATAAGAAAAGCAGATACATATTTTTTAACATAACAGATTTAATTCATTCCTCAGTGCACAATTTTTTTTTACAACAAATTCTATGAAAATTTGAAAATAAATCTTTTATTAGAAAAGATATGGATAATAATCAAATTCCAAACACTGACTGCAAACTATAACTGGCTCTTTTCAGTTTATTGAGCATATATATATACATGTTAATGGGTAAAAAAATTCCAAACAGAAATTTTTTTTACATTCATTATTATAACTTGCTACTATTTTAAAGACATGCTTTAACAAAAAAGTTTCCTATATTTCCATCAATATCTGAGCCTGCTACACAAATATAAATATATTTACACAAACATATAGCAAAACAAAGTGCTTGTTGACCAAAATTCTTAAAAACATAAACGTCAGAAGGAAAAAAAAATTTTAAGTCATACAGCCTTTGTTACACAACAGATATCAAAATACAAACTATACAAAAAAAAAAAAAAAACCTCTTAGGTCTGTGGTTTTAAAACTAAATCACAAGATCAATATTATTCAATATCATTTATTCAAGGTTCTAATTTGAAAAAAAAAAAAAAAAAATGCAGATTCAGTGTATTCTTAAAAAATGTCTTATGCATGCTTTTTATTATAATATTGCTATTCATAAAACATCACCTGGAAAGATTTAACAAGAACTGTTCAATAACTGTAACTTGTAATTAATAAGTAAAGGGATTTTAAATTCTAATACCTATTTACGACTTCCTATACAAAAAAGGAACTATTAAAAATGCACCACAGTTAATATAAATTCAAAGAAAATGATTATTTAAAAACATTTAATGTTTAAGGAAAGGTATTAGTTAAAAATTAGCCACAAATTTAACATGAGACATATTAAAGTAACGCATGGTGAAAAATTTAACAACTTGTTAAATTTCAACAACAATATATGCTAAACTAAAAATTACACAATTGACCCATTTTAAAGAAAGATTATTTCAATGGTTCAAGAGCAGTATATAATTATGCTACAAGATCAAATAAATTGTAAGTACAAATTTAAAGAATTATACTTCCATTAAAAAAAAAATAGCAGAAGAAATACTGCATGGGAATCACATACTAAAAAATTATAGTATTAAAAAAAAAAAAAAAAATCCCCAAATCCCAATAATGGTTTAAAAATTGCATAATCTCATAAAAAGTGTGTTTTTATAGCAAACTTGCTTGGAAAGAAAAAGAAACCCATCACAGTAATTAATAAAGAATTTTTTAAAGCCAATACAGAATTTAATTTTTCAATTCAAAAAAATCAATTTCTGGATCCAATAATCTGAAGAATGTAAATGAAAAGATTGATGATATCCAAGTACAGATTCAGGGCAGCAAAGATATATTCCTCAGGAGAAATGGAATATTTATGATGGCCACCAATCAGAAGCTGAGTATCGTAAACCAAGTACTAAATACAGAGAAAAAAATTAGAAAGGTTACAATCAACATAATTTTTAAACCTATTAAAAAAAATCTGTTAAATTTGCATAATCTTAAATTTAAAATGAGAAAAGAAAAAAAAGTAATAAAATAAAGCATATGAATTAATTTTAAAATTATCAGAAATACATTTTCTTGCATGAAATGCTATACAAAATTTATTAATTAGGATGATTTCTGAAATTTGGAATCTGCTAAGATATCATTAAAAACCAGCAGAAATGCCCCCCCCCAAGACTTTCTTGCATGGAAACATTTGATTAGTGTTTTGGATTCGATTTGTGGCATTTTGTCCAACTGGATGAAACAAAAATTTGATACAGGACTATATTTGTAGTCACAAAATCACATACCAAATTTCCCATATTAAGTCATTGAGTTACTGTTTTATTCACACATTTCTGAAATTACAGACCAACAGATAGTTAATCCTTTGTTAGATTTAGCTCAAATTTTATGGTATTTACACTACATATGTTAAATCTATGTAGTGATTCATAGCCATCTAGCTCTCTTCATTTTGCAGTTATTATGTTAACTTATATTTGAACAGCTGGGCATACTTTGTTCGAAATTTGATAGAAATCTACAAATTTGGCATAGTGACTATACCAAACTACTTCATTCATTTAGCTCAAAGTATTTTGAGTTATTTTTGTCAAGGAGGCATTTTTCAAACTCTGGAAGGTCTAAAACATAAATATTTGTTCAAAATCTGGAATTCGAATTTTTTGACAACTGACTTGCTCTATACTTTGTATTTGAGGGGGAAAAGAGAGACAAAGAACTCTATGTTATGAGCCTTTAAAACAAAATATTTTTGAAAGGTAAAAGGTTTAGCTTGGCAGCAAATATTTTAATATTTGTATATTTTTTATAAATAAATCTGTTAACAAATGCATGTCAATTTCAGGTTTAATATTTAAACTTGCAAAGCAAAAAATTTGCTTTTTACACATTGAGTAATGATATATATCATAAGTCACACCTGTAAAATGAAATTGCCAAACTTTTGGAATTTTTAAATCCTGTAAAATAGAATTTTTAAAAGATAAAGATAGCATTGCAAGCAAACATTTTGTTAATTGTTATTTTTTATTCCATTGTAAAAAAAATTCTGCTTTATATGGCTAAGAAAAAAGTTATCATTTTCCCTTCAGTGATCAGTCTGCTCAGAAGTTTAGTTTGAACAGACTGATTTTTGATGTACAAAAGAGCAAACTGACTTAGTTTTGAAATCTTGTTTGCTATTTAGAAGATCACTGAGAGTCAAGAATTTAATTTCAGCAATGTTTCATATATCATGTCTACCAATAAGGCAATCCCAAATACAGGGAAAAAGGAAGAGTGAGATTTTCTGCCCATTAATATAAAAGCATAAGAACCCACTAAGCATTTAATTCAATTTTATGAAACTATTGAAAACTAAATTTGATTACAGAAAAAAAAAATTAGATATATAAATTATGTTTTTGAAAATTTACTGTAATTAAACATAATTAAATAATTTATTGCAATGATAACATTTATAGTTTTAAAAAAGTTTTACAATAAAAAAAATTACCAGAGAGAATATCAGAGCTCCAATGCAGGCATAAACCAAATTAACAATCTATACAAGAGAAAAACAATATGATTTTAACTCATGTATATAGCTATACATTCAAAGAATTTCGCACGAAATTAAATATAGCAGAATCTTATTATTTTTTTTATAACTTAGATTTCATTAGTAACACTTGATTAGAAAATATTAAATTTTATCCAAAGAAATAATATTCCATTATAATATTTCAATTCGAACCAATTACTAAATTTATAAAACTGCCTTAAAAATAATACAAAATGATGCACTTTATAAACATGCTCAGCTTTTATTTTATTGAAAGTATGATTTCAAATGGATGCAGATTTCAAATTTTAAACTGGGAACAATCATAAATTTCATGTTTACTATTGACATACTTAAGTGCATCAACAGTAGTTAAATGTGTGAAGTTTGCTATGCAAAACTGAATTTTGCAACAGATTACTTATTATAAAATTAAAAGATAACATTTTCAGTAATGTTTACAAAATAAACTATATCTAAATGCATAAATAGCCATTTCCGAATAATGCTGTTTGATTTTTCATTTCAGCAACATTTTAACATAATTGTTATTTCATAATCTGTTTATTCTTCTTTATCTTCAAAGGCATTAAGAACAATGATTAACTTTTCATTTTAAGATTATACCCCCCCCCCCAAAAAAAAATTGTTAAATAAAAATCAATCCCAAAATTTCTGGTTATCATATATGTATATTATATTTAATCTTTGATTTATACAACAAAACAACAATTTTCAAATATCCCAGAAATTTTTCAAATATTTTAGAAAATAATAATTAAAAAATTGTATATCCATTTATATATAAACAAAACAAGATTCTCCTTCTCTTTGAATTGAAATGACATTTAAATATTCAATCTGTCTTGCTTAATTTTAAGCATGCTGCATAAAATACTCATAAGCATGGACTTTATATATAAAAGTATATGATAAACAAATTTCAATTGAATATTCACTGGAATCTAGACACAGAATTAAAAGTTCTCTTATTAGTTTAATTAAAAAATACTTACATCATTATGCAAGAAAATGGCAAGAAATCCAAAAATGACAAAGATCAGTAGAGATACAAAGAGCATACCACCCATCATAGTAAAATCATACTGTGAAAAAAAAGTGACAATAAAAAATAAAATAAAATGACAATCAATAATACTGCATAATAACAAAAATGATATGGAAAATTTCATAAAGGTTAGCAGCAATTATTCTATGAAACTAATTTGATATTGATAGAGAGAGCAGTAATTTTATTTAATATAGTTCAATGGCATTTTTGAGAGATTTAAAAAACTTTAAATTAATATTATTAAGCTATAGGAAAAAGAATAAGTAACTTACTTTAGTTTGGAAAGCAAAAGCAGTAAGGCCCAAACAAATGAACTGAAATAATAAAAAGTTTCAGAATAATACAATAAATAAAACAATGTAAAACTAAGACAAACTTATATGTATAATATTAACAATTTTCATAAAAAAAACTTACAGCACATATTCCAGCAGCCCACATTACAGATTCAGCTTTATAAGTACTAAAATAAAATGAAAGGATATATTTTCATCTACATAAATGTACAGATGTATATAATTAAACTATTTAATTTTTTTTATTGCTAAGTAAGATCAAATGCATAATAGTAACAGTTAATATTTCCCAACATGTAAATAAATAAGGCTCTATTCATAATTTTGTAACTTACAAACTTTTCTGTGTTTTAATACATATACGTACAATATCCTTAATATTCTAAACCATTTTTTTAACATACATAATCTATATATGCATTGGAAAATTTTACAATTCATTATATATCTTTCGAATGTATGCAAGAAGCTGAACACTACTTTAGATTAATGTCTAATAAATTATTAATTTTTTTAAAAAATTTGGAAAGATTTGCAAAGCAGTGGTAACAAACGTCCATGAAATATACAACACAAAAAAAAGTCTATTTGAATGTTAATATGAAGATAATAATTTTCATTAGTCAAGTCAAAATCATTTTTCAAAATTTACATTTTTTATTGATAATTTTATCAATCAAGATAATTTATTTTCACTCATAAGTTTTATTAGTCTTTTCAACAGATTAGTTAGATTTTATGATTAATTTTATTTTATACATATTACATATTTTATACATATTTTAACATATGTACAAAGATTATTTCAATGAAATAACTTGCTAGGCAGTTAATTAAATTTATAATGATAATAAAGATGAATGTATGTGTGTGTGTGTGCTCTAACAGGCCACACCATTTCATATACAGCTACCAAATTTGGCACATATATACCTTGGAAGGTAGAAATGTGCACCTCAGAACCCTTTTTTCAATCATCAAAACTTTAATTAAAAGTTAAACTGAATTCTGTTTTTCCGATATAATTTCTGAAAATATTATCACACAAAAAGGAATCTTCACTATTTCAATATCGTCTTTTTAATGATACCAATTTAATAACTATGCAATTTTTTATTATCAGAATTTTTTAAGAAATTTTATTGCCAAATTTCTAACACAAGATTACATTGTTGCTTTGAAGTTCAAACCATTCATTCATTATTTCATCAACTATCTAATCACGTGATTTTATTCCCCCCATTAATGAAATTTAATGAAGAAAGATTTTGTTTGTCTGTGCAATTAGCAAGATGTATGTTCATGTACACAGTATTCCAAATAAGATAATTAAAATAAAATGGCTTTAATGTGAAATAATTTGGCAGAATCATGGACATGAAGTTATAAGTAAATGATTTTATCTGAAAACAATTATATTATTGGCAACCAGCTTGATCATCCAGATTATTGATGATTTTTAGGTTATTAAATGATTAGTAAGGAATGCATATTAAAAATATTTGGGACAACTTAAAAATATGACTAACTAAATGATTCTGTAACAAATCATTGTGGATGCTAATTAAAATCATTATGAAATGCAAGATGTGAAAATCCCATTTCAAATTTAAAGAAAGTTATTTTTTACCATAATTTTAACATCAGCAAAGGCATGCAATTGAATATTTTTATGGAAGAGTTTGATTTTCATAACATTAAAAAAGCATCGAAATATTGTAAATTTAACTTGAAGAATTTATTAAAAGTAAAGAAAAACACTGTATAGAAATGAAATCGATATCATTAAAAGATAATTTTTTGAGTCTTAAGATAATGCAAAAACCTTTTTGGGTAATTAATAGTTTTGGTAGCAGCTAAGTCATAGTGAGTATCCATAGTGATGGTTAAGCCTATTTTCACTTTTGATTATTTAACTTTCAATTAAAATTTATTTCTTCATTTCTTTTACATCTTCTGATTGATTGAAGTATTTGACACATCAAGCAGCATTTATAATATCAATAATATATAATATTGTCCATCGATATGTTCACATTTCATTGCTGCCATTCCGTAATAAGAGCAATTCCTGCGTACATACTTTAGCACTCAAACAATAATAATATGCCTACAAATAAGGCAGAATTCATTAAAGGAATATTAGTCATATGTAGCAAACAGAAAAGTTCCTTCATCATTCAACATTATTTTAATAAATGAACATAATAATGTCTCTTGCCTCTTAACTTTATATATGCATTAATAACTTCATCAGCTTTTTTTTTTCATCAGTATGGATAAATAAATAATTAACTAGTCTTACCTAGAAACAACACCCAGCAAGAATGACTCTACAAATGTCTAGGAAAGAAAAAGAATTGTTTTCTATTTATCAAAATAACTCAATATTTTTAAACTAAAAACAAATATTCAAGTGCAATAACATGTTTAAATACTTGAATTAGAAAATTATTATTAATTTTAATTTAAAGATTTTCTAGGTAATCAAATGAACATCCTTTTAAAAAAATTAATCATTTTAATAACCCACAAATTAACTTTTTTTGGGCATTTCTTAAGGAAAGATAAATTTAAAAATAATTGCAAGTTATCACATATAACTATCATGTTAAAATTTTCAATGCACTAGAACTTATGATCAGAGGTATTTTATTGTTTTAGTTACAAAAAAACAAGTATGTTGTAAAAAATTCTTCATATTACTTTCAAATGATTTGATAAAGAAAAATCAGAATTCAAAACATTTTACAAACCTTTTTATTTTAAAATTCTTAAAATGGCAAAGAATACAAAACTATATTATTGAATATTTTAAAGTTGAAATCATATGCTAAATTAAACTTGGGTGCCATTTTAAAATGATTATAGATTAGGGAAAAAATGAAATGAAATGAATGACGATCTATTGACACAGCTATTATGCCAGCCTACAGTACAAGAAGAGGGTAGGATGAAAACCCTTCTGGTACATCATATACAGCATATGTATCCTTGCCCCTCCCCCCAAAAAAAACAAATTTTCTCCTGCGTTTTAAAACATTAAGGAAATAATGAATCTGATAACTCTTCAAGAAGCTAAAAATAAATACTGACTGCATAACTATCCACAATTTTTTAAATTCTTATTATATTTTAAAAAATAAAGAAATAAGAATACATACAAATAAGAATAAGCAAATGAAATTCAGGGGAAATGTCCTTCGCACATTATCACAGCAGGCCATTGCTATCATAAGTGCAAATACCATAAATCTGAAAAAAATATAGATAATAGTTATTAATAAAATAATACTTTTTAGAGTAAATAAAATTAAGAACAGTTTATTTTTTCTTGACACAATGCAAAATTACTTTTGTTTTCAAATTTAAAGAATTGAAATATATTAGCAAACATTTCTAAAATGAAATTATTACAAACATCAACCCATTTGTTTAGACAAAAATTATTACATTTAATGACTAACTATTTAGCTTCACTGATTGTCTTAAACATTCAATAAACTAAAATAATAATGCAGACCAATTAAAACAGAAATTTTGTGACTTCAAAAGAAGCAAATTCTCTCAATTGATTCAACAGCTGAATAGCAATAATAACTAAAGAGTGGCCATTTAATTAAGAAGTACAATATTATCTTAATAATATCATCCTAAATATTCTCCAAAAACTTATGAATACTCTAGATTAGAAGAAAAAAAGTACTGTAATCAATTTGTTTTATATCAAAAATTCAAAAACTATTTTTTTTTTTTTTTTTTTTTTTTTTTTTTTTTTAAAGATAGACAGTTTAAAAATAATTTGATTTTAAAATATCTCAAGACAATATTTCAAAAAATTTTACTAAATTAAAAAGGTTTTTATAATGCTTATGATAATGAAACTAGATTAAGATGACTTCATAGTTGGTAAGGCTAAGACTGTATATTTGATAAGTAATTTAATATTTTCTCAACTTACCAACTCAGCTTTTATAGATTGGTAAAGATTATTTCAGATTACAGAAGCCATAAAGAAGCACTGTCAATAACTCATCAATTTTTTCTCAACAATTTAAGACTTCATAATATATACATGCAAAAATGAAACAAACTTCCATAAATATATACTTATATAAAAAAAAAAACAATTATTTGTACGATTTTTTATTCATGTAATTAAAAATTAATGATAAATCCTAATTGTTATATCTTTCTTATATCTTTTTACGCAAGCATAAAAAATTTTTTATAATGTACAACTATTTTATTTACATATATATTTTCTTTATAAAGTAAAACAATGAGCAATAAATGAATAATCTTTTTAATTTCATATAGAAGAGTAATTACACTCACATGGCGACTACCACCATTTCTGTATGTTGTTCTGTATATTCTCGGACAGAATCACTGAAAAATATAAAATATGATCATGTAAACATCTATTAGAAATAGCTGTAAAATAAATATAATAGTGAAATTAAAATTAACAAAAATTAATCTTCCAGGTAGTTGACTGAAAATATAAAAACAGAAATTGATAAGAAATTATCATACATAAATGAAAAAAGATAGTGGGAATTTATCATAAAGAAGCTATACAAAAATCTAAGAATGAAAGTGTTAAGCAGACAAATATATATAGTAATAAAAGGTATTGCAATCAGAAACTCCTAAATTCCATTTGCCACTGGCAAGTTGATCCTTTACATTTGTGTATTTTGGAACAAGAATTTTCCAAGGCTAACTAATAGAAATTTAATATTGTGAAAGAAAGAAACTTAGCAAACAAGGATCAAATAGAAATTTTTATAAATAGTGTGTCTACTACTTGAGAATAAAGAATTACTGCAATCACATCTAAATTTGTATTAGAAGTAAATGTTATAGATAAAATTTTGAAACCAAAGTCTTGGAAGTTTTCAGCGCATTAGAGAACTGATAATTAAAGGATTGAGCAGACAATTTTGATCCGGCTGCCTCCTAATGAGGTGTGTATAAAAAAATTCTAACCTCTTATTCTTATGATTATTAAAGGCCATATTCATCAGAAATTTAATGGATTTCAGATACACTCTCTCCATAAGTTTGAGAGATTGTATGGCCAAAAATATATAACCAATCAATAACGAATAAACATTTCATAATCCTAATAAGTGATAAAGGTTTTTTTCATATTTATTGATACTTGATTTAGGTAATAGTCCTAATTAATTATGTTTAAGACACTCTCTCTGCAATGTTAACAAATATGCTGGTGTTTGCTTTTCTATTCAGAAAAGGATCATTTAAAATCAATAAGCTCTTATTCTATCTCCTCATATATTATATATTCAAATATAGCTCATAATGCTCATTCTGAAAGAATGAATTGAAGAAATTTACACTGCAAATTTAAGGAGAATGTTCTTTGCATATAATAGAATGTGTTAATATCTCACTTATTAATGAAAAATAGATCTATGTCATCTTGCATAGTAAAAATGTGCAAAAAAAAAAAAAAAAAAAAAAAAAAAGGCTCTCAAGTACTGTTAATCTACTGTAACTCCCTCATCATGATATGATTTTGTTTTTCTTAAGCGTATTTCTCAGGTCACATAATTGTCTCAAGATATCAAAAAACAAAAGTGTAGATTTGGGTGAAATGAAAAGCAAATTATCAATTAAGCCTCTGATGGGAATATCTTCAAACGTACTTGAATAAAATGTCTGTTATCTTAAAAAAATAAATTCATATTTAAATTGATAATTATGGAGACACTTCTTAACAAATGGTAAATAATGAAATTTTAAAATATTTTTTCAACAATTTATTGCAAAAATTGATAAAATTTTTACTTGTATTCTAGCCCCAAAAATTTTTGATTACAGCTTCATTGTAAAATAAAGAATTGAAAAAATAAAATAAATAAAAAGTATTCACTAACAGCATAAATTTTTTTATTTAATAATAATTTGTTAAATTTTATTAAATAGCTTTAATGAATTATCACTGTTCTTAAATGTTTAAAACTTAGAAATTAATTGCACCCTTTTATATATAACTTAGTATGCTTGAATATCAATCCACTTCTACTACTATCATCAACTATTTACATGTTATCCACTTCAATAAAAACATTCTATTTCTTTTTTCACACAACACCCTAATAATAAGCTTAAGGCTCATTTTTATCAGCTTCAGAGAGAGAAAATTTTTTATAACATTTAATAAATAAAAAATATGTAAAATGTCAGGATACAGTGTTAATTCATTAAATTGATCGTTTATATATATTAATTTTTTTATATATATAGCTGATTGCGAAAAGAGCAAAAAGATATTTCAGAGATAGAAAGACTGAAATAAAGTCATTTCATTATCTCTAAAAGATAAAAAAAATTCTATTTGAAATGCATATTGAACTGATAACGACAAAATTGATAAATATGATTTCTTTCAAACATGTTGGAAAAAAAATGGAATAATTTTTTTTGGTTCTTTTTAAATGTTGAAGTGAAAATATAAAAATTAATATTTTAAAAAGCAACAAACACGAAAGCAAGAAAATATTAAATAGAAAGAAAAAAAAATCATTTATCTAACAGTAAATTTGTAGTTGCACTTATACTACAAAAATTTAGATAATTAAAAAAAACAGTCTTACTTATAAACAAATAAGGAAATGAATGCAAATGTTATAGCCAGCTGCACCATGAGTATTGAATAGACCTTTCGGATAAAGGCTGTAATGAAAAAGAATAGAAAAGGAATTAAATCAGGAGTAAAACTTATTTATTTTATGAGCAAAACTTCAATATTAGACAAGTTTTTATATAATATATTTGATATTTTTGTATTAACTGCATATTAGTGTTTAATTGGAAAAAAAATTTATCTATGACTATGACTGACTATGTTTTTGCCAATGATATGTAATTAAGGCAGACAGTTAAGCTAAAAGAACCACTTATTCTTTCCTAATCAAATACTTAATTAGGTCAAGATTTATTCAATTATTTACATGATAATGTTTTAATTTTTTTTTAATATTTTATCCAAATTACAAAATTAGTTTGTTTAGCAAAATTAATTTCTTGTCTTCATGTTACCTGCACAATTTTAAACTGCATAGTTAAATCGATTACAATTTGGGCACAAAATCATGACTTGATATCCACTTGAAGAAATAAGATTGAATTTAAATTCTTCCTTAAAATTAATTATTAAAGTCTTAGAAGTTTATTTATTTATTTGAAAAACAGATATAATCAAACAATTAAAACAAAATAGTCATTCTGAACATTTGCCCCTATAAATACTGTATATCTGTGTACTAAATTCTTTTATGTTTCAAATAAAGTTTCTTTGTAAGCAGATTTGATTTTTTTAGAGTGATTTTTCTTGAAAATTAGGGATTCTAGAGTTAAGGTTTATCATTCAAGAGAGTGGATTTGGGCTATAGCTGAACAGCTAAAATTAAAATATTTCTCTCTTAAAATATACTATTAAAAGAAGATTGAATTTAAATTCTCTCCAAAGGTTTATTAACGAGCCTTAGAAATTAAAATTTCTTTCAGAAAAAATAGATAAATATTCATGATTAAAACAACAGTTTTTCTTTTAAATAATTCTCTCATTGCAATGAATATTATTTTAGAAATTTTAACTGACCAATATTCCTCTTATTAGAGCAGGATATAAAATAAACTACATTTCAACAGGACAAAGATTTACTAGAAGATATCCATGCAAAATCATGTAATTAAATAGTTTAATTTTAATAATTAGATTAAATACAATATTGATTTTTAAAAAAATTAGATACACATTTTTTTAAATGATTGTTCAAAAATTCAGAAGGAGGGAACAATCTCCGCATATTTTTATTTCTTAAATAAAAAAAAAAAAAATAAAAAAACTGAACATGTTGAATTACACATCAGAATGTATCACTAGCATTTTGAAATCTTATATTATATATATATATATATAAACAAACTAAGTCTTCTCACCCATGCGAATACTCTTCTCAGAAAAACTTCCACCAAATTCGGCGCCAAGAGTGGCATACTCAGAATCAGTGTATCCATCCATCTTCGCAAAACCTAATGATTCTGGAAAATGAGTTTAAATTAGGTTCTAAATAAACAACTTTTCAATGTTAATAACAGTTCCATGTAACAGTAGCTTTATGATACAATTAAAATAATTATTAAATATCCATATTAAATACAAAATTAATACCATATTAAATTCAGGAAAATGAATAGGTAGAAATAGAATTCAGAAAAATGAATAGGTAAAAACAGAATTCAGGAAAATGAATAAAACATGATACAAATTACAACCATAAATTTAAAAGTCTTGTCTACATAATTAAAACATATCAATATGATTTTTGCCTATTTCAAAAATCTTTCACACAATTTGATCACAATTGTTTCTCACATTATTTTTCTTTATGGTGTATCTTTTAGGTTTCTGTTATTTTCTATAGTTTGAACTTGTTTTTCAATAAACAGGAGGATGTGTACTCTGGAATCTTTTTACAAAGTAATAACTAAAATCCAATATTAAAATAAAATAATAAATGTACATTATTATCTTATTAAAAATATATCTATAAATATTTATTTTAATATAGCTTACATATTCAGCCTTTCACCCTTCAGTGGGTTGATAAACTGAGGACAAAGCACGCTTAGGAACAAAACACACGGGGTTCCGCGTTAGTCTGACCTACTAACTAGGACATATGCCTTGCACCCCAGGGCCCTCAATCAAGAAAACAGATATGGGCACTGTAGGCTTTGACCCACATGGGCTGTCACACCACTGAGTTTTGTTAGCTTGCATATTATTTATTTTAAATATTATCAGGATTAAAAAAAATATAATATGCATGCACTAACAGATTACAAAGCAATAACGCTAACAAATAAATAAAATGGAGAGAAAAATAAAAGAATTTAATATAATTCATAACAGATTTTTTATGGTATATAACACTTTTTCAAATAGCGATAAATGATTTTTCAAATAAATAGTTATGTTTGAGTTTTTAAACTTCTTTTAAAGTGCCATAAGAAAATATATTTTAAAATGCAAAAGCTAAACTGTCCAATATGGAAGAACAAACATATACATGTTTCAAGAAGATTGTAATAAACAGCCTTCAATACCCACCGAATTAATAAAAGAGAACACCTTTCATAAAATTATTTGTTACTTAAGTTTCATCGAAATTTCCTCATTATTGTTTACCTCATAATTTCTTTTCGGAATGCTGCTAATAGTTTTTTTATGGTATATAAATTAGGATATTTTATATTTGTTTCCCCCCCCCCCTTTAAAAATTACGAGCTAAGGACATTTAGCTGTTTTTAACATAAAAGTTATTTATATATTAATATTAAGGGCTAAGAAAAAGATTTTTGCAAAGCTTTAACAGTACATTCTTGCAAAAAAATACAATAGTAATGTAAAATGTAAAGAAATTTTTAATATAATTGTTATTAACAAGACAAAAAAGAAAATATAAAGCATAAATATAAAGAAAATATAAAACAATTTTATCTTAAAAGGCCCTGATATTATAAAAAAGTACAAAAAATTCATTTTACACAATGCTGACAAATTCAATAGCATTTCATAAGAAATTATATTTTATTGAATAACAAAAAGTATCAAATGATAATTACTTTTTATAGCTAATTTGATTATTTTCATAATATTAAACATTCTTTGAAATCATGATATCAAGTGATCAAAGTAATAAAGTAATCAAAGTAATATTCCGAAACAAATTTTTCTTCCAAGAGCACTCTTTCCAGTTGCAGATCGCATTCAGTAAGAAATATTAGATATATTTCAACATAAACTATGCATTTTCATATTGCATATAACAGTCTAATTTAATACTGTATATGCAAGTTTCACTTTAAAAGAGTAACATCTTTTTTTTTTTTTTTTAATTTGTCTTAAAATTAGATAAATTTCTACTAGTAATAAAGATGAAAGTTTATGTATTGGCATTCTACAGACCAGGTCATTCGGCTTACAGCTATGAAATGACTCATCTTAGAAGGTGGAAATATAAAAAATTGAGGGTAAATTTCACTTATTTTTTAAAAATATTTCAATAAATTTAATTTCTAACAATAAATTTCATTGTTATTCTGAAATTCTAACTGTTTTATCAAATGTTTAATCAGTTCATTTTCTTTCATACTTGAAAGATTCTGTTTAATATCTATGCAGTTTATATGTGAAATAAAAAAGTTATAATATCACACAATTTAGGACATAAGATTACTTGGATATTTACAATTTCAACAGTGCTAAGATGTCATCAGACTGATCTCCATCACAAAGACTCATGTACAAAATAAACATAACTTATGTATGACAGTTAAAATAGTACATCTAATGTCTAATAATTTGACAAAATCATGGATATGAAATTATATTAAACAATTTATCTGAAATCAAATTAAATAATAGTTTAGGTGAAACAAATGGTTGACTGAGTTGAATAGTCGATAATAAAAAGAAATTTAATATGAATATGAATTATTCTACCTGAAAATTAGGAGGGGAAAAAAAAAACAATTTATATATTATATATATAAATATATATATACAAATATAGATATAAATTATATCTATATTTTATATATATAATATATATATATATATATCACAAACTTGTCCATTAGGGCAGCACCAGATTCTGAAATCCTTTCTGAAAGTTACATTTTCATCGAGTTTTCTTATTTTATCCCTTTGAAAGCTTGATGGTTAATAAAAATGTAAAAAAGCAATATAAATATTAAAAAAAAAAAAAAAAAATGAGCATACAAGTAAGATAAATGCAGTTATCTTTCCTGCAGTCATTGAACATCCAGAATTGATTGTTTGATTCAAAGTTCATTCAAGTCTTGTTTCCCGTAGAATTTAGAGGAATGAGAGCTACAGAAGCAAACAGATATGGTTTTGAGTATGGCCAAATAGTCTCTTTCCTTCCGCCCCTCTTTATTCCTACTCCCAAAGTTCTTGAATGTTTCCCAACCCTCTTGTCTGTTTATAAATTTCAGCTTTAATCTTTGATACCTTAATAGAAACACATGATTTATAGAATATAAATTTTTCTTTTGTTAAAGACAATGCTTCTAAAATATTTATATGCTTAAAATGTTAATTAAATATTTTTTATGAAAGATCATTTACTACCAATTATTCCATGTAAAACTGATGAATATTGTTAATCAATTACTGCATCATATTTGATATTCATTATTAGGCAAGCATTATCGAATCAACTGAGCAAAGGTGGTAGTGTTTGGGAGTGGGAAGAAATGATAAATTAGTTGTTTCAGCATACATGTAGTTTTTTTTCTAAAACAATATTACAAAATTTATATAATATTACACCAAAAATGCAACAATTTCATATATGACAATGTAGTTTAAAAAAATGTATGCTGCTTATAGGCAAAATAACATTTTTTCTTTAAAACAGCCTGCAAATTTGTGGGAAATGCTTGACACAACAATGCTAATTACTGAGCTGACAACTCATCATTTTGATAACAAAATAAAATTTTGCAATTTTTTAGGAGCATTTCATTTAGACATTAAGAAGTTTTTAAACAGATAAACAGCAGCTACAGAAAGAAATTTTTTATAAATAATATACAGTATTACCCTACTTTTCTGTTTTTAAGCTTAAAGCTTTCTCGTCACTTACAGCATTTTTTTGTCCAACCTTTCAGATTATATTTAAATGGAAAATAATGTTAGTTGTTTTCGATAATTTATTCTTTCTCCAAGTTTACTTCTTAAGTCCATTGAATTGAGAGTTTTTGTAAACAGAATAGACAATATTAAGTTCTGAATGTCAAGGCAGATTGTTATTTCATTCATATTATGGCAGAAAAACAACTAAGATAAATATTTTATCTTACATGTTATCAAATATATATAAGAGTGCTGAGAATAAAAGAACAATATGTAATAAAAAAGTATGACAGAATAAGATTAAGAATATTGTACTAGCGAGAATAGTAAAGAAATCATTAATAGAAATTGCATTTCAAATAGAATATATGTGGAGAGTCAAAAAATAAATAAAAATGTGGTTTAAATTATTTAAAATAAAGCATTAGTATTGAGCTTAAGAAAAATCTAAAAATACAGTTTGCATAAAAAAAAGAACCTAAAAGTCTGAATTAGTAATGGGATAATTTAGTTAAAGTTAATGGTTTGTTTACAAATTTAATGATTTTCGTAACTGGTCATTAAAGAAATCATGTTAATAATAAATAATTATGTCCGTTATTAAAAATATGAAATGAAGTTGAGCATTTTATGCCAGTCGAATGAAACTGTGCAACGTGTGTTTACAATTACCAACAGTTCGAAAGAAAAAATTACAGGAATTTATTTTATTAACAATTTGAATTTATGCCTGAAATTTCTTTCCACACGGAATAATTATTTTCGGATTAAGAAATAAGACAATGAAAAATCAATCTGCAACATAAAACAAAACTGATTTTTCAGCAATCGGTTACGCAATTTCATTTTATGTCAACAAGTGCAAAAAATGACAGACTGGCTTTACAAGATATAGTTTAAAAATTGTATAGCAATTATTTTGCAGCTAATCATGTAAAATAGCATCAAAATTAATCCTTCTTTTCAATTTTATTTAGATTACTAAATCAAAACATTTTTCCATAAACATGAAAAGGAATTCGAACCGAAAGTGGCACTTTTAATTTAACCCCACATGATCAGTGAAGCCTTCTAAAAGAATCAAATACTAATTTAAAATGTTACGTTAATTGATAGTTTATTGGATTTAAAACTTATAGAATATCGAAACGAAACTTACTCTAAAAATATAAAAGTCAATATCAGGAGCTATATTAGCAATAACAGTGTGAATTTGAGTCTCAAAACGATAATTAAAATCTTTGCTTTAAAAAAGGCAAGTAATTGTTACATATATTAATGACTCACCGAAACGCAAATGCGTACTATTATACTGCAATCAAACTGTAATATTTTAGAAATACGATGAGAGAGATCGGATCATTTTAATTCACTTCATTTCATCTTCAAAATATAAACATTTAAAAGTGACTTCTGTCAGGAATACAGCTTATGAAGAAATAAAAGGCCTTTATTATTATTGCAGACAATTAATCTAATTATTTTCATTTTAAGGAAGATTTATTTATATGAAACACCGCATGATTCCCATAATAAAAAGTTACGCAGTATATCATAGCAGAAAATAATCAATTGATTTTTTTTTTTTATCCAAGTAGAAACTACAATGATATCTTAGTAAAATTCTCGTAAAATAATTTACGCCAAAAGAATTACGAAAAAAATAAAACCTCTAAAATTTAGTAGTTTTTTTTTTTAATTAAATCAAAACTTTATTGAAATACCATTTCAAATCAGTGCAACAATTATTATTTTTATATCTTAATTGGAGAAAAATCATGTTATTAATTATTTACTTTTTTAAAGACCTTTTCTTAATTGAAGTATGAATTTTTTTATTCTCTTGGTTTTCAACTGTTTATAAAAAGATCCAAAAACATAGCTTTCTAGCAAAATCTGTTTTGATAATTTGCTACATATTGCAATATGATTATAGATGGTAACATTCAGCTAGATAATTTGTGTAATCTCTATTCTAATTTTTCAGTAATTCATAACAGCCAAGAGTAATATAATATATTTTATTACTTCTAAGGATTTTTACAAAAAATTTAATTGTTTATTTTTAAGGTTACAAAATTTTACCTTTTAAAAAAATTTTAATGGGTCCTCCCGATACACAAAACATTTATTAATATTAAACCAAGTCGTGCTATTTTTCTTGAGTATATACAGGTAAAAGAGAAAAAAAAATCATCTCAATTAATATTTAAAAAACGTTTCAAATTCTTATTTTTGATATCTTTCCACTTATAAGTAAAATATAATCCTTATCTTCACATTTTTTAAATGCAGTTTTAAGCATTAATAGTAATACTTACATTTGTTTTAATAAGAGTGTAAAAGCATTAAAAAAAACTATACAATAAGAAAAAGATATTTAATCAAAATATTCTGTATCTAAAAATAAAGTAATTATATAAAACCATTACATAAAAATAAATCTCTGAAGTAAAATCAATAATTCACTTCACCAAGGTGTTGTTAGAAGGCATCTATTTTATAATTTCTTTATATTCCATGATCAAAATACAAGCCAAGATATTCAAAGCATAAGCTTTCTTCACTGACCTATAGCTTATCACTTCAGGTGTGTATTGTCAATAAGCAAGGAATAGTTGTCAAAATTCTGAATACTTCTAAGTATTGTCAATTTTCACATTAAAGCAATTCATCAATGAAAAATATAACAAGAAAATCATTTCTGTAAAATTTAATCTATATTTATGCTCATACTCAAAAAGTACATACTTTCCTACTATATAATGTGCATGATTTTTTCTATAATTATAGCTAGAAAATGTACTGCCACATGCATATTTTCATTCTTGGATATTTTTTTTTGACAATAATTCTTAAAATGTATTGAGGATTTAAACACTGTTTTATATTAAGAGAGCAAAAAATATGAACCCATACAATAGCAGATTGCTAACTGCTTAAAATACTCAAAGAACATTTATTAAGATAAAGGTAGTTCGAACAATTCTTTGGTTTCAATTTTGTAAATCTGTACAGAAAGCTCCAGAAGATGAAAACATTCATAGGTAGGCATGCAATATCATTAGAGTAACATGGATACATTATCTGCTTGAGTTTTCAATAGTTATTTAGTACTCTTTTCTTATTATTTCATATTATATAGCCAAGAAATAAAGCATTTATATTTTTCAATTCCAGATTACACTTATAAAACACTATATATATTCTATTAAAAGGAGAACAAAATGTCGTTACTTAACTCTCAGCCAAAGTGGAGATGCAAATTCATATTAACAGTAAATATATCAAATAATTTTGAAACCCACTGTACTTCCAATATGCAATTAAATAGCATAGCAATATCAGTTAATGTTTAGTATATCAAGAGATAGTATTCTCACAGAAATTCATTTTAATCTCATTAATGTAGATATTGCTTTTCTATATATATTCTTTGTTCTGTTTGTAAGAGATTCTACATTTTCTTCATTTAGAACTGAATGGTTTTCACATTGAATGCTTGACATTCTGATATATCTCAAACTTGCATATTGCTCACATATACTGCCAGATTACTATAATTAGGTTATAAACATCAAAAGCAGAAATGACCCTATATTAAGATCAATATCCCAAATAGTTCAGGATATAAACATTTAATAAGGAAGCAAATACTCATTTAAACTTTTCCCTTTAAAAAAAGGTATTTTTCATTTTATAGGATAGCTATTATTTTCAGTTTTACAACTATTTTAACTTTTTTAGAGGAGTGAATGTTAGTTTTAAAAAATGCTGTACTTTTACTCTCAACAGTCAAAAATTTTAATATTACCAACCAGACATTTAGGTATTAGCTCCAACTTTTCATCCAACCTTTATAGTATATGTGAAATCATAGTATGAATATTAAACACAAGAAATGATTATGGATCATAAAATGCGATTTTTTTTCGCGCAATTATCCAATAAAGAATATTCTCTTTGGAAAATTAATTTCAAGAGGCACCAAGGGTAATTTTTAGTTCTTAAAAAAACTCACAAGTAATTTAAATATAATTAATAACAGTTGTCATTGCAATCAAATTATTAATATTCAGATAATATTCTTTCAGGTACATTAATTAAAATTTAAATTTGTGTTTTAAAAAATGAGTCGAGAATTAAACAATCAGTAGGTCCATATTTTCAAAGAAATGTTCGCAAGAGCACAATCGATTACTATATATAGTATCACTTCAAGGCCACAATTCAATTGCCCATAATTGGTGATGACAAACATTAACAACTTTTCAATACAAAACAGTTTTCTTGCCAAAATTTGTCATATTACCTACTATTTAGAGATAATTTTTGATACTATTACAATAAATTTTAAAAACTTATTTTTTGTCAAAAAGTTTTCAATCTCTTCCTTATATAAAAAATTTGTTAGCAACTGTAAATATATACAATACAGAAGCATTATAAAGAAACTTTTATTACTGTTGAACTACATAAATGAAAAAAAAAAAGTATTTTATGAAAATGCATTGAAGATGTATTTGTGTACCAAATAGTATGAAAGAATTAAACAGCTTAAATTACACAACTTTATTACAGAACTTTTATTTTGCAGACTTTGTAGTAATTTGTTGGGCTTTCAATACTTTAGCAACTATCTTTTGCTCTTCAATAAGGAATGCCCTGCTGATCCTAGAAAGAAAGAAAAATCATCAGCTCAGTTATGTCTAAGACATTCTCATACACTGTTAGGATAGACTAAATTTCACTATTAGTTAACATGCTTACAAGCAAAAACTATTTACATCAGCTAAACTATTACATCAGCAACGGTACAGCTATTTTCATAAATTAATATACACATAAATTGTTAGAAGAAAGGGTGACAAAATCATCATCTGACAACCTTGTGTAGTAATCTTCACTTAATATCTGAGACTACATTAGCACCAAGCTGCTATTCAAGCTAACAGGCGACTCTTGTCTCAATATTGTTTATTTAAAATAATTCAGAAAGTGCAAATCCTAATTATAGCATCAGATAAAGATAAGAATCATGGGAATTCATTTGTCCCTATCTGATATCATCATTTACTAAATTGTTTCACAACTTTTGCAATCCATTCTTACAGAATAGTAAATGCAACTGATATTTAAATGCTATCACAACTACATTCACGATTTCTACCTCCGAGCTTACACAGAATATACTAGAAAATAAACTAAAATTTGACAATTCATGGCATATAATATACTTGTAATACTACTTAAGAACAAAATCTATTCAGTTACAGTATAAAAACCCTTTAAAAATAATAAATACAAAAAAGTATAATTTTGAATAGTTTATTCTACAAAGTAATAACCAGTTTAAGCCTGCAACTTGAATTAAATCTGATAAATATGAAATGAAAAAAATGATAAATAATCTTAATTGATGCCATGGAAATTATTTGAATTCAAATTAATATATAAATAATCAGAACATTTAAAAATTACAAGGAGCTCGGATTTAATAAAAAGATAATTCCTTAAAATAACTAGCTGAAATTGTAGTAACTTTTGATAAGAAAAGCAAGTGACAAAATCCATTGCAATATGTCACAAGAATCTTCAATTTATATACAAAATCAAATTAACACCACGACATTACTAGTTTACACGCTACTATTATCTCACTATTAACTGAAATTTTAATTTGAATACAGCATTAATTATAGATATGAATCCCTGAAATTCATTTGTCTTTATATCTGATATCATCACTCGTATGAAGTTCAAATTCTTATAATAGATAACTGATTAACGATTCCAAATCTTTAAGTGATTAAAATTTGGACAAATCACGACATAATTTAATGAGAGGTATTTTGCAATTCATTTACTCCAACCATCAATTCAGAATGCATATGATTCAATATAACTGTAACACAAGAAAAGCTAGTATTATACAGGGGTGTTTGTGGGACCCCAAAAAATCCTTTGAAACTTTTACGGACTTACTACCGACATTTTGGAGTTTCGAGAAGGGGGGGGGGGGAGAAATGAAAAATTACGATTATGAAGTATTGAATGACCTAATTATAAAAGTTCAATGAATTACTTTTTTTGCAAAATTAATAACCATTAATTTTGCAAAATTAAGACCTTTGAACCCAGGGCACGTGATCGCACATCTGGTCGAACGAAGTCTCTCCCTTTTTTTTCTGCCGCGCTTAATTGCCGAAAAGAATCCAGAAGAGAATGTCCGAGAACCGGGGGAATGAGTCATAACTCGCAATAAGGAAAAAACAAAAAAGAAGTTTTTTCCCCCTTTTCACGCATTATCACTGCCTTTGGAGAAAGAAAGGAAAAGTTTTCACCACACACACTGACCTTGCGTTTTCTGCTTTCAAAGCAAACAAAATTACCCAGATCAAAATAAATAATTCATTATTATTCCTACTTCCTTTTGAACGACGATCCCCGGAATTTCCGGGTATCGAAGTTCAAAATCCCCGGAATTCCGGGGTTTCCCCGGAGCACAAACACCCTTGATTATATCTATATTGGAAATATGTTTGGCAAGAGACTTATCCATATGTATAATTGTCTGTAGCAATTTAATTTCTAGTACAGCAATAGAATAATCCCCATATACTTCAAGAGTTTAACCAGTAAACCTAAGGAGAACCTCTTCTGCATGACGTTTTAATGAAAAAAAATAATTTTTACTAACATTAGATTTACAGAACCAAATTTTTATAAATTAGGTTTAAATAAAAAGTAGCTCTCCACAATTGATATTTTCATTTCAAAGTAAAAGTACAAGCAAATAATCAAACAATGGATCTTTCCATTAAAAAACTTTGTGTGAAGATGGGTGACAAAATCATCATTAGATAATCTTGTGTAGTAATCTTCACTTAATATCTGAGACTACATTAGCACCACGCTGCTATTCAAGCCAACAGGCGACTCTTGTCTCAGTTGCAGTCATTTCAAACAGAAATTAACAGTTTAAGATTATTTAATGCAACAGTTCTAAATAAGAATAATAAATTCCTTATTTCATATTATCTACAATCATTCACGAAGGGGAAAAGCTAATAAAATGGCTAAAAAAATAACTAAGAAAATATTCAATTAGCCATCCATACCTGTTTCTAACACACTTTCCACATCGTGATCCACCATAAGTCCTTGTAACAGTCTTGTGGCGTTTAGACAAGGCTGACAACTCTCTTGGACGAGCATGGGTTATCTAAAATAAAAAGCAGTTTATTTCATTTACCCTAACAAATTTTAAAAAATCAACAAGATCCAGTAGGTATTAAAAATTAAATGTTAGTATGAAATCAGCAAATTAATACGAACTAAAAAAATTAAACCAATCCAAAATCTGTAAATACAGTAATACATGAAATATGATATTACAATATTCGTATTTTTTTTTTAAATAAAAAGTAAAACTAAGGGAATAACTTGCAATCCTTTTGAAGATCTGATAATTTATCCTTTTACACCAAAAGCATCTTAAGCATAATTAATATTATATTTTTCAGCTTAAATAAGATATTAAGATATTTTTTTTTATTTATTCAAGTCTACAATTTATTTTTAGTAAAGTTTAATGCTGTGGATAATTAATATGTATGTTTGCAAGATAAAAAGGATAAGTTTTAAAAAAATGAATTAAAATAACAATCTAGCTGTAAATGGAAAAACCTGCACACTTTTAAAACATTAATGCAAATTTAAAAAATCTTGCAATTATTAGAGGAAAAAGGCAACCAGGGAAATTTGATTTGCAATGTTTCATTTTACCTATGTATTGACACTGATTAATCAATAATAGATGTTTATTCAGGAAGGTATAAACAATACTATATGCAAACAATTAACCATATCATAATCATTAAATGGAATAAGATAGAGTAGAACACACAAAACACTGTTTTTAAGGTAATATTAAAAATTAAAATCACACTAGCAACTTATGATTCAAATCCCTCCTGATAATAAACATCATTTAGTTGCATTGCAAGAAAAAATACAACATAAATTGCAACACATGATAATTTAACATTGTATTCTTCCAAATCAAAACTACAAGAAAACTCATAAGAATCTATTGAAATATTATAATATGGATTAATTTTTCAAATAACAAAAGGCATGTTAAATGAATCAGTTACAGATAAGAATCATTATATTCATTTGTCCCTATCAGATATCATCTACAAATTAACATGCAAAACAACTAAAAGCTGAAAAGTCAATTCATTTGCAAGAAGGAAGGATGACAGGAACTGCAATAAATGGAATACTGTTTTCTGCCAACTTACAACACAAGACTATATTAGCACCAGATTGCTACAACAGCCAATAGATGACTGTCTCAATTTCATTAATACTTAAGCATTAATTTTGCAAAAATAAGATATTAAAGGCATCAGTTATAGATAAGAATCATCATATTCATTTGTCCCTATCTGATGTCATCATATACCAATTAGCATAATTCAAAAGCAAATCTATTGAGAGCTGAATAATTAATTGTATGGAAGAAGGGTGACACGAATTGCAATAAATGGAATTCTGTGTCTATTCTTTCAACTTACTGTATGAGATCACATTAGCACCAAGCTGCTATCAGAGCGAACAGGCGACTCTGTCTCAATTTCATCAATACTTCAGAATTAATTTCACAAAAACAAGAGGTTATAGGCATCAGTTACAGATACGAATCATCATATTCATTTGTCCCTATCTGATGTCATCACATGCCAATTAGCATAATTCAAAAGCAAATCTATTGAGAGCTGAATAATTAATTGTATGGAAGAAGGGTGACACGAATTGCAATAAATGGAATTCTGTGTCTATTCTTTCAACTTACTGTATGAGATCACATTAGCACCAAGCTGCTATCAGAGCGAACAGGCGACTCTGTCTCAATTTCATCAATACTTCAGAATTAATTTCACAAAAACAAGAGGTTAAAGGCATCAGTTATAGATACGAATCATCATATTCATTTGTCCCTATCTGATGTCATCACATGCCAATTAGCATAATTCAAAAGCAGATCTATTGAGAGCTGAATAATTAATTGTATGGAAGAAGGGTGACACAAATTGCAATAAATGGAATTCTGTATCTATTCTTTCAACTTACTGTATGAGATCACATTAGCACCAAGCTGCTATCAGAGCGAACAGGCGACTCTGTCTCAATTGCATCAGTACTTCAGAATTAATTACACAAAAATAAGACATTAAAGGCATCAGTTATAGATACGAATCATTATATTCATTTGTCCCTATCTGATGTCATCACCTGCCAATTAGCATACTATAATTCAAAAGTAAATCAACTAAGAGTTGAATAATAATTTAATTGTAAGCAAGAATAGCAATAAGCTGCTAGTAGAGACAACAGGTAACTGTCTCAATTTCATCAGTACTTAAGAATTATTTTGCCAGAAAACAAAAGATATGCATCAGTCATAGATATGAATCATCATATTCATTTGTCCCTATCTGATGTCATCACCTGCAAATTAAGATATTATAATTCAAAAGTAAATAAATTAAGATACTATATAATTTAATTGTAAGGAAGAAGGGTGACATGAATTGCAATAAATGGAATTCTGTGTTTATTCTTCCAACTTACTATACGAGACTACATTAGCACCAAGCTGCTACAAGAGCGAACAGGCGACTCTGTCTCAATTTCATCAATATTTAAGAATGAAATGTGCAGAAAAATAAACTTGGAAGTAAAAGATATAAATTAAAATTATTGTATGTATTTTCTTAATTTGATTGCTATTAAAGCTATTTAATATTATTATTAAGAGGACACTGTTACAATTTTATGAACTAAACCATCTCTGTAATTTAGAATGTCAAACTTTTAGTGATCAAAGTCTGTTGTAATTAACAGAACAGTAAAGAATACTTATAATTTTGTTTAATTTTCGAGATAGCTAGCACCAGAATTCTATACCAGAAATATGGTGTCTTGATCTCGTTACATATATTTGAAAAGGCTGATTGTACAGCATCTTGATCCTCAAGATGAAAAGTAACATCATGCAAGAGTATTCATTAATTAAAGCATCCAACCATTAAAAATAGTTGGATTCACGAATATTATTAGGATTTTGAATAACTATGCACAATTCCGTTAAAATTTATAGATAGAAAAATTACATACCCCACGGAGCCTTAAATGACAGTCACCACATCTTGGAACTTTGCCTGGTTTACCAGGATATAAGTATACAAGTCGCCCACCTGGAGTTTTTGAACTATACAAAAAAAAATTTCATTTTGTTTTTAATTCGATAAAAATTTCATACATAAAATAATTGCAGAATCTACAGGTATTCACCATCTAATATTATTTGATACCATGCAATGATAAAACTTAATACCATGAACTTAAATGAACAGTGGAATTTATTGCACATTATTAACTTCAGTTTAAAAAATATTTTTAACGGAAGACAAGAAATAATTAGAAAACATCGAAAAGAACGGAACTATTACGATACATACATTATACAATTTTTACAATCAAGATAATACATAAATATAAAATTATATATTTCTTACATTTTAACTCGATTGGATTGTGTATTGTAGCACAATCGTCTTCTATATGTTAACCTCTGCACCATCTTGTTAGCTCTTAAACCTAAAATAATATCTCCAGTCAGTAAATTAAAGTATAAATATGAGTGAAATAAACAGTAAAATTTCGTATTTTTCTAAATAACGACAGATTCAATGAGATTGAAAATGGTTTATACATACCACACCACGTAACACCAACCCTGTTGTTTTTAGAGAATATGGACCGGAATGTAGTGCTGTTGCCACAACATATCTAAATTGTGTCTACAAACTAAACGTTGAAATATTCAATCCGGAAAACCAAAATTTTAATTTTAATAGCAATTTTAAAAAAATATATCATTTTTGTCTTTTCAGAAAATAAAAGAACACAAATAATTTCTTTTATGAAGAGATTTATTTCTTTGCAGACTCTAGATGCACATCAAACCAATGAATGAAATAAATCCCTTGAAGATCAAAGAAAACTGAAAAACCTGTGTACTTATTTGCAGTCTTTAGGTATTTTTTTTTTTTTTCGACTTTGCATAGTAATAAAAGTGCAGTGAGATAAACAATGCATAATCCAGCGAATATTCATATCAAATTACTAAATGAAGGAGCTGCAATGGCAATTAAAAAGAATTCTCTTAAGATAACCAATTTTTAATGTCTATTTATATGCAGAACAAATAGATTCAAATGCTTCAGCTATGAAATGAATTGTCATTTATATCCAAGATTTGACGAAGAAATATACATTACACTTATTATTGGATTATTATTATTATAAAGTATATAAATATTATGAAGTATATTTTTTTGTTCATGCTGTAAATGCAAAGTGACAGCCGTGTGTTCCAAATTCGGCCTTCACTACTCTTTGCGTAGTTATTAACTGGTTTTTAATACTTAGAAATTGTAATAACCCACAATGCGTCATAGAATACAACGAGTAGTATCTTAAAATCATTACACCAGTCAGTGCATTGAGTAATGTATCTCCGTGATCTCTTTAGAAAGTCGAGTTTTAATTTTTAAATTGAAATGATTAAACGTCAAATAATGCAAAAACATTTTTTTATGAAACTAAGCATTTTTTTAAGAAATAAGATGGAAAATAGAATCATTCAGCGTTGAAGTTTTATTTGTGTTAAAGCATACTTTTCCTAATTTGTGTAATATATCAGAGGATTATTAAATAAAGATTTCATTGTTTCAATAAAAAAAATCAACGCAAAACACTAATATGCATTAATTTTTTGTATACCAGCCGCCTTTGGCGACTAGATTGTTCGCCGAGATTATTGACTTTTTAGGATGATAATTATTAATGTGGAATGCATATATTTTTTTAAAAAATTCACCTTGTTATTTGACAAGATCGAACAACATGAATTTAATTGAATAAACCAACATAAATTATAAAGTGTGCAAATTAAAGAACCTATATTATTAAGAAATAAAAACAGAAAATAAAATCCTACCTCGGAATTATTGTTTAATGAAATCTTTTTAAAATTCTTAATTTTAACATTAGCAAGACCACGCGAATAACTGTTTTGAATTTCGTAACATTAAAAATTAATTGCAACAAACTGTGTAATATATATGAAAAATTATTTAAAACATTGTATAAAAATGAAATATAATATTAAAAAGATAATTTTTAGGTTTAAAAATTTTTCAAAAACTATTTGGTGAGATAAAAGTTTTGGAAAACATGGAGATCAATTTCCATAGATAAATCATAGCTATTACCAATCTGACAATGATAAACCTATATTTCCCTTCGATTAAATTTTGCTTGACGGCTGTTTCTTGATATCTTTTACATCTTCCTCTTTTGAGTGACTCTTTTTGGCGAGTCCTAGAGAGAGTATTTCTAATAAAAATTTTAAACTTCATTAATTAGCAAAGCGTTGCAGCCATTGAAACGTTCCATGAAACAGTTTGAATCGTTCATTTGTTATATTTGTTTCATTTGACTGTTGGCATTCTGCAATACGTAATAAGAACAAAATACATTAGCTTATTATGTATATAGTTTGATCAATATACAAGTTATAAGAACAATAATAATTTTTATATCCATTTATAATACAAGAAAGTGTAGTAATATCCAAAAATGAAGATCTTCATTGGAGCTAAACCTTAATCGTCCTTAACCCACGCATTAAAATGAAACTTATTCATAGTAGGAAAAAGCCGTATTTTCATATCTTTAGCACCAGCATTAGAAGAAAAATTCAGCATGAAATATTCGCAGCAACAATGAAAACAATTTGATTTTTTTTTTTACATTAAAAAGATATATGGTTATGAAATAGGACCCATTTTTTAAAAATCTAATTAAAAATGAAAAAAAAAAAATGTATGGCAACCAAATTGCTATAACCAAAAAGATAATTTTTCTTGAATTTTAAATTGGTATGAAACTTATTTTTGTCACATTCTATCACCGGCAGCTTTAAAAAAAAGTGGCAAAATTTTGTTTAATTTTTAATTAACTAAAATTCTAATTAAAAGTCCAAAAAATTGCTCCAATGTGGACTCTTTCACCCTCTGAGACACATCTCTCAGTTCTAAGTATTTCCACACATTTTCCAAATGTTCTAAGTATGTCGAATATTCTACACAAAGTCAACATTCATACGTACACATGTCTTTCTTTATTTTTCGTAGCGATGGAGAAATTTCTTTTTTAGCATAAAAATAAAGATTTTTGAAAAAAAATTCGATATTTGCAGGCTCTATTACAAAGTGCTGATTATACGAAAGTCGAATAAGTAATGTTTGCACATTATCGTTTCTGAGAATTACATTTTCATTGAATTGAGGTTGGTAATCATGTTCTTTGAAAGATATTAACTTGAAAGATATTAACTAACAAAACTAGATAGATATTTGTTCAGTTCAGCATGCACTAGAATTATTAAGTGCTATTCTGTATGGCAAACTGAAGAAGAGAATTTTTGAAACCTAAATATTGAAATATTCAAAACCAGTTAAAGTGTCCCCCGCGCCCTCCGAAACTTTCTCGCAAATCTGTAATGAAGGAGTTATCTTCTTCCTCTTCCCGTATAAAAATGTGGATCTTGGGCAAAGCAGTGAATGTCACGAGTACTCAGGATTTTATTTTCGCTTAGGAGAGCTGTGTGCTTCATAATAAAATAAAGAAAAATGTCATTTGAGTATTAACTCCATGACACTGGCGAACAGTAATTGCAAAATATCGACATTTAAAGCGAATTCAGCATTTTTACTCAATTTTACATACTGTATTGGCTATTAATCTCTCACACAAGCGCCAAAAAATCGAATATGTAAACACATAAAAATCGAATATGTAAACACATAAAAATCGAATATGTAAGCGCATAATGTACTTCAATTATAAAAAGTATAGAACTATCAAAAGTTTAACTTTCATCTGAATTGGATGCACACCATAGAAAAAAAAAGATTTATTTTTAATAAATGATTTTTGTAGAGCATCTGTTAAATTAAATGCATAATATGTAATTATACTTCTAATTATAATAATTATAAATATGATTATCAAGATATACATTGCCTATTTATAGGAATTTTTTATAATAATTAGAAATTTGAATTGCAAACTAATGGAGAATTCTAGGAGAATCAAGAATTATTAAAATTAAAAATTCTTGTTAGAAAAATTTAATATTTTGACTATAATTTATTTTTATCATTTTGAATAAATATATTTAATAATTGAGTATAAATTTGTGAATTACTTTATGGAAAATATTTTAAGCCAAATGTTTTTCTATTAAGGTTTAGCTATTTTTTCCCTTTAAAAATGAAAACTTTGTATGTATTCTTACTTTTTTTTCTCCTTATCGGTTTAAAAGGAAAGACGATTTATTGCCTTTTTAACATTACATTTAAAGTGAGACAAAATACATTGAAGTTTATAATATTAAGTTAAAATAGTATCAAAAAATTCTCTATATCTCTCTCTTTTTTTACATTTTTTGTATGCTTCATACACGAGAAAAAAAAAAGTTGTAACTGCAAAAAAAAAAAAAAATCGTACTTGAAATTTTGATAAATATGCTTATTTTTAGCTTCTTCAGAAAAAGAAAACACTTTAGTGAAAATTTGTGATGATAACTCAATGTTTCTATTGTTTTGAATGATAACTCAAAAAACGCCATCAGTCATATGATCGAAATTTGATTAGTGTTTTTACGCAAAAAGTTTAGATTAGATCTACAAATCTGTCTAAAGAAATCTATCTATCCTTCCATGAGCATGGGAAGAAAATAAATCAAAAATGAAATAATCCGAATGAATGAATAATTTGTAGATCTGCAAAAAAGTTGTGGACCAAAGTCTCTAAAAGTTTGCCAGCTGTCAGTCTCCTAATTTAGATAATATGTAAACACGAAAACCCAAGACCTCAACAAGCAGTAATTCAAATTCGTAGCCTGCAGACGATAGTTGTTGGTCTTGTATAATTTTTATCGCATTTGGCGAAAGAGAGAGGGCACAAAATATGCACTCGATTTTCTTCATCAGGCTTAACTATTGAAAAGTAGTATAAAATATCTCACATCGTGTGTATGCACGATGTAAGAAACTCGATATGTAAGAAACGATAAAAACGATGTAAAAACGATATGTAAGAAACTCGAGAAATTCAAGAGAAAAGTATTTTTACTAACTGTTACTTAATGTCAGTTGGTTAAAGAATTCAATGATTAAAAGTGAGGGAAAGTCATATTACTGACTCCCGACCCTCCTCAAAGGCACACGGATTAAAAAAGCAACCCTTAAATGACCGAACTGCCGCTACAGTAATATTGGCGGGAACTGTGGTTGAGTCCTAAGGCTATCACCGGTCATGATAAAACCCTTTCCTAAGGAATAACGCCCTGTCATCCATGGGAGTAGCTAAACCCCTACTTTTTCGTGTACCCTTCAGGGTGGCGAGAACCAACCACCATTCCGGAAGATTCTCATCATTATTTCGAGGTGCCCCTCTGGGGAAAAAGTAAGGGAAAATTTTCGGAATTAAAGTACATATTATACATTTTAAGGCAAAAACAAACTAATTTTTTGTAAATCAAATATAAGACTCAAAGTGGTTGCTCATTTCAATACTTTTAATTTAAAATATGAGTATTTAAACAAATGATATTAAACTAATTTTTGCTCCAAATAAATAAAATATATTTTTTAAGAATTTCACTTTTATTATATTTAACGGCTGTTTCGAAACAAATAGTGTAGATATTTCCTTATAATTAGATATTTCCTTTTAATTCCAATGAAAGCACTGAAAATTGGTATAAATGTATTAAAATACTTGACCTAGAAATTAGAATTACCTAGAATTACACAGAAAATATTAATCAAATTCTTCTTTTGCAAAGTAAATTTTATCACTTTTCCATACTGGTGTAGAATTTTTGATTTTTCATATTCCTTAATTCTAGGAAAGTGCAATTAAACGTAGCCTATCTACTAGATTGCAAAATAGCAGCCTTTCACGGAAAACATTAATATTTTGAAATTGGTTTAAAATATAATTTATCCCTTATCCATCCATTTGGTAGATTTTAAATTTCTCACGTTAGTTTGTGGAATTTAGAATTCAGCATAGGTCTACTCATTTCTTGTACAAAACAAGTCATAGATAGCTAAAATGGTGGGACTTCAATTTATATGTGAGTATTTTCATAACAATTTTATTTTTCCTTATTAAGTGATTTGTGTTCTTTTAAAAATTGTTGATTCGCATAATTTTGTTAGAATTAGAATAAATGGTGATCTGAAGTATAATGAGAAAATTCTACTGGCATTTTCAATCAAGAAAAAAGTATCTAGGCTTTTCATTGACTACATATCCAATGTTTGGCTTTCGAGATATTTTCTTTTTATGAATATTTTTCCTTTCCGGATAACAAATTTTTTGAGGCTTCATTAGGGAAAGTAAATCAAATACGGTAGCTACACAAGTTAGGAAACGTTATGTAATCATAAACAAAATCATTCGCCTTATAGAATTATAAATCGAATTATGATTATATGTTAGAAAATATCACGTTTTGTTTTGAAAAAATGAACATATGAGAGCATCAGAACTCAAAACCATAAAGAGCCATATGGATGAAATTTTGTATATGGTTTCCTTTACAAAATTGTTTTTCCGAATCAAAGTTTAACCTCATCTGTTCTATCTGTGAGATGTGTGAATGTCCCCCCTGTAAAAAGGGGTTGTGCAAGCGAATGTGATGCGTGAGTAGCTAAGACGTACTCTTGGCCCTAGTTGGCGCTACTAAAACAAGAGACACTCCCTTGGCTTAAAATTGCTGACTTCGTCAACGCTGACAGCAACAACATGAATTAATCTGAGACAATCAGATCTTATATATTGTTAATAAAAAAAAGGCAGTTTAGACGAGCTGATTTCTAATTTCAACGATTTTATAGAACCATTAGTTGCATTAAATGAAAAAATGACCCTAACATGAACGAAGAAGGAAAGAAAAAGAAAAAAAAAAAGATCTTATCGCAATTAAATTGCAAAATTTTTAGAACATATGAAGTTTATCTGTTAAAGAAATAAATGTCTGTTTTTTTAAAAATACAAATATATAGTTTCGTCGAATTTCGACAAATTTGATCCACGTGCTCTTCAGAGCAAGGAAAGGTCACTGTCAATTTTTAAAAAGTATAACAGTTGCCAAAGATTCAGTAAGAATTTGATGTTTTCCAGCTCTGGTGGACGCCGCATAATGTGATCGCGGTTAATGTTATCATTCGTTATATTATATCAAATTCCTCTTATCCCTAGCCGACTTATTTAAATGTCACAAAAACATTCATTTAATGAGATCACTTTATCGTTTCGAGTTATCAGTGTGGTAGCATAGAATAAACTGATCTTTCATTTTCAACCAGCTCTAACGATTGACTTTCGCGCAATTTCTTCGATTATAAGGAAGCATTTAGGAGTCATTTCCCCCATGGGATGGGCTTCATTTTGTTTTAGCCGGACTAGAACGGTCTGGATTAGATTGAAGGGACAGGTACGCTGTCAGATCTGGCATGAAATCTATTGAACAGTCCTAAATAAATTTTGGCTGAGATCGAGTTATGAAATCAAAAAGGTTAAAAAAAGAAGAAAAACTGATTTGAGAGTTAGTGATTAGATTGTGATTCTTAAAAAGTGCGAAAATTTATCTAAAATGAATCAGCGCAACGGAACGACACAAGTAAAAAAATGCCCCTCTGTATAATTTTGAAAATTTCTGAGTTTTTTATAAGCAAGATGTTGAAGATCTCATCTTGGACAAAAGTAGAGAAGAAAACCCACCAACAAAAACCGAAATTAATCAAGCACTTGATATTTTGAAACGCGGTTGCAGCATCGTTCAACAAATTTTAAAATACTGTTACTAACCAGTAATGTTGCCCCCCAGCACGGTTAGTTCTATCACCAGAACGGCTGATTTACAATCATCTGTATTGGATTTTGCTCAGGTGCCGAGCCAGTAATCCCACAGCTTAGTGACAAACTTGGTTACCATTTGGCGACTTTGGCGACAAAATGGATAATGCTGGAAACTTCGAGAATTTTAACGATCCATCCAATAGGAACTAAGATACACCTGATTGACCCAGAAGGTTCTAGACCCGCCTCCTGGGAACTATAAAAGGACGGTAGTCTCACGCTGCAATGAATCGTGATTGGAATCGCAGTAGAGTCGTAATCAAGTATCCAATCTTCGAGAGGATAGCGAAACAACGGCGGAGTGCCAGCGTTGTGTGGAGCCCACGCTATTGCTGAACTGAGCTGTGTGCCGAGTCCTGTTGCCCATTGTGGAAGCAGCGTCGGGTCGTGTGAGGAGTAGAAAGTCGCAGTAGAATCGGCAATTGGATACAGTGAGGTGACAGTGGAGAAGTTCAGCCGTTTGGAGAGACCGTACAGCGAAGCTCCTACGATCCCCTCTCCTGCTGAATTCTGTCTGGCCGCTTTGTGTGCTGTGCTCGATTACTGCTTGTGGGATACTGTGTATTGTGGTGTGCAGCTGTGTGTTCGTTTCGGCTGTGTATAGTACCGTCTGTGTACTCTGTTCTTCATGTAAATAAACGTCGTCGTTTTTTTCCACTGAGGCCTGCTGATTGTGTTTTCACACTATACAACCACTACAAGCGAACCCGGTGATCCGTAGAAACACTATGCAAGTAAGAAAAATATGTGAGAATAACTTAGGAATAATGATAAGCAACAATGAAATAATTCTTTTTAATTGATATTTTTCAAAAATAAATTATAGATAGCTCTGAATAAATAGATTTTACTTTCTCTTAATGATAAAAAGATATTTTATTTTACCTAATCTGGTTATTGTTATCAAATGGATAGTGATATTAAAATTTTGAAGCCTCGAGGTGATAACGCTAAGTGGCAGCTATTACATATCTTTCCGAAAATAGTATCTCACAAAAATAATTTTACGCTATCTTAAAACTAAAACTAAATAATAATAATAATAATAAACTAACTTTATTTGTGTGCATTTTTCTCTAATTTTAAAAATTTAATTTGATATAAAATCTAAAAAATCTTTTGTATTGTTATATTGAAATTCAAATTAATTTTATTATTCCACCAAACCAGTTAATCAATAACTTTTTGAAAGATTAAAATTAAAATTAAAAAATTTCTTCCTTCAGGTTTTAATTCTGAAACAGAATATCCATTTCTGCTTTTATTTCGTATGTTATCGCTAATCTATCAAATCCATTACTTCATAGAATATGATATTTCATGCAATAACTAGGAATTTTATGAAAGAGCTGAATTATGAATTTTAATGGTAACATATACTCTATTAACTTTACAAGTTCAGAGAATAGTTTTTTGTTGATAGATCCTATCAAACTTATATTTTTAGTCTCGTCGAACAACAAAGTGAAATTTTAAATAAATGCATTCCATATTTACAGTTTGACATCCAGGAAAGCAAATGATGTTCACCAAAAGCGACTATTATTTTATAATTTTTCGATTTAAAGTAATAAAAAGAATGTTTTTCAAAATTCAGATAAAAACTTTAATAACAAGATATTGTTATATTTCTTCCAGGTGTTCTTCTAACCATTATTAGCTTGCTTCCATGTGTTATGAATGCTACAGTTGAGAGATATCAAGCGGAACTTAAGAATGGAATTCAAGAAGGCGAAGCAAGGTTCCTGTCTTGCATGTGTGACAACAATACAGATGTTTCAGAGCCACTCGATGAGTAAATCATCTTCTTTTTTATATTGATCATTGTAATTAGATAATATCCTTTTTATTCGATAATATTTAGAAAAAAAAAATAATAAATTGCATCGTGACAGTTAATCGCTAGCTCGTATCAAGATAAAAGCTATAATATATATATATATAAAAATTGTAACTGCATTGAACTTTTTAAAATTAGCTCCAGTATCATTTAATCATTAAACGTATAGTCTAAAAAATGATACAACTAATACTAGGAAGATGATTGTTAATCGATTTTTACTGTTTTATATATGAAGTATGGAGAAAGTATTACAATCGTCAAAAAAAAAAAAAAAAAAAAATCAAACACGATATTTTGACGAGTTTATAAATTTCAGACCTGCTCAGTTCGAAAAACACATTTTTGAAATTGTGTCTATTTGTCTGTGAACACGGTAACTCGACAACATTTTGAAACAGACGGACGATAGGAAATGTTTGCCAAAATTTGAAGAAAATCCACCCAAAAGAAGTTTGTCCACTTGTCCTGGTACATAAGAGTACGATAACTACAAAATATACAGAGCTAGATGAATAATAATAGAAAAAAGTGAAGATGTACCATATTTTGAACTAAATCTATCTAGATACTGATATTCTGTCAAGTTTTAGTCTTTTTGCAACACTGATTTATTATTATTTTTACTGATTTTTACCAAAAAAGAAGTTTCCTTAGTTTTCTGAGGTGATGAATCCAGAGCTTTGTTTTTATTTAAAAGTTGTCTTTCTGTTGAATAATTTTCAAGCTTTATTTAACAATTTTGATTCTCCCATATTGAGATTCTTACTTTTTACCAAAACATTACTATTTCTGTAATGGTAACAACTGGTGCTTTTCATATGGTCACCTTCAATTCAACATGATGATATAAAAAAATCCAAGAACCATACGCAATGATGCACTTTTCCATCTTTTAATTCAGGAACTGTCTTACCTAAAAGACACACACCAATTTGAGATCTTGTTATTTTCGTAGTCACTTTAGTATCCATAATGAATCTGAAGCAAAAGTAAATTAACCACTAAAATTAAACCAAAAAGGAATAATGTCTTTTATATACAGCTCAGAATATCACATCTTATATATATATATAAAAAAAAAGACTAAACCAGAAACTGAGATCGGTTTTTAAGTATTTGCAGGTAATACCGTGCTGCCATCTAGTAATTTATATGTGAAGATAAAATAATTTTTACATGTTACAAACTTCACTGTTGTTGAGTTACCCCTAAGTAAGGTTTAAACCTTGTTTTTTCTTATAAAGAAATAAAGGGAGAGAATCAGAAGAGAATATTTTCATAATTGAAAAATAAGCACTACATTGCTCTATATCCAGTACTGGGCAAGAATTTTTGACACAATTCCAATTTTGTTTATGGTTTGATGTAGCAGTCTCTTTCTTTTTATTTAAGGTCAAAAACAAATTCTGTATAAAATAATTCATTTTTCTCTCAGAGAAATGGCGACGGCTATTGTAACAGGCGAACTCAAACTCACTCACTGCCGAACCTTCGACGCTCGAGACATATGCGGTTTGCTGCTTTTATGCTCTGAATGCGCAATTCGACATTTGAACTGCTATGCGTCGGAAGAGACGCAACAGCTGCAGTGTTTGAATGGTAAAAATTTCATTAATAATTTATTTAGTTGAAGTTTAAAATCCTGGCAATTCATACCAAATTGTTTCATCTCCAGTACCATTTCATTAACAAACATTCAATTTCTAACATTTAATTAAACTGTGCTAACACTAGAAAAATCAGTGGTAACCAGAAAAAAACTATACAAATCAGCTTAGCCAAGATCAAGCGATCTTTGAAATACTGGAAAAGGGAAGGTGCCTAATGTTTAAAATTTTCTTTCCTTTTTTTTATATTTTTATACCACTTACAATGATTAACTGGCTCCATGGAGACCATATGATCTTTCGAAAACCAATAAAATAATGGAAAAACAGAAATAAGGATAAGACTATTTACCGTTGACTTGGAGTGTAATATCTTTCAGCAATCGTGTATCCTTGATATTAGACTGTAGAATGGGCATGTGAATTTGATGGACCTATTGCACACTGCTGTATAACAGTGTGCGAAATTATGTTGTTCAATGAACGACGATATTATACAATATTGTGATAATTATCTGATATCATACAATCTCAGAAGATAGGAATGTTTTTTTTAATAAAAAAGTTGGGGTTTCAAAAGTAATTCATTGAATATAATTCCTTAACATAAAAGGATTATCTAAAATTTAGATTTCATAATTTTTCCAGGGCCATATTTAATGATTGAAACAAAAGGAATTATTATTTACATCATTTATATTTATATCTTTTTGAAAATGAAACTAAAAATTGGAATTTATGATGAATCAGAGAAATTTTATATCGAATAGTTCTTTGAGATACTGCATAAATTATATAAAAAGTATTCTGTTATGCATATAAGATTTCACTGCTGAAGGATCAGGCTTCTGTACCATATTTTTAAAAAAACCCATCTATTTGGTTTTATGAATTTTTTTTGTATTAATTGAAGTTCAATAACCTCCGTTTAGTTTAAAGTTCAAACTTTACTGGAGCTGACAGAAAATTAGAGAAATACACAGTGCAATGAACCAAACGGCGTATGACTTCTATATTAGTTGTATGAGTTATATGGCTACCAAAATTTGAGCTTAAAAATATAGAAGAAGCTATTAATAAACGAACTTATATAAAATATTTAATCGAAAGTTTTAGCGAATCTTAATCAAGGCAAAATAGCTGGTCGCCAAAGGCAGCTAATTGTAATTAAAAATATAGACTTACTGAAATCGATAATAAAAAAGATGGCTTCAGGTTTTTCTAATCATCCTTTTTGTCATCAGTTTTTTGTGTTATATTGCTATTAAATTATAATTCATAATTTATTGTGATGAATGCATATCTAAATTTATCCATCATCTAAAAGGCACATGTCGAACTATAACTTAACCTCAAATAAATTAATGCATTTATTTATTTTGCTTTTTGTGTTAAAACCTTCATCCTGTAAGATTCAAATTGAGAAAATGATGTGCTATATTTGAACTCTGCTTTTTTATAACTGAAGTGCATCTTTGGCTTAATTTTTAATTCTATATCAAGTATGACTTGTTTTATTTCTTAATCTTCATTGAATTATTTATATTACGTTGCAGAAATCCATTTGCTGAATGACAATTACTTTGGACTAAGAGAGAGGAAACTGAAAGGTTCGTTCATTTTTAAACTTAATATTAATTATTTGAAATTAATTTATTTGAAAAAATAAGAAAGGAAAAAAAATGATCTTGAATCCAAAATGGAAAAATGTTTTTAAACTTGAACAACGGGAAACTATTTGGAAATCTACATTTGTGTGTGTTAATTAATGTAATTTTCTAAGACACATTCAGTTGTTGTACTATGGTTACATTTAAGAGAAGATTATATCCAAGGAAACATTCATTAGGAATATAACAAGAAAATATTATTTTAATAAAATATTTTGAATATTTATTTTAATGAAAATTATTGTTTTATTTTGATATTTTATGCACATGGCAATACATCGCATAAATATCCAAGAGTTGTGCAAACTTTCTAATACCTTTCCCGTAAGATATTAAAAAGATCTTTGTTATAAAATATCCGTATGATATTACAAAGAAACATAAAATTACTTATTAAGGGTATTTCTAATGCTAAATTTAGACTGAAATGGTATTTTGAATTGGATTTCACAGACTTATTTATCGGTCTTCACTAGTATGTTAGGAATGTAAAAGACAGCATTCTTTTTCCCATATTTCTATCTAATTCTTCATTGGTGGTAACGGAAATAAAAGTTTGGATTTTTCTTTTTTTCGATATGAACTTACTCTTTGCCATTGCCACTGATATTATGTAACAGATACTCATATTGTTGTTGTTGTTGTTGTTTTCAAAGAATTACGTAGATGGCATTTAGAAATACGTATTTTGCAGTGTGTATATGCAATTATTGCAATCTTAGGCAAATCTCAGACATGTTTTGTGAAGATATCGTTATGTAAATTATGACTGTATTTATGTATACGGTGATTGAGGTTGTGATATTCTCCATACTATAGAAATGGAGGAGGGGAGAGGTCATGTCTAATTTTGTCTCCAATTTTCGAAATTTCTGCAGGGGTAAACCATTTGTCCCATACTTAAACTGCTACACTGTTAGTCATAAAATAACTATATATATTAGATGAGATGAGATTTCTTAATGTCTTTTCTAAAAGTTATCTGAGTCAGGAGTTTGCTTATTGATTACTGTTAATGTAAAGACCAAGAAGAATAAATTTATTACAGAAGCATCTGTTTCATGTAAATGTCAAGAAGAATAAATTTATTACGGAAACATCTGTTTGATTCAGAGATCACGAATAAATGTATTACGGAAACATCTGTTTGATTTAGATATCAAGAATAAATTTATTACAGAAACATCAGTTTGATGTAAAGATCAAGAAGAATAAATTTATTACAGAAAAATATATTTCTTGCATGAATGCTAAAAATAAAACATACATGAAGCTAATTTGGAGATCGTAAATCTTAAAGTAGCAGATATTTATGTAAAATTGAAAAGGAATAGCTAAAAATATCTATTTTAAAGTATCCTTGAAAATTGAAGTATTTCTTCAATCTCCTGGTATGTAAAAGATAGCCTGCATTATATTGAACTCAAATTAATAATTACATTAATTAATTTTTTTCCATTGTTTTTAGATGTGGTAACTATTGAGCGTACTCGTGTCAGGCGTCAAGCCCACGTCTGTACGTATCCTACAAATTTGAAAACAGCAGATGTTGCATGTCAAACTATTGGAAAAAAAGTGTGAGTAACTTCTGTTTTGATTGCATTTAACTAATTAAGTGCGTTCGACGTATATACATCTTAATACAAATCTTCATTCTGCCATGGTCAATGCGTAATTTTTTATCCAATAAAAATAAAATCTTATTCGGTTTATGATTATTTTTAGCAAAATCTATTATGCAACCATTTGTATTGCGTTCGACGTGTATATGCGTCATCACTTAACTTGAAAAAGGTATACTTGAGGGACTTTAAAAATGAATTCTGCTGTTAACTGATTAAAATTATATCGAAGTATCGATACATGCTTAGTTTAAGATGATATGTATATTTCGATGAATACATTTGACTGTTAAAATTAGTGTACTTCATTTAAAAAGGAAAATGTAATTTGAAAATAGTTTCTTTTTAAGAATACATTTTCCTGTTTTTGAGACATCTACAACTAAAGCAAAGGTATGGAAGGAAAATAAATTTAATGTATAAACTGTGAAAAGCACAAAGGCGTAAATTCTGTACAAAAAGAAAAAAAAGAAGTGGTTAGAAGAAGATCAGTTAGTGATTGGCGAGATTTGTCACTTATGGAAAGAAAATGGATTAATAATTACAATAGAAGTATGAAAAAGGATAATCTAGAATTATATTGGATTTTGAATAATAAAAAGTGCACACATTGTAATGAATTAGATACAAATGAAACTTCAGAAAATTATCTTTTACTAACCAGCGTAAGGAATTCAACCAAGTGCAACATTTCCATTTCTTTTCTGGTTTTCTTTGCATGCATTCTCTACATCGGTGACTTTTTATTTATATATAAAAAAATTTTAAAGTCACAATTTTTAATTTATTTATTTTGCGGAATTCATTTCTCCTTGCCTTTCACAGACAAAGTACGAAATTCGGTTTCATGCTGTTCATTAGTTTTAATTGAAGATGCCTCCAAACAGGAAGGGTTACGCAATGGAGATCCTGCATTTTCTTGTATACAAGATATATATTGTTACAGAAGACGTGTTGTGGGAATGCTGTCCAATGCCTTTGAAAATAGAAAAAAAAATCTTTCATTCCACATGGAAATGCGAAACACAGGTCGAGGCGTACACAAATAATTGTACTAATTTTGTGATTGTAATAATAACAAAAACACAGTCGAGGCGTGCACAAATAATTGCACTTGTGAGAACTTACAACAAGAGTAGAGAAAAACAGTAACAGCGCCAAGATTTCAGCTAGAGATCTCGTGTCGCAATCTACATTCCAAACAGAAAACTTCATTCTGGATGTTTCTTTAATTGTTGCAGATGAAGGTATAAAGACATTACATCTTTTTTCCATAATGAATAAGTTTTTCTTTAATGTTTGCTTCTAATAATTCTTTTTGAAATTTTGTAGCACTTACAACTGAGGTTTAACTTTATTCTTAAACATTGTTGCTCTCTCTGTAATATAATTGGATATTAATTAAATATCATGATTCTCATCCCTGGAAAATACTTTTTTTTGTTGCAGCGCACTGAATTTTTTTCATTGAAACAGAGAAATTTCTATTGAATAATCCTGTGAGATATTACACAAATTATATAAAAAAAATATATGCTTTAGTACAGATTAAGGCTGAAGGGTTTCACTTTTTTTGTTTTGTTTTTATTAAGAATGTTTAGATCCACCAAGAAAGTTTTTATATCAGTTGAAATTTAATCTCTTTTTTCTTTTAAATTGCAGTTTAGGAGAGAATCAGGGAAATGCATTATACAGTAAATATAATAGTTTGTGTAATGTTTTTCTCAAAATTTGAAATTAAGAAAGATAAAGAAATATTTAATTGAAAATTGTAACAACTGTCAATTCCGTTACTTTCAATGAACCAACTAGTCATTCAGGTAACTAATATTCAATAAAATTTCTGCAAATTGATAAAAAATTCTCGTTTGAAAAGCTTTGTTTTTCTGGCAGATTATATTATTGGTTAGCTATAAATAAGCTAAAATAAACGGAAGCGTTAAAAAAATACATCGAATTCGTTCTTCAGTTGTCTTGTATCTGTATGTATTCGTGACTACAGACATGTTGATGCATAGATAAATTTAACCTTTCACGAACACAGACTCACAAACTCACATCTCCACAGACTCACATCTCCATGCTATGAATGAAAAACAAAATCAACAAAAGAAAGCACGGCAATATGAAATTGTTTGGTATTATTAATTTTTTCCGTAATATTAAAAAAATGGAAAGGTAAATGCAGTTGCATATTTACGCAGCCAGCTAATATTTTATTTCATTATTTATTTATTTTGTATTCAATACAGCTTTTACATTTTTAAAACTCATAATTGTGTCAAGTAATGAAACATATAAAGAAAAAATTTTTCATCTTGTCTTATATACTATTTAAAAAAAATAGAAATTTCTAAAAATTCATTTTTTAAACGATAGAATAAAGTATGCCTAAAATAATGAAGAATTTTGTCAATAAAGCAATGGTAATTTTTTCTTTAGTTGAGAATAATTAAATTGTAAATAATAAAATTAAGGAATTAAATAAATAATAAACATTAAAAATTTAAATTTTACAAATGTTATTCAGTTGGTGATAGTTTTAAAAATCAAAATTATGATTGAAATTATATACATGAGTGAACTCAAAAGTCAATTTTCAAAAATAAATAAATAAAATAAATAAATCTATCCAATGTACAAATAAAATCAATTAAAGGACTTAATGGTATACCAATGATGTAAATAAGACTAATAATGGTAAAACTGCGGTCAGTGGCATGGCAGCAAGGGGGAGGTTGTCAAAGGGACGGTAGATGCCATGACATTATGAAGACAAAATGTCCACATTGATTCTCATATAAAGCCGAATAGGACGGAAGAGCAAAAAATGATATTTTATTTCAAGTGTCATTTATACATGCTAAGCCAGAATTGATTTCACATTTTCCTCTCAGCACATGCACACAGGCTTGCATATTTGGTCACACCTTGAAAGGAGTTGTCATGAAAACGATGACATGCCAGAAATCTGAAAATATTTGGCGACCTTCTGGATTCACAGAATGTGAACGTAAGTTAATTTTATGTCATACCTTCTATATTATTATTAAATTAGCTTCATAACTTTTAGTCTGAATTATTCGACCATGGTCAGATTTCGTAGTGGCCATCTTAAGTGTTTAAGGTTTCAGAATGGGGAGAAGAAATTCCAACCTTGTTCCTGCTCCCAACCTGCTAGTCCTGTTCACCTTCTGTTTTGTCTTGGCGCTTCCTTCTTATAAGCAGCTGCTGGATGAACGGGACTTTCTACAGATTTATGAGGAACTGAAGCTACGGGGCCTCCTGGATCTGGTCTAGGCTTTCCTTCTCCAGGGGGATGTGTAACAACAACAGTCTGAATTATCTTGACTTTTTTTTCGTTATTAGCAATTTAATATTTTAAAGTAAAGCTAGAGCTTGGAGGGAGTATTTAAATTATTTAAATTATATTAGTAGTATTTAAAGTAAAGTTAGAGCATGGAGGGAGGAGGTGGGTAACCCAATGCACCCTGGCTTCATGGCCATAAAGAACTAAACATTCACTTTTTCTCATATTTTATACCAAAAAAAAAGCATGGATTCATTTAACAGCGCTCGTAAGAGTTTTCTAGTGTACTTATAATACAGATTTCAGTAAGATAAATAATAGTAAAATATTATTATTATAATATGTGATAAAAGCAGAATAGTAAGGCCCGCGACGACCCAATATATTGTCAGTCTTGCTAATCCTGGTGACTTATTTCGGTAACAATTGGCAACTTTCTTCATATATTTGGAAATGACCATACTTACTTACTATTACCCACTCGTGGAAGCAGGGAAAATTATTAAAAAGCCCAAAGAATTTAGGAACTTCTCAAGAAAGCAATTAATAAAAAATCAACGAGCCACTTCAACCGTTCTTACTTTAGATTAGATAATAAAATGTTTTAATTATGGTCTCAAAAATTTACTAAAGATAACTGAATTAGAATCCCTTAAACAAGAATTTTGATTTTAATGTGTGAAATATTTTGGGAAACATGGCGAATTTTTATAAAGGTTCTTCATAATTCAGCAAATTAATTCTGAGACGCAAAGAAGTTTTTATTTGAGTATGAAAACTATTCATTCTCTTCGCTTGCGCCCTTATTTTTAAACATTCAATAAAGAAACAATGCTATGGACAAATATGTACAGAAGTCTATCTAAAATATCAAATAAAAAATTTCTTGCATTCAATTTCAAAATTCGGGTTTAAGGTGCATTGAGTCACTATTATGAATATTTACATGGAGAATTTCAGGGCTATAAGTACATTAGATTTTTCTGGACACACACACACACACACACACACACACACACACACACACACACACACACACACACACACACACACACACACACACACACACACACACACACTTCCCAAGTATAGATTGTTGAAGGGTGAGAAACAAGAAGGAAAAGTGAATCTGTCTTAAGCAGAGTTCACACGAGGCCAACTATGGCGCGCAGCAGGTCATGCTTACTTCAGAATGATCACATGACCACAATGGGAAATAATTGTCCTGATGAGACAACCATTTGCCATTATCCCATTTGGGTCACGTGATGTTCCTCAGACAGGCGTGACCTTCTATTGCGGGCAATAATTGGCCTCGTGTGTACGCTGCTTTAGATGTTCCTCTTTGCAGCTTTTGTGGACTGTTCCTTATCCCTGAAGATGCCTGGAACTGTGGATTGCTTTTCGGGAACGACTCGCACAGCTCCTCTCTGCTACGTAAGTTGTAACCAATACGAAGATCAGCCAGCCGTACCGAGAAGAGCGTACGAATGCACTCTCAGTGGAACGTGGAATCGGCCCCTACCATTCTGTGTTGCCACTGGATCAGGTAAGAAAGCAACTCTCTCTTCTTTTATCTTATGAGCCATTATCATTTTTGAGCTTTGGGAACTTAAGATTTCAATAGGAATTTGCCAAACCCTGGGATAAAATTAAATGTACTGGGATGTATGAGGCTTCTCATTAAGAAGAAGGAAGCATCGTACATTTTGAAATATGGTAGTGAGTGAATTCAAGGATAATTTATTAAGAAAAATCTCGTTCATGTTCGATTGATAAAAAATGCAGTTACAGAAATGAATGACACTTAATATGAAATTTATAGAAAATTTATAAATTAACAGTAGGATTCATTGGCCTAAATGTAACATTTTCGATGCGTTAATTTTCTTTACATACAAGATTTTGAATAGGCAACTTTTGGAACATTTCTCTCTCTCTCTCTCTCTCTCTCTCTTTTTTTGAATCATATTCCTTATATTTTCTAAAATATAGATTAAAAAAAATTCATTTCATAATCACCATTAGTTTTAGTTGCAAATATTTCTAAACCAGATTCGGATTAAGCTTTAAGGGCCGTTGGCAGAATTAATCCTGGGGCCTCCTCTCGAAAAGGCCTCTCTTTTTTCCTCTTTAACTTCCTACACCGCATATTTTTGATCAATTTTAATTCTCTGAATAAGCATTTTTTTTATGTCGGGAATTCTGAGAAATTGACAAAACATTGTTAACCTCGAATTGGTCGCAATACTTCGCATAAAAAATAAATTTTTAAAAATTAATAAATTTTGTACACAATTTGACCAAAATTTTTGAACACGATGTAAATATCACGTTAATCATCATCTTATAGAATGTGATATTTTTTTAAATGATAAAGCAGCATTTTAGAATCAAAAAATGTAAGTTAAAATGTAAATGTAACACCTGTAAAAAATAATTAATTAAAACATTAGAATAAAATTATAAAATTTAAACGATGATTTTAGTTTGAATCCTGCACACGATTTTTGTAAATTTAATGGACGCATAAAAAAATATACTCAGAAAACATCACAAAAAATGTATTAAACTTGGAGGTCCTTGATGTAGTGGGGCCCAAGGACAATTGATACTTACTTATTTGATAATTCGTTCTTAGCCTAAACAAGGAAAGTGATTTACTGCCTCGCTGTTTTATAATTGAAAAAGAATACCCTTAGTGTAATTTTAATTATACAAATAATATCAGGGAAAACGAAAAATAGTGCGAGTTGAAAAATAAATTAAATCGACAAAATTTAAAAAATAATAAAATGATAGCAAAAAAAATTAAAACTTTAATATGTTATTTATAATTATATTATCAAATTAAATTTAAAATAAAAAATGAAAACATATTTCAAAAGCTTTTATGCGAGACCCAACAACTACCAAATTTTGATTGGCCTGGTTCACTTAACGTTCGTCATATAGCTATAAGATGAATATTCATTAAATTGGTTTACAAAATATTATATAGTTTTCAACGTGCCATTCTTCATATAATCGTCCTGAAGGATAATTTTGATGGAAGTTTCTGCTTATGAGGTTGAATTACATTACAATGTTCAAGCCAAGATCAGAGTAAAGTCGTTATGGATGCTTTTATGTGATATCTTTTTTCTTTTCGTTTCAGGTTTGAGTCTGGTTCCAATGCCAAAGAATATAGTGGCGAACCCAGGTTATTCAAAATGAATACAACAAAAAATTATTTAATTTACTAATGAATGTGCATATGATTTAATTCGAAGTTTAAACTAAAAGTATATTGTAACATGTAGTAAAATCAAACCATAAAGACAAATAATATTATGCTAATTAATTATTAATTGAATCATATTTCATGTTTTATTTAAATAATAAATACTATCAGATTTTCACTGTAATTTTTTTACCATTTTATATTTACGTGCATTTTTTTAAATAACAGAAATCTGTTTGTTATAATAATATTTTGATTATACAAGCACTGGAAGATAACACTGGAGAATTTTAAATGCACATTTTTATGACACAAAATAAGTAAAAGCATCTGAGAATAAATATTCGGTATGATTAATATAATGATATAATGATTCGGTAATTAAAAGATTAAAATACTCGAAATATTTTGAAGTGTAAAATGAAATACAAAATTAACAGTAAAAATTTTTATTTGCATAAATATTTACAATCAAGTACAATTTTACATTTTTCATAAAACAATGAATTCTTTTAAGGTTTTATTTTTTATTCAACATAAATTATTCCTTTTCTAATTAATCTAGAAAATTAATACTTAAAATGTTAAGCTTTAAGCTGCTTTTTCTTTAAAAAATTTCACCTAAGAATGGATTTCAAATTTACTTCATAATTTAAAAATGCTTCTTGCTTTAAAAGAATAAATAAAGTTTTAAGAAATAATCAAATGCATTTCAAAAAATTACAATTATTTCTAAAGCTGCATCGTTTGGCAGAGGAACCCACTGAAGAACAAAAATTTATGCGAGGTATTTCTGTGAAGGAAAAAATTTTTGATTTTCATCAGCTTTATCAAAAATATTTCAAAGTATTCTCATGATAAATTTCAATTCTCTTAAACAGAGAGCATTATGAAACAATAATCGGTTTATGTGTATATAGATGGTAGACAGATATAACTCACACATGAATTTCAACATCTTGTTGGATTTGGTGATGATTCCATATTTATCGAAATGATAGAAAGTTGTACAGACTGGTAAAAAAATTTCGTAGGAATTGCAAGACTGATTATTTCTTGATGCATAGAAATAACAGCAACAAAAAATTCTATAGCCATCTTAAAATCTTTATTACACTTATCTCCAAATATTTTTAAAAATATTTTTAATTTGTTTACACATTGAATGAACCATTTTGCTTGAGCTATACAAGTTCAGAAATCAAATAAAAATAGTGAGACTTCTGCAGATTATTTTCTTCGTCGTTATACTGAAGACTCCAAAACGTCTTTTAAAAATATTGCCTGAACATATCGATCAGCTTTTAACTTAGAAAAAAGTTCTTCTTAAAAGGATGCATGAAACTTAATTAGTTTTAAAAAATGGCCGATTTTTTCAATTTAGTTTAGCAAAATTATAACATCAATTGGGGAATAGACTTCAGAATAATATAGAATGCTTTCTATATGATGTAATAAAAAAAAATTGGACATAGCAAATTTTTTTTAAATATTTTTTTATGTTATCATTGCCACTTTTAAAAAAGGCTGTTAATTTTTTGCATTTATATTTTCAAATTCAATCAAAATACTTTATAATTACATAAAAAAAATCCCAGGGAAACTTTACAAAGAAACGAAATTAGCTAGAATCTGATTATTATACACAAGTTCACTTTTCAGTGATTCTAAAAAAATCCTCTTCTAAATTTTTCGCAGAATTATTTAATTTATAATTTAATGAATTTGAATAAACAATTCATATCATTTTATTAAGCAATCATTAATTTTTTTCTTGTTGTGAATTTCATTTGAGGTGTTGAATATTCAGAACAGAAGGAAAGAAAATTCGTATTTCGGCAATATCACAATTCAGCTCAACGCTAATTCATTTTTCATGGATTTCTAAAGCATTTCATCATTTCTGTTGATGATGTGAGTTAAAACACGATTAACAGAATTACATATATACAGCAGCAACGACAACTTTTTTCACTTATCGTCCAGCGATTTGTTGTCGTCAAGGTCTGGCGGTGCAGTTCCGTTGTCACTGACTGGCGTCCTCGTGATGTCAATGTTGTCACCAAGTGCCGCAGACGATAGCTGGCAGTATGAGGTGCTGAGGAAGGGCGCGAAGGCATGGGCAGATGGAAGATAATGAGCTGGCCAGAGTCCTTGCCTGTGAGCGATTTTCATGCGAGCTGTCAGCTGTTTCTTCCACTTCGTTCTAGAGAAATAAGCAGAAAGGAGTTAAACATACCACTGGATTATAAGAAAATCACTGGTAATACAAAAAAAGGTACAAAGTTCAAGTTTCGTAAAAGTTACGCAACAATTTTTATAGCTTAACATTTTACTTTTTAGTGCAAGACATAGAGAAGAAATATCATAATCGTCAAAAATAATTAGAATTTCACGGGGTTCCCCTTTTTTTTCTCATATACATAGTACAGAGAAAATATAATAATCGTCAAAAAATCCAAACTCGATATTTTGCCGAATCTCCATGTTCTAGACCTTCCTGAGTTCGAAAATCACATTTTTGGAAAATGCCTGTCTGTCTGTAACAAAAAAAGTCTCAAAAACGGTTTTTTCTAGACAGAAGAAATTTGGTATAGTACTCTCTTTATACCAAATTTATAGATTTTTATCAAATTTTGAACAAAATTCGTTCAAAGGAAATTTGTCTGTCGTATTATTCGAATATAATTTTACACGATTAACTACAAACTTAAAAGAGATAAATTAGATGAATAAAATTCGGCACACAAGTTTAACATCTATAGTGTAGGCAACTTTTAAACTTTGAACCAAATCCAAAGAAAGATTGTCCGTCTGTCGATCTCTACTTTCAGAAACATTTAAATGCGATAATTCAAAATCGCACATACTTGAATATATCAGATTTGCTATGGTATTTTGTGACTTCAAGTGTAATTTTTTTATCAAGATTTTGTTTTAGTTGGTTGGGGAAAACATGTATAAAACACAAATATGATTTTCGATAAGATTAATCGCATGCGAGATTGATTGCCAAATAACTCATCAAGGATTACACAATAGATTCAGTAAAAATGTTATATTCGCTCCAATGGTAAATACTTCGTAACTATTGTACGATAATGCCATTAAAGGCGCTCTCTGGCATAACACTTTTATTAGAGAGTATGAGATTTATTTGAGTTTGAGAAATATATATTTGATATTATATCTGTCTCTGAACATGATAACTCAAATCCTCTTTGAGATATATGGATGAAATTCGGTATGTGAACTTTGGATCTAATTTGTAAATTTCTGTCAAATTTTGAACGAAATTCACATGGAGAAAGTCTGTCTGTCCAGCTGTCTATCAGGATATGAATGAACACGATAACTGCAAAATTCAGCGAGCTAGATAGATAAATATTGTAACACAGATTCAGCATTTAAAATGTACATTATAATAAAATTTTGAACCAAATCTATAGTGATCTTGTGACTACAGCTGTAACTCTACGCAATATTCTGGTTTTGATCAGTTGGGATAAAGGCGTCCCAAATATATATTCATTAAATATATATTTATATTTAATTCAATTCATATATATTCATTAAATATATATTCATGTTCAATTCAATTCATATATATTCATGTTCAATTCAATTCATATTATTCATTAAATATATATATATCCATGTTCAAATCGTTTCATATATATTTGTAGAGAATTGAGATGAGTGAGGATAGAACCTGGGACCTTGTGGTTCGCAGTCCAGTTAAATGACCCCAATACAAAAGCAATTGCTCTTTTAACGTAGCTGTTCACTGGCTTACTACAGACTCTCCCTCCAGTGAGTCGGAGGTGAGACGAATGATATGGCTGTTGAGTGGTGATGTAGTAGCTGTTGATTCTAATGCGCCTGTACCCACTCGACTAGCGCCAAGCGTTATGGCGAGCGTGTGTGGGTGAGTGGTTGCTGTTGCGTGTAGTGTGTCTGACGGCTTTGTGTTCCTGAGCCTTTTTGTATTGCTGCGTCAAGTGAGTCAGACGACTTTGGTTTGCTGTGGGTAGATGGCGCCACAACAGCTGTACGAAGGTTGAAGGATCATCGTCCGAGGCCACCAATGTGGCGGATTGTTATGAGTGAGTACAGAACCTGCAACCTTGAGGTTCGCAGTCCAGTAACATGACCACAATACAAAAGCAATTGCTCGTGCAGCGTAGTTGTTAACTGGATTATAAGCTTTCACTACATATTAATTAAATATATATTCATATTTAATCAATTCATTAAATATATATTTCTTTAATATTCATTAAATATATATTTCTTTAATATTCATTAAATATATATTTTTTAGATTAAGTAAAAATATTAGATGCACACTTATATTTCGCAACATTTCTCGTTATTTCGTTTATCTCTATTTCGTAACTATTGTTCGCCAATGGCATTTGCGGCCTTACTCAAAACACACAGTTTTAGGAAGGGGGGGATAAGACGAAATCTAATTATTGGAGAGTATGAGTGAAACTTCCGGAAAGGTTATTCTCGATTATTTTTTTCTTGTTAAATGCTAGGAAAATCATGTAAAGATAATCTCTGCACAATATACCATGCATGCAATAAAATACGTCTTTATACAGACAGTCATATCTCGATAAATTATCACTTGTAAAGACATGTAATGACTATATAATCAGAATAAATTAGCTAATCAAGGTTTGATAAATACTTTATTTAATGGATAAAAATTTTAAGAAATTAATAAGGATAGATAATAGGAAAAAAAATCTTGAATTTGGGAAAATTGCACCTGGAATTAGTTATATATTATGGTATAGCTTTAGTTGCATTTGATCAAACAAAAAGGATCAAAGAATCAATATAAGCACAATATTTTTGAATCAAGATGAAGAAAACAAGCACAATAACGAAAATATTTTCATTTATTTAAAAACAAAGAAGTAACTCTTCTTAATTTTTACATTATAAGTCAGAACTAAATATAATTCCAGCTCAAATTATTGTAATTTATAAACTTAAGAAATGACATTTTAGAAGTGTTAATTCTAATGTAAAGAGAAAAAAAAACATTCTTTTTGACTTTAAAACATAAATATGAGAAAAGATGCAATTAAGAGAAAGAATAAAAAGGGCAAAAGTATTTTACAAAATAATTTATTTTACCTGATTTTCGATAAAGAATAGATTTGGATGCAAAAATAATCACCATCATAGAGAATTTTAATTAACAAAAGGGATTCAAATATCATAAGAAAAAAGAATTGAAGATTTAACTGTTCTTTGTTTTTTCATTATAATATTTTTCATCGAAGACATGAAAAATAATTTTGTTTTTTCAGTAAGTAAAACTCACAAATTTATTATTTCCTTACAAGCTTTATTTTTCAAGAAATTATAATAAAAGCTTTTAATAGGTGATGGGAAAGCATTAAATCACTCATCCAGTTTTTATTCTAGCTTAATAAGGTCTCACTTGTGACTCAAAAGAAGCTCATTTGGAGAAGTATTAAGCACGTGATAGAAGTGGCGTTGCTCAGAATTTTTTGGGTACAATACACTTCGGAGTATCCGGCTCAGTTTTTTTTTTTTTTCAACGTAATTAAATGAGGAAGGCATAGGCTATTAAGCCATTGTATCAAAGACTTTTTCAAAACCTAAAAACTAAATTTGAACTCTTGGACAGATATGAAAAGGGTTACTTTTTCGTATCTGCGCAATTATTTATCAGCGAAAAATGAGTTGAGCCAATTGAGCCAATTTTCTTAAGAAATGGGCCTACGATTTGCGGTTAATGTTTTGTTTATGTTCCCTGCATTTAAATTGGGCATTGCATAATTTATGTTAAAATGTGAACAGTTTATATCCTTTAACTTACTTTTTCTCTAATAAATCCTTGAAACTATATAAATATATATAAACTACCAGTACAGAGCCTTCTATTTTAACTTGATACGTTATCTTTAGCTGCTTCTATGATTCACCTGGCCGCGGCTTTGTCCACATTGAGATAAATGGAGGGCTTAGTACTCAATAAGAAGTTAAAAAAATACGTATGATTACAATGGGTTTTGGATAAAAACTTTGTCTTCTTATCGGCGGGCAAAGAAATAAATTCATAGAATTCTGGCCTATCCGGGTTTTTTTGCTATCCGGGCAGTCCTTCTACCACATTAGGCCGGATACTCAGGAGTGCATTGTAATATTTTAAAAAAAAAAAAAAAAAACGCAGCCATAAAAAAAAAAAAAAATTTACACCACGAAAGTAATTTTACCGTTTAAAAAAATATTTTTTTAAAACTAAAACTGTAATATCAATTAAATTAGACGATTTTTAAAAACCACTATTAGCTAATTTTTTCGGTAAGTTATTAGTATGTATTACATTAGTAGTGCATATTACATTCTCAAACGCAGATTTTAATGAGCGTTTTGAAACAAATAATTTTCGAATCACTCGCTCTTGATATTATTACTTGCCTTCTCGTTACCTAAAATTGCTGTTGTCCAAATTTTACCATTCTTGCATTCATTAGTGATTGATTTATTTCTCACTTTTGGACATCATTAAATCTCTACTGTCTACAAGCCAATAAAGACCTTATAAATATTACATACCATTTAAAAGCATCATAAAAGTAAAAATAAAATCGAAGAAAATAGATTAAATGAAAATTTTGATGTATCCTTGTACTAAATAATACTTCCTTATTTCAAAATCCTTTGCATTAATGTTTTAAAAAAATTATAACAATTGAAGTAAAGATGACACAGAAATGAAATTAGGAGCGTTGAAATAGTGAAATTTTGAATTTTTAAATGATATAAAAATATTTTGTCTGAAGAATTTCCATCAAAGTTATTGTAGAAGAAAGCAAAATTTTGTTTAATTTCCAATTAATTGAATATTTAAATAATTTTTGTACTTTGAAAAGATTATAGTATACCTTCGACCCAGCTATTTAGGAGGAGATTTAAAACATGCACGTATACGCATACACTCAACCCCCCGGGGGGGACACCTCGAAATGACATGCTTCCGATATGGTGGTTGGATCTCGCCACCCTGGTGGGTACATAAATAGGTGGGGGATCTGGCTCCTCCCATCGATGACGGGACGTACTTCTTTCGGGAAGGGTTGTACTGTGGCCGGTTATGGCCCTTAAGACTCAACCACAGTCCCTCCAATGTTGCTGTTGCGGCAGTCCGGTCATTCAGTTTTCTTTATCCGTGTGCCTTCTGGCGGGTCGGAGAGTCAGTGACTATGACTACACATACATTCAACTACAATTATTTTTATTTATATCAATTAAAGCTCATAAACATTTAAGCTTAATATTTTCTGTCATTAACACTCCGAACATTCTATTTCAAATATAGGTGATCAAAGTATGCTAGGTTCCAAAAAAATATATTTACCCATTTTTCATAAGACACTCTGAATACACGATATATTTTTCGAGAACTGATATATCTAGCTATGTACGGAAAGAATTTATTTTTATTACAAATAAAAGATTAATTGTTTAGTTAATCACCACAAAACCTTCAATAAATCTTCCTAATACTTTAGCAAATATAATTAAAATCAGTATCACTTATAATATAATAAATATTTATACTAAAGATTATAACTATCGCATGTCAGAATTTTTAATTAAAAAAAATTCGTTTATACAAATTAGTAGAATAATAATACATAAATTAGAACAAATATTTGCAACTCTGTCTGCATCTATTTGTTCTATAAGTATGTAAGAAAAAAATGAAACACATATAATTCAAAGTCATAGAGTTTTAATATCAATCCTTATTAATTACTGCTTTTAAGCTTTTTAAAAGTGCTGTAAATAGATGTTAAGGATTTTGTGTATGGGATTTCGTTCAAATCCACCAAGGGATATGGAATTGTATAAATATATTGGAAAATCCGTTTGTTTGCTATTTTAAAATAAAACAGGAAAAATCTGTTGTATGCAAGAGCTTTAAAATTCTCCAAACGATTTTTAAAAACTGCAGAAAAATAATTATTTTCATATTTAAAATTTTTTAAGAATGATGCAAGATTTAACTAAACAATGTGAATGACAGCTTAAATATGTGTTTGTAGCATGGAATATGAAATCATTTATTTTGAGCAAAAATTTGTATCTCCAACAATTGTTAAATACAAGGAGCCAAGATTATTTAAGAATATATCTTACCAATACTCTAGAAATTTTATTTTCAGTTTTCTAAGCAAATCTTGGGTGCAAATTATGTTATTTACACGAACAATAATACTGCGCATGCGCAATGGGAAATTTTTTAATTATGTGTCATGAAATCTTCGCTAAATCAATGCGCCATGATATTCATAAGCAAAATTTGAAAAAAATAAGTTACTTAATAATTCACATTTCTATAAACCGCCCACACACACACGCACACATGCACACACGCATACACACAACACACATACAAAATTCAGTTTCAGGGGATAACATACTCTGTAGTTCCATTTAAAAAGATTTAAAAATTTAAGAAAGTAATACTGGTCTTACATTTAAAAATTTTCTTTATCAATAAAGAAAGAAGAATAAGAAGAAAGAAGGAATCAATGAAAAGCTAAATTAAAAAACCAACAGAAGTGGTTTTCCGAAGTTTTTTTAAATTCTCTGTAATAAAGGTGCTATCCCAGGTCAAAGTGTTTTTGAGTTACCATAGTCGCCGACAGACAGACAGATATTTTCGAAAGATATATTTTTCGGATTTAGGGATGTCTGAAACGTGGGGATTCATCAAAATATGGAGTTCGAATTTTTAATGATTACAATACTTTCACTTTACTTCGTAATGAGACAGCGAAAAGGTTAACGCCAAGAACACTGAAATTAAATAATAGGACTGCAGTTACAAAAATCTTATAAATAATATCTTCATTTGAAAACTTTTTAAAATAGGCAAATAAATAAATAAAAGCATTTGTTTTAACGTTCGTAATTTAATTAAACATTCTCATATAAATCTATAATACTATGCTCTTGATATAGAGTTGCTGATAGCTATCTTTTTTTATTCGCATTCAAATACATTGAAACAGGGCAGAATGGATATACGAAAGATATCGTACAGTAGATGAAGAAAAAAAAATTTATTTCTGTACCTGGAGACAATAAAAGCAATGATAAGAAAAAATACATATATAAAATTAATTAAAATGCGATTTCAGGAGTATTTATAATCATTAGCAACAGAATAAAAGAAAAACACATATCGTTCTTAAATCTTAACAATCTCTATCTTTTTTTGATTTCGTGTGAAAAATATATTATATAAAATCGTATTATAAAAATAGAAATAAACACCGCAATTATTAAATAGTTAAATGACAAAATGTATGTTATTTTAGAATTAATAAAAAATTTTTTAAATGAATGAAAATAAATTCATCACATATTAATAAAATTTACTTGAAATGATATTACATCTTTATTCTAAAGCAAATGATTTTAAAACAAAGATAATATCTATCATTATTGCTGCCATAGAAGTAATTCCATTATTTGAATATGCTATAAAATTTTTAAAAGATGAAATGTCGTTATATTAATATTTCCTAAATACGTCTACATAAAAATGAATTAAAAAAAACCTGTATAGTTACAAGCTGCAGGATAATTTATTTACCTTCTATTTTGGAACCACGTTTTGATTTGTACTTCTGTGAGATTTAGAGCAGCGGATAGTTCCATCCTTTTACTGACACTCAGGTACTTGTCAATCTGAAAATAAAAGTCGAAAGCAATGAATGTCAGTTGAAACCAAAGCAAATACAGTTACAGTTCATACAAAGTTTACAGTTTCAGCCTGAAAAGTTATATTAAATTTAAATTGATTTTTTTATGCAGTAAAAAAAAGAATAATGAATACTACTAAAGTTTCCGAAGTAATTTTTATTTAATATTATCACACAACTTAAATAAAACTGTTTACATCAAATAAAAGATTATAAAAAAACAAATCATAGAATAAATGTGGTATGCTAAACATATCCTCAGTTACAAAAAAATCGTTTGCATAATGGCTTTCGTTTTAAAATAAGAAAACAATCGGAATAATTCCACATAAAATAGATTCAATTCAATAAAACATAAATTAAAAAATTCAGAATTTTTCCACTTATTTTTTATTTTTTTATTTTTAAATAATTTTCTATAAGAGGAAATTCTTTTTCGAATAAATTGTATGAAGAAATTCGGGTTGCTGATCTTATATAATTTGCTTGATATTGAATAATTGAAAGTGGTAATCGTAAAGACAGATTATATATAAAATAATTTATGATTATTTTATTTTTTATTTATGAAATAATAAATTTATTGAGTAATTCTCTTTAAGTTAAAGAGAAAGTTAAAAGTCTCGTATTTTTAATCCAAAAATGTTTTCTTTTATCTTTTTTCTCAATATTCAATATGATTTTATTTAAATTATTTAGAAGTATAAAAAAATCCGTTATATTGCACTTTTTTTTTTCCTTGAAAAACAAACTTAAAAATATTTCAAGAATATTTTTCGAAATGGTTCAACTAAAATGATTTACAAAATTTAAATTATGAAAGTTTTTAAAATCAATTATGAAAGTTTTAAAATTAATTATGAATCATTTATGAAAACAAAAAAATAATAGAAAGTTCTATATCACTCAGCAATTTAGTTTAGCAAATAACTACAAACAATAATTCGAGAACAATTGACTTTTGCGCATTCAACAGCAAAACTCAATTTTTAACTTCGAAAAAAATATCTGGTGCATGACGGAAACAAGAACTTCTTGGCAACGACCTCTTCTGTTAAACATACTATAACTTAAGATTTTCTTAGCAAATAATTAGTCCGTATTTGGCTAGGATACTATGCACCACATGCTGTCTGCCGATACATAACTGTAAAATTCGAAAAAATAAATTCTTATAAATAAAGACATATTCTAATCAAAATTTCGAATCTACTGACGAATCAATTTAAAAAAAAATTACTGTCACTATGTAGTTGCGTCATACAGTATAATGATTGTATCAGTATATATAATCAAATCTTGCTTAAGGAACATCTTGCATAATGACAGCTTCGTAGAATGAGCAAAATAAAATGTAAAAAAAGTGACTCGCTTAGAGAGCAATGCTTTGCAAAACGAATGACGATGAGACTCCGTGACGTCACATGCTGTACTGGCCTGTACTCTCTGTGTCGAATTCTTGTTCGAAGAGAGCCCTTATAGCTGGTTACATGGAAGAAATTTTAGTCGGATTGAGTTGTCGAACGCGACTCTGAAGGTTTGAACAAGTGTCTTTCTTCTATCTTGTAGTTATATCTGAAGTATAACGGAAATAATAATTCTTTGTTTCTTAAATATTCTAGCAATGTATATGATACTTTATACAACAATTTTCGTTAGTTAATCAGTGACGATCAGATCTAAGATAATGTTGGCAGGATGTCATCTAGATGGACACATCTTCTAGTTAAATATATTTGTCATAACCAATGTTTTGGAAACCCATATTTATTTCTTTGAATATATTGATAAATATTTCTAGGCATTTATTTTTTCAGTAAATCAAAATGCAGAATATGCATGTACATTCCATTATTTAAGATAATCATGTTTGGTTTTATTTATAAAGTTTTGTTCCGTCAACCTTTCAGGTTCTACACTATTAAGAGCAGGGTACATATTCTTAGCACTTACAGAACAGAATTTTCTACACTATGTGATGATTTTCAGATGGAAATCATATACTATAATTGAAGTAGAACAAAAAAATAAATAAATAAACTCATTGAAATGTACCTTGAATTCTGCTTCTAATCTTTCCAGCTGTTTTGCACTGTAAGCTTGCCTGGGTTTCCTTTCTACACCTGGTTTCCTAGGTCTTCTACCTGAAGGTTTTGGTGCTAAAATTAAAAAAAAAAAAAAAAATTGTGTCTATCTTCAAAGTAGAAATTGAAAATGCATCACACATCTTGAATTTCAAAAATTTAAGATGTTTTCTACATTTCTTAGTGAATATATAGAACGAAATTTTTCTCATCGTTTATTCTAAGATATTTATTATTATTAAATGGCACAAGATATTTAAATCGCGCAATGGAGAAAAAGTATCTTTCAGATTTAAATAACAGGGCGAAAACTGAGACGTCACCTCTTCCTTAAAAAATGTTTTAATATCTAAGTTTATTTTATTTTAATTTATACAGAAACAATTTCAAATGCATGGAATAAAAAATCGTGTTTTATCACATTTGTAGTATTTTACACTCTACTGAATTAATTTGTCAACAAAATGCTGCTTAGAGATGTATATTTGCATCCGTGCAATTTTTGTTCCTTTTAAAATTACTTTTGAATGATTTGATGATTAATCAATAATATTTAATAAATATTTAATAACCAATAATATTTATTAAATTTTTAAGCAATTAAGTATTTATAATAGTGAAATCCTGACAATAACAATTAACATATTTAAATTAATTCATTTATATATTTAAAATAATTAGGAAAATCAAAACCAAATCTCCAGTCCTAACCATTATACCATGTTCGAGAATTTTTATTTCAAATCAAAGCTCATGATCTCAATAGCTAAGCTTCCATTCTATTTTTTAATTTCTACTATACGAAATATACAAAAGAAAATATCGCAACCATCAAAAAATTCCAACTCTCGAATTTGATAAATCTCCATGTTTCAAACCCAGCATTCCAGCGATTAATCGTTAAAGATTACACGTTAATGGGTTCTTTCGTAATAATTGTTTGTCAGTAACATGCAGTTAATAACTCACAAGTATCGATTTTCTTTAATTATATAATTGAAAGATAATTAAAGAGAAATATAATTGATAATTGAAATATTATAAGGAGATAATTGAAATATTATCTCCTTATATAATTAAAATATTATAAGGGGAATTGAAATATTATATCCTTAAAGATATAATTGAAATATTATAAGGGGCTTATTATATGGGTACCCAGATTCACAACTCAGTGCCATCAAATTGCGAAAATTTTGTCTGTTATTTATCAACCTAATTCTTTAACATGATAGAAATGTTTTAACTTTATTAAAGATCCATAATTTTTGAAAAACAAAGAAGCAAAATCTAAAATGTAATGGAATTTAATAATTAATTTTGGAAATTGAAAATTTTTTATTTAATGGTTTTTATGGATCAAATCTCACTCGTTTTAATACGTAATTGTTTAATTCTATATAAACTGATTTTATGATGTTTAATTTTTTTATCTCTATTTTATTTATTTATTTTATTATGAAAATGCTCATATAATCTATTCTTTTCTTTTATATTAAATTATCATCAATTTCTAATTTTCATTTAGAAGCTTAATATTTGAAACAGAGCAAAAGTAAAATATTTCTATCGGCTGTGTAATCAAAAAATAAGTTTTGTTTATGAAATCTTTCCCTGGAGAACTCAGTCCTTTCATAACTTTCTGAAGTTTGGTCCGGGATTTAGTGACGATAAAGTCAGTTTATTTGTTTTACCTTACCAGATATGTATTTAATTTTCACCGAGTTGAAACAGCAACGAATTCAACAAAAACATAACTCAAAGAATCTGACATCGTTTTATAGTAATAATATAATATGATTCAGAAATTATCAAAGAAATAATAAATCATAGCTAATGAAAGATTTGTGTTCTATATTGAAATAAGGGAAATTAGATAGATTTTTTTTATAGATTTTAAGGAAAACTTTATGGATTTTAAGAGACAAAAAGATGATTTACTGTCAACACTAATAATATAACCGTTTTACTTGAAAGCAATAAAAGCATTGATCCCTGAAATATGGACTTTCAGTCAGAATAGGAAAAATTTGTGTCACAATTACAATGTTAGCACATAAGCATTTATTCCTCTAGCAATAGATATCGATTGAAATAATACATGCTCTGTTAATAGACGAATTACAAATGTCTCGTTTACGAAAGTTTGTTTCTGTAATGTTATTTTTTGGAACAAATGAAAATCTCAAATTTTTCTGCTCAAATTTTAGCTAGTGGAATTAATCATATACTCTATAATTATAGTTTAAATTTGCTTTATTAAACTTACTTGTTCACAAAGAAAACTCATAAAGATCATCCATGTAAAGGTTATCTACACATGGATTTTCTGAAACCAATTTATATAACTATTTCTCGGACCAGTCACCAACTCGCAAGAATGCCTTATTGTTAATTTCAATAATTACATCTACTGACCTCTCAGGACAATAATTCTTAATTCTACTACACAACACTTTAAGCAGCAATTGGACGAATTTTCCAAGACATTACAGTACTACCCATTCTGTTGCGTGTCCAATTTTTCCCCTTCTTGGCAAGCCAAGTACTTCAAAACGAGTCACATAAAGTTTGTAGCATTTATGAAGTGGAAAGGACTGTATAAGCTATTTAGCGGAAACAGATATCGGTGTCGCTCGGCTGGCAACGAGGTTAATTACTTTACAAGCATCCCAGGAAGCTTTAAAGAGTCCTACCAGAAGGTAATTAAATGACCCCTGGTCAATTGCTCATGGAAGTAAAGCTATTAGTGGAGAATTCTTCCAAGTTTAAGACGGACAACGGGAAAAGGGTGCTCTCTGGAAGAGTACGTGACTTAATTGTTTATTTCTCTTCCTGTCCACTATCCACGATGCTTTAATTCTAAGATTCGAGAATATTCTTAATGGACCTCTAAGTTTGGAATAAGCTTTAGTAGTTTAGGAAAGTTTTAACCTCGGGTTTTGGTGATATTGCGCTTGATGTCCGAGCAATTAAGTTCTGCCATCCTTCATGGACACTGTCAATTATTTCCTGGAAACAACTTTAGATGTGTTATTGTAAATTCTTAAGTTTTCCAATTAAGTTTAGAAAGAATAATTGGATGCATTATTTCAATGCGGTCTTTTTCATTTTTTGTAATATTAAGTGCTAGCATGTATTTCAATCATTTTTTTTCACTTTAAAAAGGCATTTATTGAGAAAAATTGGTACAATATATTTACATATATCAATCAAAACATTTTCTACTACTTTTTTCTATTTTCGTCCAATAACAGACTTATACAAAAGTCCAATACAATTTTTTTTTTTTTTTTGTCCCCCATGCCGCTCTTTGTCATTGACATCGAAATCATCCCTCGTAAATTATTGAAACCAAAACCGAGAATTGGGATATCGGTTGGATATGATCACCATGAGTTTCTAAAAGAATCTAATGAATTTCGGCAGCAGACTTCTTCAAATCGAACAAAAAAAAGCAATGAATGTCGAAAATGTAATTTGGTGCGATCCATGATTTGGGTTTTTATACATTTAATTTATACATTTACATGTTTACCAATAGATGTCGCTGATTAAAATACATGCAAGGATCTAATAATTTTTACTCAGAGGACTTCTTTTAAATATTGAACGTGAACAATATTGAAATTTTATTCATAATGTTATTAATGTTCTGAGAATATTTCATATTCAGAATTAAATTAATCAAATTTCGTACTTTTTAATTATTCACATATTATACATTTATTTTGTAAACAGATGATTTCGTGTAAATTATTATTTTCGTAGTCAGTCTTTAATGACACTCTTTTTAAAGACAATCTTCAAAGCAGCTTAAGTTTACAACAATTTCGGCTCTAAATTGGCGAGTTAAAAAAAGAAAGGGAGAAAAAAAAAAAAAAAAAAAAAAGGTCTTGAAAACTTAAGTGGTATTTTATCACCTTCACTCTTAGTAAATTTTCCTAATTTCATGAAGAAATATAGGAATATTTAGATGCTTTGTATACCGGAGTTAGCATGAAACTAGTGAGTGAATTAAGCGATGAGCGAATGGATCTCCGAGTTTTAATTTCACGTTTGCTTTTCTCTATTATTTTATAGCTGGGATCACACCTCTTTATTAAATAAGATTCTGTTTGCTTATTTGTGTTAAATCCACATTTGTGGAACCTGCAAAGTTTATTTCATCTCTCTTTTTTGCGTGTGAATTTACATATTGTTTCTTTAATATGCCACCTGCTACCACTAAAGTAATTACAACAAATACCTTGCAAATATTAAATAATAAAATTTACAAAAAGAAATCTATGCAATGCTATTGATTATTTTTCACTAATAATTCCTGTTATATTACCATTGGAAGATTTTTGATATTGGAATTCATATATTTTGAAATAAGGCTTAGTTTTTTCGTTTAGTTTTATAGGCCTATTTTCCATTTTAAATCAGATTTTTCTCTTTTTGAGTGCTTCTCAGTTTCAGTTAGTTTCTATCAAACGATATAGATAGTTTCGAAAGTATGCATTATTACTTTAAATATTTCTTCAAATGTGGCAAACAATAGCTGAAACATCGCGAAAATATTTCAATGGAAGTTATACTTGTGTGACATCAATGGATAATGCGTTTAGAATGATTAAAAAATACTAAACACTTAGAACTAAATCTAAGAAAATTGTTTTAAAGAACAAAATTATATCGAAACATTAGCAAACAGTTATAAACAGGTAGATACAAAATTAAGCAATCGAATTAAGCTTTAGAAGGCGATTCAGTTAACTTCAACCCTCCTTACTAGAGAATACCAGTATACTCATTTCTTATTTGATTAATAACGGTACGTTTTACACAAACATACCATATAAATTATAGTTCCTTTCTTTAAAATGAAAATCATTTCAATGAATACTGTTACAGATCATTCATCTTGTGGGTGCTCGATGAGAAATCCAACCCCAGCAGCAAAAGATCGTTGGCCAACCATCGCCCCACGGAACGAGGGAGATTGGGGCGAGATCGGAGGCGATCTCGCCCCGACATTGGTCATGTCCCCCGGCGGTTCGCCGCGCGATGGTCGCCCCGACTTGTTTTCGACGAATTTGCCGATCCTTTGGCGACTTGTTATTATCACGGGCGACGTTATACCAAGCATTTCGCGACCTGTTTTATCAATGGGCGACCCAATACCAATCATTTCCCGATGTGTTTTAACAATCGGCGACCCAATACCAATCATTTCCCCATGTGTTTTAGCAATGGGCGACCCAATACCAATCATTTCCCCATGTGTTTTAACAATCGGCGACCCAATACCAATCATTTCCCCATGTGTTTTAGCAATGGGCGACCCAATACCAATCATTTCCCCATGTATTTTAGCAATGGGCAACCAAATGCCAATCAATAGGCAATTTATTTCTGAACACTTGCTGGTGTCAAATTGAAATATTAGTTTAATGGTTATTCAATTTTCTCAAACTCTAGAAACTAGTGTCATAATATTTAAAACTATCATACTTTCAAAATTTTGTCAAAAGCCTGAAAATACGAGATATTTTGAATAGTTTACTTTTCTTTTTTACCTATTAATAATAGTGTTTGTTATTTATTTTGATAAATTTAAAATTCCATAAAATACTTGTTTTCGATAAAAATTCATGGAAAATGTCATTCTAACAATTCTTCCAACTTTTTTTTAACTATTATTATAGCATAGATTTTACCACAATTTTACCCTATAAAATGTTTAAATGACATTTTTTTACTGTTCTTTAAAAAAAATAAATGTTAAAATTATCTGAAATAATTTTAAATTTGATCCCCTGAACATCTATCTACATATAAGATTTATTTCCTTCATTGATATTTCCTATTTATTTTCATTGTTTAATGCATGGGAAGAAATGTTAACATAATCATAGTTTCAATTATATAATTAATCAGTATGATTTTAACTGATATTAGAAATTTAAAAGTAGATGTATTATATATATTGCCTATATCATTTGTTTTTAAAAGCTATTTTATAAAAATTCGAAACAGAAAAATATATAATTCCTATTAAATATATATATATATATATATATATTTACTATACACACTTTTATATTGCTTAATGTGAGCAATAAACAAATAATTCCTAAAGAATAATGAATAAAACACAAATTCCTATTTTAACACCCTAAAATTTAATGCATTGGTTAAAAATAGTTTAAAACACTAAATTATATAATTCCTATTATATGTTTCTTCAATAGAAAACATTTTACAAGCACAAATTAATAAGTGACTTCAAATTTCTAATATTTTCATAATTTATGTTTAGTGAGGTTTAGATTTGTAACAAAATAACCAAATTTGATCTATGTTAAACTCCGTATATTTCACAAATATGTTTCATAAAAATTCCATGCACAAAAATGTAACGCTTCTTTCAATTTTACTGATTCTATTTACTATTAACTTTACAAAATTACTTCATGAAGAAATTTTATACCTCATTATAAATTTTAGTGTTAGCTAACGTCCAATAGATAACATTTTACAAGCACAAAATAATAATTTACTTCAAATTTCTAATATTTTTTTTATTATCTATGATTAGTTTGGTTTTATGGCACAAGAATTAAATTTGATCTTTGATTAACACTGAATATTTCTCAAAAATTCCATACACAAAAATGCAGCACTTCTTTCAATTCTACAAAATTCCTTATATTTACTATTAACATGCAAAGTTTCTTCAAGTTGTAGAAATTTTACACATTATAAATGTTAGTGTTGGTTGATGTCCAACATACAACATTTTACAAGCACAAATTAATAATTTACTTCAAATTTCTAATATTTTCTTGATCTATATTTAGTTGTTTGGTTTTGTAGCACAAGAACCAAATTTAATTAATGATTAACACTGAATATTTCACAAAAATTCCATACCCAAACATGGAACACTTCTTCCCCTTATAGGAAATTTTATTTACTATTAATTTACAGAGTTACTTCATATTGCATTAATTTTAAACCTCATTATAAATGTTAGTGTTAGCTAATATTCAATAAACAACAATTTACAAGCACAAACTTACTTCTTATTTAATAACTTACTTCAAATTTCTAATATTTTCATAATTTATGTTTAGTGAGGTTTAGATTTGTGGCAAAATAACCAAATTTGATCTATGATTAACTCTGAATATTTGAAAAATATGTTTCACAAAAATTCCATGCACAAAAATACAACACTTCTTTCACTTATACGAAATCTTATTATTAACTTACAAAATTACTTTATTATTATTAACTTACAAAGTTACTTTATGGTGTAGAAATTTTATACCTTATTACAAATGTTAGTGTTAGCTAATGTCCAATTGATAACATTTTACAAGCACAAATTAACAATTTACTTAAAATTTCTAATTTTTTTTAAAATCTATGATTAGTTTGGTTTTGTTTCATGGCACAAGAACCAAATTTGATCTATGATTAACTCTGAATATTTTACAAAAACTCCATACCTAAAAATGTAAACACTACTTACAATTATACAAAATTTCTTTAGACAAATATTTTTTTAATTATTATTTTCCCCTCTTTATTTTTAGGAGAAAAGAAAAACAACTATGCAAAACAATTTATTTACAAAGACCTTCATTAAATAATATTTTAGAAATACAAAGTAAAATAATAATTTACTTGAAATTTTTTACTGAATTTTCTGTAATGACTTATACACCCAAGCAAAATCCTGAAACTATGACTTATAATTTAGAAGAATAAATAATATTGACACAAAGTAATTTATAAAAAATTTATTTATTATGTAATACTTGAAGAGTTTGAAATTTCTAAAAATCCACACACATTTATATAAATATTCTATATATGTATAACTGAATCTTCAGCTACATATAAAAAATTATACATTTATTTATACATTTCATTTTTCCTTTTTGCTGAACCTAGAAAACAATTATAATAGTAATTGAGATTTCGTTTCATTTAAAAGTACAAATAAAACATTTGTTGACAAGTGGAGATGAGTAATTAACAAGCAAAAGTCTTATAGAACTTCATAAGCATAATATTTTTGTTCTGATACTGGACTGTGTAAGCAAACTTTATAATAATGTTTAGGATAATAAAGAAAAAAAAAACTCAAACTAATGGGAGTAAAATTTATGTTACTGTTATATGAAATGCGAAATACTTTGAAACTATTCATATAAGAGAACTCAAAAGTGCCAGCATAATCTCAAGTTTTAAAGTTTTTTTTTTTGAAGTTTAACTCAACTTAACATTCTGCTAAACTTTTTTTTAGCCTCATGTCAAAATAAAAATAATTACACAAATGTTATTTCAATACCAAAATATAAAAATGTTTTTTAATACTTTATTAAACTTCTTTCATAGAAAAATTGTAAATGAAAAGGAAAATTAACTAAGCTAAATAGAATTAAAATCACTTGAATTGTCAGTCTGAAAAAATAATGAGGTTGCCATTAAAAAAAATTATTCAAATTATATAGAAAAATAAAATTTGTACAAAACAAAATTTATGCCTTTCTAATTAAGGCAAATAAGTTTTCAGATAAAAAAATCAGAAATTAAAATTTACCTACTTGTCATTCAAGCCTATCACATTGCAACATTTTGAAGTTTTACTACATTTTTCACGAAAAGACATTACATATTTTGGCACTTAAACACATACATCTGATAAATCCTTGATTGCTTCCACTGCTCTGAGTAATTGCAACTGACCAGAGAGAAATTTTCTGATTTGGAATATCTTCAATTCTAAACAAGTTCTTAGGATATAAAGTGAATTGGGACATATAATTGTTTTAAATTTCCTTCTGATGTTCCAAGTAGGTAGAAACCATACTCCGTCACATTAATTATAACTTCCAATATTTTGCTCTTTCTTGAAGTCAGGAATAGAAACTTGCACAGTAGTTTCCAAAAAAATAGTGAGAAATTTTTTTTTTGTTTATATTTATAGATCAATTTTAAAATTTATTTTATCTTTAATTGCATTTTCAGTTTTGAAACAAAGGTTGCACAAAATTTTTATTTCATTGAATGAGAGATGTATTTCATACTTTGCCAGGTTATCATTTGGCATTCTATAGAATGCTTAGAAAATGTATGAAATACAAATTGTTTCATACATTACTGGCTTGTTTTACGCATTATATACAATGCTTGGCCATTCTATAGAATACTGGATTTCATATTTGCTGGTAATACATATAAAGAATTATACATATACTTTTCTTCAAGTTCACTCTTCTTTTTGCAGATTTGATGAACCTAAAAAACATATTCCTTAATTAGAATAATGATTGAGCTTTCACTTCTTTTAAAAGTACAAATAAAATATTTGTTGACAATTGGAGATATGTAATTAAGGAGTAAAATAGATATATAGAACTTCATAAGCTTGATAATGTTTTCAATCTGATAAAACTATATAGGCAAATATTATAATAATGTTTAGGACAATAGAGAAAAATAATATAAACTAATGGGTGTAAAATTTATGTTACTATTTTATGAAAGGTGAAATAATTATAAACTATTCACATAAGAGTATTCAAATATAACTACATAATTGCAAGTTTTAAAGATTTTTTTTTTTTTTTTTGAAATTTACAATAAATATATTCTGCTAATCTATTTTTTTAGCCTTATGTCGAAATAAAAATAATAACACAAATGTTATTGCAAAACCAAAACATAAGAACGCAATTTACTATTTTTTAAAAAACTTTTTTCATTAGAAATTGTTGTTAACAAAAGGAAAGGCATTGTAAATGAAATGGAAAAATATCTGCAATAATTTAAGAACAGACAAAAAAAAAAAAAAAAAAAAAAAGATAGGAAATAAAATTACTTGAAAAGAATACAAACAAGAAAAGAAATGATAATCGTAGCTTACGCCTAACGCTAATAATATCACGTGCAACTCCATGTTAAGCAACGAGTTCAAACGGCTTCAACAAAAATAATCTTTTTTATTCACTATTTAGAATAAATAATATATTATTTACAAATATATAATAATAAAAACTTTACACTTACCAAGTTTCTTGAAATGACAGTATGCGTTGCTGGTTGAATTTCAAAATCCAATACACGCCAGGTGATTCATGGGAAATTTCTAAAATATGTTCGCATAGCGCCACCTAGGAAAAGCAACTTTCCCGACATCGAGGCGACTATGGGCCGATTGCTTTGAGCCGGTCTTTTTCACTAAGTCGCCGTAGGAGTTCGCCCCGATGAAAAAGCGATCTTCAGAGGCGACAGAAAAAAATATGGTCAAAATCCGATGTCGCGCCAATGCAAAGGTGACATTGGCAAAATACGGGCGGCGTATATCAGATGGCTGCGATGCTTGGCCAATCGTTTAGCGACTTCTCTTGCTGCTTGGGAACAAACTCGTTACGAATAGCGGTGCATTATTCATTAATTAAGGTAGATACAAAATTATAAAAGAAAAAAAAACAAGAATCAGAGATAGCAAAACAGAGCTCGAGTAAGCACAAAGACATCACTTATAGAAATTAACGTCACACTATAGCAGCCAGCAAATCTATATACTTATAATAAAGCTCAATGTGTGTGTGTGTGTGTTGGCGCTCTACAGGCCAGGTCATTTGACATACAGCTACCAAATTTGGTACATGTATACCTTAGAGGTCGGGAATGTGCACCTGGGGTCCCTTTTTTTGAAATTTTAATTAGAATTTTAATTATTAATTAAAAACTAACTTTCCCGCCAAAACAATCTTCCATTTTCCCCACCGCCAACTTTTCCGCCAAAATAATCTTCCATTTTCCCCAACGCCAAATGATTTAGGCTTTAGTTCTTTTTTTCTCCCAACAGTAATGAGGCTAGGGTTGAGAGTTTTCGGCGGATTATTTCAAACGATTCTGTTTATTTTCTTAATGTTTAATGCATTTAAAATTAAACGTTGTTAATTAATCCATGTTTTAGATTCATTCTGAAGTACTTTTGAATTAAAATAACACAGAATAAAGGAAATTAAAAATGTATAATCTGCATAGCGTCACCCCAACTGGCGTAGAAAAATTCACGCATTTGCGTTATCGTAAAAGGCGAAGAAAATTCACGCATGCGCACTGTGTTCTGATTGTTGGCATGGCAACCATTATCAACGGATGATTTAAATTACTTTTAGGTTAGTTGTATGCTTTTGTAAGTAAATTGTATTTATGTTAGTTATATATTTTTTGTATATGCTTATAGTTTTAAGTACATCGTTTTTTAAGTAGTTTTTTTAAACCTGTTTTCGACCGATTATTTTAAACGATTCATTTTATTTTCTTAGTGTTTGATGCATTTAAAATGAAACATTGTTAATGAATCGATCTGTTCATGATGAATCTGAGAAAATTTTGTTGACAAATTCTTGAGATATTACATAAATTAAGAAAGATATTCTTTAGTGCCCATAAAGTTTAAACGCTCAGTGACTCTATTATCAGTAATCATATTATTAAAAAAAATGCTTTGTTTCAGTAAAAAAATATTATTATATTAATTGCAGATTCATCATTTACACTTTAATTTAAAGCATAAATTCTACGGGAGCTAACAGAAAATTTGAGAGATACATATCACGTTATGACTGAAGGCCTTTATAATATTATGAGTGAATTATATGACTATCAAAATGTGAAGTTTTAAAATATTTTGCTGAAGAATCTATTAAAGTTGGAATTGCATAAAATATTAAATTATTAAAATTTTAGCGAACATTAAGATCGGCGAACCGGCTGGTCGCCAAAGGCGGCTAGTATATAATAAATCTAGCTATCTAGCATAGCATAAAGTGCTAAGTATAAAGCAATAGAAGAACTCTCTTCGCAATCAAAATTCCAAAGATAGAGTTCTCTTTATTAACTTCATTCACGTTAGTCTACTTGTAATACAGATTTTCTGACACAGCATTGAAAAATTAAAAATCAGTATATCTTGTGTCCTAAAAGAGATTTCGCCTATAATAACAGGAAATTTTCGTCACTAAAATCACTAAATAATCCCTAAATTTGAGGTTTCTTTTCTTTTTCAGTGTACATTCAATATCCATTAAAACATTTGTAAAACTCCCTCTAAAACTAACTGTTCAAGAAACAAAATTTCAAATTCGTAACAATATCAAAATTTCTAATTCAATGTTTGATTTTTTTTTCCAAAGCTAAAGAATGAAAGATACTCTTATTTAAATTTATCTTTAAACATAATTTTAAGATATTAAAAGACTTTTTCAAATTTTTAAATAGAATGATTTAGACGAAAGAAAGAAACGGAAACACACCTGACAATGTGAAAAATGGAGGTCTTCCTAACCACGTGCCATAATTGCTGAGAGCAGATGCTGCAGTGGTGACGGCATAGTTTGGAAAAGAGGTCCCCGCCTGATGATGAGGAGCTACATCCCCTTGAGGGTGGTGTGGAATGTGAGCTCCAGATTCCAGACCCAGGGCTGGAGCCAGATACCCTAGAGTCAACGAAGTTGCATCTGACCTCGATGGATATAGTGGACTGGGGTGGAAGGCCACAGGCGTTGGCCTCACGCATACAGGTGGCCTTGGAAGAGGAAAATGTCCATCCTCTTTCATGCGGTTAGCTCTGGCTGCTGCTCGCAAGAGGATGGCAGAAGTTGGAAGATTGGCGAGATTACTGCTACGACCGTTGCTGGTGTTGCCAGTGCTGCCAGAAAGAATGTCATCGATTGAAAATTTGTGCTGAGGTTGTGGTGAATGGGAATTCATTGATTCCAATTGCTTCTCGGTCGTCATGTCTTCCTCTTGAAGCTTGAGGTCCATGGGGGAGAGCTTGCCCACTTGTTGGAAGTAAGCTCGCGCCGTCATTCGGGAAGCTAAAAATGAAACAGAAAAAATAGTAAGACATAAGAAAAAAAGGCATGAATTATTTTCCACGACCTTTTTAGGGTTCATTTTACTAAATTTAATTGCAGTATAAGTCTACTTTTATGTGCCCATCTTTAATATTTTCTCATTGTTTACAACACTTATATTACTGATTTCCTCATGTTTCCTATATTCATTATGAATTAAATACCTCAACTTTATGCTTATATCGGTCTCATAATGTCGGTCTGGTGGTAACTAACTGAAACGCTTCTAGTAATCATAACTCATCCATGGTGAATTGATTAAAATAATTTCGATAATCTTTATAAGCTTGAAAGACTTAAGAAATAAGAGCTTGCGTAAGAAACCCATTTTGCGTCACATATTTCGATGAGACATTATAACTATGTTTTCCATTTGGAATAAAATTTTATTAATACTGTAGATACAAGATGTAATGCTAAAATTTTTTACATTAATATGCAAAGAAGAAACTTATGTTACATCTTAGACAATTCTATGCCCATATTAAGAGAAACAACCAAATTAAAAGAATATTTTAACTGCTAACCAAAGGGTACTTATACAAGGGCTAGAAAATAGTTAAACAATTAATTTTCATTGAATATATTGAATATATTATACAAATAATGTGTATTTCCCCAGAGTATTTTTAGTGATTTTCCACTCTTTATAATTAGCCCAGATTTCTTCTGGTTCCTTTAAAAGTGAAAAAGTAGTGTTATTCAGTAAGTTATGGAAAAGGAAAAGTAATGGAAATTAGCTTTTATATAAAAAATATAAAAAAAACTAAGAATATAGGAAGAAGTTCTTGTTTTTCTTTCTTACAGTTTTCTTGTGAGGTTCAGACAGTATAATCGAATTAGATCGAACCATTAAAAAATTCAAAAGAAAATGGCTCATTCGTTGAAATTTAAACTTCATCCTTATATAAATGTTGGAATTTTTTTCAAAAATATTTTTGTTATATATCCATAATTTTTAAAATATGTTTTTTATTATAATTATTTCATTGGGATGAAAAATAAAAAGTAATAAATCGGCACAATGAAATATTTACGACTGAATGTTCTTCTTCGATGGAGTATATTTCAACGCGAAATTTAAAAAAGAAAAGGCTCATTTTGTGGGTGAATTAGATAAATTCTAACATGAAAAATATTTTATGATATGATACTGAGATGAAACATTAATCCTTAAAATATCTATATTCAAACTCTATTTAGATGATATCATGATTATTAGATATGTAGTTCTTTTTATATTTTAATAAATTATAAACAAATAATTTTTTGAATACGATATACATCCAGCCTCTGCTCAGCATTTATTATTCAATTACAAATATTTTTAATATTCTCATTTAATGAAAAATGAATTATTTAATTGATTGAACTTCATTTAGCTTTTTTGTTCTTAACTAAATGTGAGCAAAACTTGTAACGTGATCAATATCTGTAGTGAAGGTTAAAGTTATCATACCAAATGAGTTCCATAAATGATTCTATAATTAATTAGATAGATAATTGCAGTTCACTAAATTTTTCTATCTATTTCAAATTTATTAATTTAAAATGATAAAATCCTTTGAATCATGTCTATCAGAGTTTCTCGGAAAATTATAAATTGAACCAAACGATTTTTAAAAACTCAAAGAGCTAAGTTTTCAGAAATCAAATAATTTTGAAAGAATAATTCAAAATTTAGTTAAATAATGTGAATGGCAACATAAATATATGTTTATAATTTAGAATATGAAGGCAGTCAATGTTGAGTTTCAATCTATATTGAACATTAGAATGCAGCTGAGCAACACTTATCAATTTTTAAGAAGCAGAAAATTTCAAAACAATTTTCAAGTTAAAAGAAACTTTTTTTCATAAGATAAAATAAATCTAATTTAAATATTTCTCTTTCTTATATTTTGATTACTTTTAATTTAGCTTATTAGTTTGCACTTCTAGAAGGAACAAAAAAATAGCGTTTTAGCTCGATTTATGTAGAAAATTGATGTATGAAACATGATATGAAAAAAAGTGAAAGATTTGGGGCCTATTAAGAGATGTTACTGCCATGTTGAATTAGTTACTATTGAGATTCAATAACTTAATTGATAGAATCAATATAAATTACAATAAAAATAATTTCCACCACTATTTTTTAGCTAAATTCCAAGTTGTTTATTTTGTAAATTTCTGACTCCGATGTCTTACAGATTACCACAGCAATGTCAGAATCAATCCGCGCGCCAGCATGTTTTTCACAACAAATCAGGTTATATTTACAGTTAATAGCCAAAAATATTATTGCAATGAGTTAAAGGAAAACTTTTAAAAATTATAACAATGCTTTAAAAACTTATAATATATGATGTAAAAATTAATAATTATTATTTGCCGTTACAAGCCTTTAAATTAGTAGTTTCCAAAAAATATTTAGTAATACGGGAGTCTTAAAATTATTTTTGCTGTTTACTTATATTGATATATTAAAGATACATATAACATTTTTTTAGGTTATCTAAAAATTATCGCTTGGTTTTTGAAAAATTCTAGATGAGAAGAAAAGAACAATAATTCATGAATTTTATAAAATATTTGTCTCATATTTAAGTGATACTGCGTAAATATGTTATATGTCAAAAAGAAAGGAAAATTTCAAATATAAAATATATTTCTTATAAAATCTAATATTAGGCTGAATTAAATTAAAAACTTTAGATATTTTACACAATTATGTTCCTACAAAAGAGATATAGATAAATCACCAACATTGCATAAACATCCTATATTTATTAATATATTTTTTGCTGATAATATTTGTTACCAGCTACCATTTGTGACTAACTGGTTGTTGTAAATATTGGTTATACTCAATTTAAATCAATTTTCTTATATATAATTTAATGAACAAGATTCCTCTAACAAATTATATTTAAATATCAAATTATAATAAACATTAATTCTCTGTTGTTTTAATAATCATGTGGTTCTGTTTGATATACATAAGTCTTCTTAATAGAGTCTATTTCCAAGTAATCATAGTGCCATTAAAATCTTAAGTGCTTAATTAAGGTTATCTTCGAACATCTTTTTTTTTTCTTCCGCATATACACTGCAAAAATAATTATCAAAAATGTTGCTGCTTTAACGTTCTATAATAGAAGAAAATCAAAAGACTAAATATTTGATGAAATAATAAAAACGATTCGAATTTATAATGAATTATAAAAAACGAAAATTATTGTCGAAAATTATACGAAGAATACTTTTAAACAATTGTCAAAATTTAAGGAGAATTTGCATGACAGATAAATTGGTATCCGTAAAAAGGTATTAAAAACACTTTAAAATCGTAAAATAATAATAATAATAATAATTTTGTGAAGTTCTATTTTAGGAAATTTCAGAAGAAAAAAGTCCGAAGCATCGTTTTAATTTTAATTAGCTAACGCGTCCTCCGCTCTCCGTCATTGAAATCTTTTCACGTTCAATATATTGGAGGCAGGGATTCTTTCCGTATAAAATATTAAAGTATATAAACACTTTTAAAGACTATGCATTGAAATAGAAGAGAAACTTAAAAATAATAAGGGATAGAATAATTCTGTTTTAATGCTACCCAGCAAAGAAACATTTACTTACAATTTTTTTTATTTCAAAATAATTTTTATTAAATTTTCTAAAGAATCAATAAGAATTGAAAGTCCAGATTAAATTTGTCCAGTAATTTCTATTTGGTCGCCAAAATCGCCAAATCCGTCGCCATGTCGCCGAGCTCCGGGATGACAAGGAAATTCGCTTTCTATTTTGCCACTTATGTCATATGTATATACATATTTATATTAATTGTAATTATTTAATAAAAAGTAACTAAAATAAAAAAAAATGACCTAAGTGGGAATTGACTTAAAAATTTTTTTTTTATATATTACTTGTTTTGGATTAATTACTTTGAAAATTCTTTGGAAGAAAGGAAAAATAGTGTTAATTTCTCATAGCCTCAAGCGGTTCTATGAATGTCCATCTGTTTCATTTGCTCTCAAATGCTTTAAATTCTTTGCTTCCATTTCAGCGATTGACTTGTGCTTACATTTAGGCATTTTTAAATCAATACTTTGATATAAATGAAAACTGCAAACTATGCTTTATAATATTTAAAAAAGTAAGAGCAATTCAAGTTTAACATCCCTTTTAATATATTGAAATTATAAAACAATAGAATAATTGAAGAAATGAACAATAATTGAAAGAAATATTATGAAAAAATGAAACTGATATTGAAATAGTAAAGTTTGACTTTAAGAGATGATATTAAACCATTTCTTGTAAGAGGATTTGTTCCAAGTCTCTTTAGAAAATAGAAAAATTTCGGTTTATTTCGAATTCATTGAATGTTTAATTAAACTTTGCACTTTAAAAAGTGAGCTGTATTCTTTCTTTTGCCTTAAGAATAAATGTGCAAAATTTGATTGTATTCAACTTAGTCGTTTAGGAGTAGATATGGACCTTAAGTGCATACATACGAGCATAGATATGATGACTATTATTTATATTAAGTTTAGTTAAAATTCTGAATACATTTCTTTAAAACAATTCAATTTTTTTTTCTTTCTCGGAAGTATATAAACCCCAAATTTGGTTGCTGAAAGTAAAATTATCTGTCCTGAGGATAGTCAACATGTTCACATCTACCCATACACCCACATGCCCATATACACTTATTAATAGGTTTTACATTTTATGTAATAATATATCTACTAATGAAACAATAACTATCCACCCATTAGCATATTTTTAATATGTATGTAATTTCCGTAAAAAGGAGGCATCTTAAGAGCTTTAACTTATTTAATAAATTAGCTTATTTAATTAACTTTTAAGTTTAATTTTGAAGTTAAAATAATGTTGTTGAGTATGTGTCGAATAACATGCAATTGATATAACTTTTTAATTTATTTTTGAGCAAAATATTTCGAAATGCATTTATTCTGGGAATGGACATGAATATTTTATTTAAGTATATATAAATAAATAATTTGTTGTAAAAAATTGTATTTGACAAATATTTTAAATTGTTAAACATGAAGTAATCCGATCATTTCAAGCATTCATTTGATAAACCTCCTTTAGTATTGCGTATTCAGTATAGGAGATTTTATAAATACAGAATAAAATCTAATAATAATAATAATAATCCCTTAAACTTATATATATTTTTATTGTGAATAATTTAATCATGCGATCGCATTTGATCAAATTTTGAAATTTTGAATATCTGTATTTTAGGGAATCAACAATTACATAATTTTAAGCTGCATTGATTGGCATATCTTCTTTCAAGAAAGTTAATAGAATGAGTTAAAATCGCGAGTTTTTATAGAATAATAATATTCAAAAATTCTGAACTCACTCGGTTTTGATTATAATAAATGGATCTTTCTTTTTATTTAAATTGTTAGTGTCTCAAGAATATTTTACTAAGCATGACTCCGAGTACTTATATTCCTTATTTTAATTTACTAATAACTTAGTACGAGAATATTTTACTAAGTATGACTTAGGATGAGGGTCTGTATAAGAATATAAAATTCTTAATTTATCAGAACGTGTATTAACTCAAATTATATAAAATAGTGTTCTTTACTATATTTAGAACAATTTCCATATTACATGAATATCCCTAATACTGACTATTTATTGATAAAATAATGGACCTAATTATAATGGACGTGCTGTGCATAGAAACCATATTTACCTTAAATGCTACAGAAATATTGAATTAAGGATATATAATTATTAAAAGTTCACAGAAACCCATTTTTTACAGTTATCTTTCTGAAAAATATCATGTTTCATGTTTATTTACTTTCCTACAAGCCTGTGCTGAAAATTACAATTATCTAGGATTAATCTGCAGTAAGATTTTAATCTTTTAATGGGAACTTTCATCAAGGTGATAGCATTGCGCTTATAAAAGCTAACTTTTCCCATGTAAGCGTAACATGCTAGAGAGGATAAACTTTTGTTTTTATTTTTTGTGGGTAATAAATTGTAGAAAAATATAGTAAAATCTTTTTTAAATTTATTAAAAGTATAGAAATTTAATTTATATATTAAAAATTGATCACTGAAAAAAAAATAATATTTTGAATTTTAAGACGATGTGAAAATAATTTTTAAACGATAATATGTTCAGATATTATCCGGAAAAACGCCAAAATGTCTTTTCATTTTTAATCAATCGAAAATTTTAAAAATTTGCTCTTAAGTGCACATTTTTCCGCTTTAAAGTATTATATTTACCAAAGTAGGTAGATCTAGGACAAACCGGTTTAACCAGTAGATCGCCGATACACACATATAAACATACATTCATCTTTATTATAAGTAAGAATTAATACATTTTTTTTTAAATTTACATCTTTTTATGAAGGGGAGGGATAAAATGTTTAAAATCTTTTTTATCTTCAAAAATAATTCTTTTCACCCGCTAAAAGCTAGAAAAGGAAAAATCAGAAACGAAAGAATTGATTAATAGAAGTAAAAACCAAAACCAAAATAAAACCTTCTCATCTTGTTAGCACTAGGGATCAACATGCATAGCGTATTAAATCATGTAATACAGGGGAAAAAAAGAGTGGGAAAGTACGTATCGAACATTTGAAATTCTCTTATAAGAAAATGGAGCAATTTTTTTAAAAAAAATATGTAGTAAAATAATAAATATGACCGAAAACTCAATGATTTAAACTTAGATTCTTTTAAAGAAGACGGCGTTCGTGACGTCGTTAAACGATCATCAGTTGCCACACGAAGGACATCAAATGCTTTCGTGCGGAGACTCAATTTCAATCATTGCAAAAACTCTTTACATTTAAACGGAATGTCGGTTTATTTACTCTTTCTTGCTATTTCGGCCTGATCATGAAATAGTTTTGGATATGTTTCAAATTTTCTCTATTTTGATTTGTAAATTTTTTTTTTATTTCTGTTTTATAAAATTGCTTTGCATTTATTTTTTAATACTGTAAGAAAGTTAAGGTATTTTTTCAACAACATTATATGGGAAGATAATTTTACAGGTTTGGGCTTGTTGATATTTAGTAGTTAAAAAAACAGCTGAATTTGGCGACATTGGATGATTTGCACACAAATGTGGTTTCAAGATGATAGAAGGAAATTCTAGATGCAGAGTGCTTAGTTGGTAAATAGCAGAGTTTATTCTACCAAGCTTTAGAATCTTCGCCACTATAATTTAAAGAACCATTAACAAATCGTCCCTTGAAGTTTAGCTTTGAATTACAGTAAACCTGAACAGCTAGAAGTTGGAAGTTCTAGGTATGATATTCAATAACTTTTGAATGAATATTGCTGATGCTTCTATTATCGAATTACATTCTTATTTTGTAATCTTTATCTACTTGCATTTTTTTCTGTGCTGTGAGCATCTTCATGAAAAGTAACGTATTGTTAGTAACTACTCTTTGTGTTTAGAACAATGGAGTTTGTGTATGTTGGCGTCTTTTTAATCAACTTTTTACTTGTGTCAACGTTCATCTTATTTTATCTACAAATTTTATTTTAAAATTTCCTAACAAAATGAAATTGAACATTAATATGATTGTTATACAATCGACAATACATGAATTTATACTATTTTTACACACTGAAAAATGTTTCATACCATGCAATTTCGATTTTTAATTTCTCAGTTAAATTTCAAGCTTTTCACATAATTGAACATGGTTAGGAATGATCCCTAAATGGAGTTCTAAACTAGTTTCCAAAAGATTTTTTGAACTTATTTTAGACTTTACTAAATGAAATGGTAGTGAGTTATGTAATCCTCTAATTGTATATATAGGCTGTCAAACTTCTTTCCGAAATGGAATCCGAATTTTTTTTTTTTTAAATTTAAATATGATGTTTTTAATTCATTTCAGTTAGAAATGGAGGTTGTGGAAATGGTGGAGATAACTTATCTCGAATCATCCATGGTCAATTTCTCAAAAATATGTATATTTTGACCGTTTACGTTAAAGATACCAGAATAAAAACTCGTTATTCGCGAGTTCGAAAAACTAATGGAGCTGATAGCGGTCAATAACAGGTTTGAAGAACACTTGTTTAATTAAATCCATATTTTTATCGCTTGTTAATGACGTTTTGCAGCTTTTAGAAGTCAAATAAAAGTTATTTTACCAGATCCATTCGCTTAAATAGACTTTTTCAGATATAGTAAACGTCAGAGGAAAATAAGTTAAAGGAAGATTGAACAATTTATATGAAGTCAAAACTATACTTCCTATTATTAAATTGAATTACTATTCTTTATTCATTTAAAATGAGTTTCTGAATCTTAGATATTTCCAGGTTGTGTCTCATAGTATTAAGTAATTACGTTTTTTTTTAAAGTTTGTTTCCCGAATTTTTCCAGCTGAAGATAGAATTATTCCAAATTAAAGAAATTAGATAATTATAATAGTGTATATGCAATAGCCAATGATATACAATACATTTGATGGTACATATGCAATAGTCAATGACATACAATATATTTTTATTGAAATTTCAGTATTTTGTAGTCATTGAAAGTGGGCGGTAAAATAAATTCTAAGGCAGCAGTAGTTTTTTGTCATTTTAGATTCTTTTTAAATCAGCCCATTGCTGTAATCAGAAATTTAAATATGTGGAGTAATAATGTAGAAATTTAAATCCTTGGAGTTATTAAGAACCTACCAGGCTAATAACAACGTTTCTGTCACTAAAATTACTTAATTAGTTTGAAAAAAAAGCATTGTTTAATTAATGAGCCAGAATATGATTGTGCGCTCACATTAATTATGTATTTATTTTCCTTCTCATAAAAACGTTTTAAATAAAAAAAAATTACAATTTTGCAAAAAAAAAAAAAAAAAAAGGTAAAGAGTTAAAAAGGACCAACTTGTTTTACCTATCAGTCAATCGTTTCCTCAGATTGACAGATAGGATACATGACTTTTCTGAATAACCGAATATTTTCTATTAAAATTGTCGATATATCTGTAAGTAATAAATAAATAAATAAAAATAATTCGGCACGCAACCCAACGAAAAAAAAAACATCGTTTAAAGAAATATTAATATTCAATACTCTCTCAGCTGAAATTTTGTTAACTAAACCATTACGGAAGTTCTAAAATAATCTTTCACAAGATTGACGTAGACAACAAAGATATAAGCCTCGCTAAATATGTAAAAAACAATATGTGCTAAAGTTAGTTAGTTATCAAAGAAAAGAACAATTTCAGAAAATTCCATATTTTGCTTCTTAAGAGTTTTTATTAACAGTTAACACTTTTTGTTAACGTATTTAACACTGAATATTGACAGCAAAATAATTGAACTTTCTTTTGGAACAGAATTTCTTAGAAAGAAATTTTGACACGCTGTTACCATGAAAGTAAGAAATAAGGTTTCTTTTTGTTTTTTTCGTTAATTTAATGTGCACGATGAAAAGAAACCCCCCCCATCTTAATCAAAAATTTTATATCACGGATAATATTTAAAAACTTTCTGATAATAATTAACCACCAATATGAGAATGAAAGCTTATTTTTAAAGGGCTTTTATATTTTTATGGCTAATGTTTCATTAGCATTTAATTAAAAATTTTAAAAGATAATTGATGTTTTTTAATGATAAAAAATGAGAATTTTTCTTAAAATGATGAATACTGATTTTTTTTGTTTATTAATATATGCTTATAAATCAGATTAGCCTGTTTACCTTAAATAAGTTGTTCTGAAATAATTTTCAAATAAAAGCTTTCGCTTTAAAATTAATCCCGTTTTTGATAAAGATTTTTTTTTGTAATGAATCTGGTATTTGTTCATGAATCATTTCATATTTATAAGCAAATACTTGATCAATTAAAAATCTGTAAAAGTACTATTGTATTTTAAAGTCTTATTTTTATGGAATTAGTTTATAGTAATGAGATGATAGGAATATTTTTTTCTAATTTCATCAGACAACTTTTATTCGTATTCAGATTTGACAGAAATTTTATTTTTCGTATTCTATTTTATGATGAAATGGATTTATTCCATGCCGCCATATGATACAGGTCAAATGTTCACCAATTTTAATATTCAAATTTATTGTATATTAAAATATTATTATTTTAATATTATTTTATTATATAGGTAAAAAAGGGGGATCGACGCCACTACATTGAGTAATAAAGTTGCGATTAAATATTAGACATTACGTCATTAAGACGGTCTTGTTGCCCTAAATATAGAGAAAAAATATTCAAATATATAAAATATCAACATATTAGATTAGATAAGAAAAGATTACACTTTCAAGTAAAACGAGGTCTTCGGAACTCTAACTTGTGCAGAATTTTCATCTTATATTAATTTCAATGTTATGATTTGTTTTAAAAGTAGTGAAAAAAATTCTGAATTATTGGCTAATTTAAGCTTAGTCTTCTGCGAACTATTCCAACGAATTAATTTGAAATTGATTTTGAAAATTAATTTATATTAATTTCAAATTTCTATAGTTGCAACTTTTGAATAAAGGACTTGTAAGCTCTTTTTAACCATTTGTGAAGATAGGGATTTTAAATTCAACTTAAAACTGAAATAATTCTAAAGAATGTATTCACTTTGCCATTCATTATATTTTGTAAAGTAATTATGCTGCTTCGTTAATGATATATATTTTTTAGGTTCGCACCACTTTATGCTTTGTACTTCTAGTCTCTTTCTTCAACCAAATACCACATTGTACTTTCTCTAATTTTATAGTTGTAGTCGTAAATTTATTAAAAAGAAGAGTACTAAAATTTCATCCAAAGGAATTTTAGAAACGTTTATGAGGAGAAATTTTGATTTGGAGAAAGAGTAAATTGCAATTTAAATTTTCAGGCAAATTTATAATTAGAAACTTCAGAAAACTAGGAAACAATCAAGAATAGAATACACGATTCTTCAAAGATTTTCATCCTGAAAATTAATTGTTCTGGGTTTAAAAGTAACAAACAATGAGAAATTTGCAGGCGATTTCTGTGAAATTTTACTGTCTTATGGTAGTTGTTCAAATAAATAAATATTTACATGGAAAAGAACTAGATGGGAAAACATCATGAAGTAATTTTGAAATATTTAATGAGAAAGTTAACTGCAATCTGTTCAATATATCTTTTATACTTTGTTTCGAATTTTAAAAGTTTAACACTTAAAATAAATTAAAATTTATATATGGAATTTCGATAATTAATTAATTTAGTGGGTATCTAGAAAATTTCAAAAAATGAAACATTTTATATTTTTAAATAGTTTTAGATAGCTGCATATTAATGCAAATTTTCTGGTCAAAATGTCAAAAAATATAGTTCTACATTAGGAAATTAAGATATTTGTCGGCATAACCTATTGAGGTGAATTACTTTCCATATGCCATTTTTATATCTGTCATTAATTAAACATTGATTGAGATTGAACTAAAAAAAATATGATTTTGATTTTATGTTTTTAAATAACTGCAAATATATTAATATTTGAATATATTTGGCAAAACTAGTTAAAAATATTCAATAAAATTCTGAATTTAATTCAAAAATTTCTCACTTTTGAAAATACAGCTTTTTTATTGCGTTTGTGTTTGACAAATGCAATATTATTTTAAAATTTTTTATTAACACTGATTTTTTTTCAAAAAAAATTTTTTAATCGTGATTTAATTTTCTTTATGTCTTGTAATGAACAAAAATTCAGTTCTCTTAGTAACTGTAGCATTTCAAAATCATCTGACATTTTACATTATTTTAACATAACAGAATAGAAAAAGCTCTTGGCATTACATTAAAATTTGTAAAATAACTGTCTTCCAAAATACCCATATCCTTTCTATAATATTAACTGAAATGATTAAATTGTATTTCTATAATTGAAATTATCACACTTTTTAGTAAAGCAATTATGTGCAAAGGATATAGGAAATCCATCCCTTAAAAAAAGAATTGGTTTTAAAAATAATATTCGACATAAAAACAGATAAAATTAAACCGTTCTTTCTTTAGACGTTGCAATTCCACTCTTAAAAAGTTTCAGGTATGTGTGCATAGATTAATCCTCTCATTGCTATTCCGGCCAAATCCAGCCAAGTAAATACGGCCAGGTATCCTTAGTGGTAATTTGATTTATATTTTGCACCCCTCGTTTGAAAAACAGAAACCGGTTTAAAATCGTCACAAGCATAGAAATTTCATGGCAGGGTTGAAAACTGGGTTACTAGTGAAAGGAATTAATCATTGGTAAAAGTAAATCAATGATTATTAAAAACTGGCAAATAATCTCAAAAGGATTTATAAAGTTTTGGATGCAAAATAAGATAATTAAAATCATCAGGATTCTCTTAGTTTATTTCCATACCTAATTAATTCTACCTACTGAATATAGATTGATTTTATACGAATTCTAGACATTCATTTTGCAGATTTTAGAAAGGCAATTTTTGGTTGAATCCTCACTTTTTTTTCATCATCGTCAATATGAAGAAAGGTATCTGAGTGGAAAGTCTACATGCTTTCCCATCCAGCAAGAGAAAGAAGTTTTAGGTTCTAAGGATTTAACTGAGACCAGAACCACATATATTGGCCTCAAAATCCACACTCTACTCCCCGGTATTCAAGTCTAATATTTATGAGTATAAAGAAACTTTAGAATAGTTCTGAGAAAGAAGAAATTGTCGAACTTGACTCAATCATTCATAATTACAAAATCTATTCATATTGCTTTTAAAAATAAAATAAAGCCCTTGAGTTTTATGTTAAACCAGAATATCGAATTAAATTATCAAATTTTAGGCAAAAGTGCATAATTACTAATTAACGCGTGACTCCAATTAAAGGGATTTGGGTGATTTATCAGCTACACATATGTAAAAATAAATTCTGTCTTACATAATTTTTACAGCCAATAAAATTTTTTAATAAATTATGTTTAATATTAGATTTATAATCAAGTTTGTAAGCACGTTTTAAAATCTGTTATATTCCAACATTATAAGACAAATTTTTCATCATTTTATTTTGATAATAGCATCAAATGATTTCAAAACTATTGTTTAATGATCAAACAATTCATAAAGAGAATGCATAACAATCTTGTAAAGCATCGTATTTCCGTCTTCATTAAAATAAGGCAAAGTTTATTTTTTATTGTATATGATTATTGCAGTTTCTTAGCAAATTAATAGTTTTTATCCAATTAAAACTAATCAAAAGACACCTAAATATAAAATTGAGAAATGAATTTCGAAAAAAAATTTCCTTTTCTAATTTTTGATTTGATTTTTTTTTTTTTTTTTTTTTTTTGAAAAAAGAAACAATTTTTATAATAATTATCGTAGCTATTAAACTGGAAAAAAAATAATAAATTCTTGAATTGGAAAAAATAATTCTATAGTAATTAGAGTATTAAGAAGCATATGAGCACTGTATTATTATAATATACTCATTTTTTAAGGAATAAATATTAAATATCGTCATTGGCAGAATTTTTCAGTAGATTAAAATAACATTTATCTGTTAAAAAAGTTTATTAAGAAGTGTTCTAGTATCAATGTAAACTTTAATACCTTTAGAGTAACGAAAAACTTTTTATTTCAAAGAATAATATCTTTATATCAATAACGAAAACGATACTTAACAATATTAACAAACTACTGGCGTATAGTTATATTTATTTCTAAAAAGTTTCTTTTGTTACTTAATAAATTTATAAGGGCTTAAGAGAATATCTTTCTTCCATTAATGGAATGAACTATGTAAGAATATACTAGTCCGTTTAAATGAGCATTCCATAGAGCATTTGAAAGATCACTTCTAATCCGTTTTAAAGAACATTAAGTGCTCTAATAATCTTCTGTTATTAGAGAATCTAATAATAGAAGTTTATTAGGTATTAATTGTTTTCTTTCTGATTCTTAGATATTAATTGTTTCTTTCTGAAAATTTCTAATTCTCCCCCTCCATTCTAATCCAGCAGGAATCACTTTGAAATTCACGATTTCGCATTTAAAGAAGTAATCATGCTTCTACAACTGTTGATTGTTAAATTTTGATCTTCCTTGGTTTTATATTTGTGAATTACGGATGTTTAGAGAATGTTCTTTCTTCCAGATGATATTCTCACAATCAGAGAATCCAAAATTCTTTCATAATGATAAGTGTGCAAGTTTTATCTAAACAGTATTTTTTTAAAATTATAGCAGGTGAAATATTTTGAATCTTATTGCCTATTCACTTGCTGAATAATATAATCTCTTCGATGATTTCGGAAGAATGGTGAAAATTTAAATGGTAAAGGATAAGCAGTTTAATTGAGAAGAAAAATATAACGTGAACGTGTAAATATTTGTTTAAAAAAAAAAGTTGCTTAACATGTTAAAATAAAATTGATATTTAAAGGAATGACATTATACATATCGCAAAATGTTTTCTCATGTTTTTATTTATTATATAAAAGAGTAGATATTTATTATAATCAGAAGTATTCTATAAAGCTACAGGAAAAAAATTTGCAAAACGATAGAATTCTATCGTTTTTGATAATTTATGACAACTGAATGCTTAATTATTTAATGTTTTCGACTCAATATCAAAACGATTGTCAATATTGAAACACTAAAGTTTTAGAAAGCCAGATCAATGGAAAAGTCTAAAATATAATAGCTTAATTAAGAAAACATACAAAAAAATTGCAACTCAAGGTTACTAGCCTTTTATTGCACTACATTTAAATGAAAATAATGTAAAGTAGCTAAAAAGGTTTTTACTACATTTCATTTTAATTATTATCGAGAGTATTAAAATGTAAAAGAAAAATTACCAAATTTTAAATCATTTTTTTTTATTTTTGTTCTTGAATTATAAAATTCATTTTTGATCTCAAAAAATTAGTTTTAAATAAGATGATACCATGACATATGCTAAATATTAAATTTATTAAGTTGCGCTTTGACTGATGTGTCCAAGTAAAAAATTATTTATTCTTAATAATTTCTCTAATTTCTTGTGTACTCCCATTAAGTACAGGGAAAAATACGAAATAGGTTTTAGCTGCGTGAAATGCTAGCGTAATTTCAATAAAAATTTTAAAATATTCTAAATATTACAGCAATAAAATTCAAATCAGTGAAAAGTTGCTTTTTTTCTCTTTAAAAGGGTAAAAATTAGATTTTTACCCCAATATTTTCCAAGGTTATCACCAAAACGAATTATGGAATCTATAAACAACAAAACCAACTGTAAATAGGAAAAATAATTTTAGAAATTTTAGAGGACGGTTATTGATGCCAGACGATATATTTGGTTTGTAATCAAATGTTAAGTCCGATCGTTTTTTCAATCATTATATGTAAAAAGGAGACATTCTTAATTAGAAGTATATAAACAAATTCAAGGTTTTTAACTTAATATTTCCTATCCCAACATTTTAATGCTATGATTAAAATATGTTAATCCAAACAACAGAGTAAGACACTGCAGAATATTTAAATCTCATTTTTTCAGTAGAGAAATGCTCATTTCATCTTGAAAACATAATAAGAAAACGTGTACCCCAGAATTGAAAACTAAAAGCACAAGAAATAAACGGTCCGAAGACAAATAGAAAGACAAAAATCTTTTTTTTTTAGTTATGGATTTATTATGATTTCTATCATGTTCTCTCGCATGTTCTGTTTTCAAGTTGATTGTTGCTCAGACATTTTGAAAAAAAAATTAAGATAATTTTTATAAGGTTTGTGTTTGGAGCACTTTGTCACTACTCAACTGTTATTTCAATATTTACTCTGCTCAATGTTTGTAATTTATAGCTTCCAGAAAGTTAAGTGTTTTGATGTGATCAAATCACGTCATCGATGGCTTCCAAGGAAATTATTGAGTATTTAAGCATTTCAAAATCTTTCCAAAGGTAAAAATTGGAAATTGTATTAAAAATCTGAGAGAAGTCTTTATAACACGCTTCAACCAAAGGTGAGAAATCGAAAGTAGTGACAATATTTTAAGTCACCATTTTTTTTTTTTTTTTTCAATTTTTGCTTTTGAATTATAAAATTGGTTTTTGACCTAAAAGAATTAGTATTAAATAAAATATGATTCTATTTCTACAATGACAGAAAATAAGTCATTTTCAAAACGTGGGGAGAAATTTTCTTTAGGATTGTTTTTTGCAAACAATAATGGCAAAACAACAAATCAAAAGAAACACTTCTTTTTGAAACCAAAGGAATTTACAAACTAGGTTTTTATCTAAGTAAAAATAAATATAAAAAAAAATCCGGGTAGATAATATGAAGAAACAGTTTCAGGAAATTTAATTTCCCTATAGAAAATATGAAAATGATTTTTTTAAATTAGAAATATTTCCATCTCCAGAACTAAAATTCAATATAAATCTTGAGTTAAATTTAACGTAAATTGAACTCTAAGGAATTCTTTAAACCATGCAAAATATAGTTTACCTAATTGGATTATAGTTCATTCTCCAGTTTTAAAAGACATATTAATCTTCAAAAACCAAACAAATAGATAATTTAGTTGTCAAGCATAAGAATAAAAATTCTCCTCTGAATAGCTTTGCACAAATTTTGAATTTTTGAAAACTTTTCTGTAATTTCTAGACATAAATTTATGTATTTTTCAAATGCATAAATTCAAATGTATAAATTATTCATTTCCATATAATTATAATAGCAATTTAAAGAATTTTTTATTAAAAAAAGAGCCCCTTATGTTAAAAAAGCATAAAGATATCTATAAAGTAATGATCAAATTTCGAGAAATTAAAAAGATAAGGAAAGGACAATAAAAAAAAAAGCGAAAACATTCATTAAACTAAGTCTTATTCAAAATCAGCCGCTTTTGACGACCATTTCGTTCACCAGGAATATTGGGTGTATTTAATTTCAATTTTATTTTTTAGACATAAATTCATGTCTACGTTTTCATCGACAAACTATTTTTAAGCATCAAATTGTCAGACATTCTTACAAATAAAGACGTCTTACGTGGACAAAATCAAGATGCGAAATACTTAATTTTATAATCATTTATGAAGAAAATATTATTTTTGAAATTATCTAAGTTCTTCTTTGTTTTCTCATCTATATTTCAACGGAATATAAAATTATTTAAAAATATATGGAGTTAGTTCACTGAGGTTTTTTTATATGCAAATTAGTTTAATTTTCAAATGAAAAAACTTACAGTTAAGCACTTATTTAAATCTTATATATGGTAAGGCACATTTCATTATATTATATGAATACAATAGGTTATAGAGGAATGCAAATATTTAAAAATTAAATATATTTCTTTTTTATTCTTCATAAAAAATTTCAATTAAGTCAACAATGGGGCTTTCTATACCTGTGAGTAATCTATACAGTAGACTACCGATTATCCGCGCCTCCGCACTAAGTTCTTTTTTTTTTTTTTTTTTTTTTTTTTGCTTCCAAGCAAAGAGGAAATGCTTCCAAAGCAAGAAGCAAACACAAATGACTGATTTCTTCAAAAAGGCGTAGTTTTACAGTTATGCTTTTGTAATTACATAATACATTACAGTATTAAAACAGTACATATGTATTAATTTTTCTGTGTATCCTTGACGCCTCTCGGAAGTACAAAGCACTTTTCTGTTTTCATTAACAAAATGCATTTTAGGTTCGTTTTGAGTGATATACTAAAATATTAAGCGTTAGTTAAACATTTCCTGCTGTTTATTTTACGTTTTATTGTACATAAAACGATTTTTCAAAGTTGGAATGACTGTTTTCTCTTTTGCTATACTCGTTTTTAGCTTTTTTCGGATTATCCGCGATTTTTGTTATCCGCGGTGGCCGCGCCACCTAATTCCGCGGATAATCGGGAGTATACTGTATTACCTAAATCGTCAAATACGAAATTTCCTATTTCATTTGAAAAAGCAATTTCTCTGATTATCTCTGAAATATAAACTGGATGTTGGATATACAGTAGGCAGATGCAAGCATGTTTTCACTTAAATTCAATTCTGTAACTCCACTGTTATCTTTTATGTATAAATATATTATATCTCTACTGATAATAAAAATGAATAAAATGAATGTATGTTGAGGATGTGCACTCCAAAGGGACTTAAAAAACATTTCATTAAAATCTTATTTAATCAAAAATCAAGCAGAAAATTTTAGAAAATTTTAAAAATATCCCAGTACAAAAATAATTTTCATGCCATCTTAAAATTCAAAAAATATTTTTTAGCTAACATTCATTTTTACGAATTAGGTTGAAGAGTGAGCAAGATGAAGAATGATTTATTTTACACTCATGCCATTTGTTAGAGCGGTCTTACCAATTTTCTACTTCTCTACACTGCTAGACTGTAAAAACTTGCACAGGGAAGCCACTGTCACCATTTTGTTGTTTGTTAGATGAATTCATATATTTTGTTGAAAATATTGCAGTATCCAAGACTTTTTACGAAAGATTTCATGGCCAGACAGGTAAGATATTCAATTATTCGTTGCCATAAATAATTACCGTAGATATATTGTTATAACAATCGATACTTATTTTTATATATATATATATATATATATATATATATATTTAAGCCTACCCCAAAAACTGGCCTCTTTTAATATTGCCGATAGGGGGAAGTTAAAAATGTCATCATCTTTCTCTAAGTACCTTTTTATTATTTTGTTTTTGAATTTATATGTATTTTACTAATGCCGCTGGTTGCTTTTTTTTTTTTCTTTTTTCTTTTTTGCGTTTTTAAAAATTTATTATAGCGAAGCATGTTTCATTCTCATGGTCACTCCTCCATTACTGACTTTTAAAAAAAGTTAGTGTGGTATTGAGCACTGTCTTTTACAGATCAGCTACAGCAGTTAATAGGTTAGAAGAAAAGTCTTGTGATCGATCCCCTTATGCTTAATGAACAGAATTTTGCAGCTGCAAAAACCACAAATCATGTACTTTTTACATACAGCCGTGAAAGTAAAAAGGCTACTACTCTGGTTGTAGTACTTAAACTTACATAAACTTCTAATGAGTCTCCTGATGAATAAATGGCGAGCAAAATGAAGAACCAATATTTTCGAATTATGCTTCTTCTTTTAAACCAAAATTTTATTGAAGTATTTTAATGTTATATCATTGCTTAAAAAAAAAAACAAAGTAAAAGTCGTAGGCGATATACAAATGTCTTAACAAGCCAATGAAAAAGGTGCTGGTTCAAAACGAAGCACCAAACGTGGAGTGAGGATATTTAACAAATAAAAAAGATTATATTTAAAGGGAAAAAAAGTGACAAAAGGCTTTAGAGGCGAAAAAGAAACTGTTAATCAAAAAATGAAACAGGATTCTTGTAAAATAATATTAAAAAAAAAAGTAAACACCCACACTTAATTTTCAAATTTTATGCTGTAATAAGACCGATGCTGATCCTCCATTAGAAAAATGGTTAGAATGTTACACACAATGCACGAGAAGTGTTTAAACTTTGAATGATCTTATCTTGAAATTAATAGATTTACTATAAACTAAAATTTTCAGCTTAAATATTTTTCCTTTATCTATTATTCGAAATAAAACATATATTAATGTTTTATTAAATAATGTACTGTCTTTGTTTTCTAATAATAAAAATGCCTTTGTTAGAATCGTCATCTTTCCTTAGTACCGGAGAAAAATGGCACTTTTGAATCATTTTTAAATTAAAAATAATCATGAATATATTAAAATAAGCATTTATTTATTTGGTACAATGCAATTTAAGTTCATTCTAATAATATGTGCAAAGACAACTAATTTTCCTTAAAAAAATAAAATTATTGAAAATGAGTAACTATTAAAGAGTGCCATCTTGCTCAGTAATTCCTTATATATATATTTTTTTTCTACCTTTAACTCATTAAAAATATTTTAAATATATTTTGCAGCAATTATTGAATTGTTGAAATAAAACTGAAATCATTTTCATTTTTGCTATCAATATTTCATTCCGAATTTTTTTTCCGTTGGTTTCCTTTTAAGGCATGCTTTTAATAAAATCTTTGAAATTTTGCTGCCTTTACATTTAAGGTTTAACTTCAGAATCAAATGATAGTGAACACTTTTTAAAAGCACAGCCATTTTAAACATTGGCGCTTTTTTTTTATGCTATGACTGAATGTATAAAAATGTAGATAGAAAATTATGAAAATGTATACCACATAATAAACAAAATTACAGAAGTTCTTAGTACTATTAACAGAACTTTGCGAAACTTCTAAAATAGTGTCACTTTTATATATATATCAAAATTTGAAATTTAAATATACTTTACTGAGGGAAACGTTAAGACCAAGTTGCACGAAATATTTATTAAAATTTCAACAATCATTAAACCCTGCAAGCCAACTGGTCGCGAAGGCGGTATGTATTGTACTAACAATTTTTCATTCTACTTAAATTTAAAATATTACCCAAACGAGTACTGAATAAATTAACCGAAATTTCGAAGTCTTTTTTGCATTGATATAAATATATTTAGAAACAGAATTTTATAATACTATTTAAAGCATGTTTAAAATTTCGCAATATCAACAGGATTTATTTTCAAAGCACAGATTTATAAATCATATATTATTTTGTATTTACTTTTCTGAATTCCTTAAGAACTTTTGCCCAACGTTTTGCAATTTTTCAAAAGCCTAACCTTCCATTACTTTCCTTACTTAATAACGCACCTCATATTCAACTTTTTTACATCTTTAAAGTCCGTATCTGCTCATTTAAATCTTGTTAACAATTCAGAGTATCTTTTCATTTTGTTTTGTTACTGTTTTGCATTGGCGTGAGTTTTACTTTGAGTTTGACGCAGCTTAGTCAGTACCATAGCTTTTGTGCCTGACAAATCCAAACTATGCCTATCCAATCCAATCTTTCATGACTCTGTTTTGAATCGCTTTTATTTTTAAAAAGTTTTATTAATAACTATACTCCCAAGCTTTCAGAAAATATTTTCCTTCATTTTCAGCTCGAAAAGTTTATTATTATTTTTTATTATAAAATTAGTTTTCTATTCATTTATCTGATTGTTATTATTCTTTTATATAGAATTACAAACTCTATTTTGATTTTTCAATATTAAAATTAGCTTTTAGAACTCAAATTTCTGTTACCATCATATACTGTCAGTAAATGAATAATACTTTACTTCAATGAGGGTTGTTCCATTTTAAGCTATAATTATTTCAAAAAAAAAAAAAAAAAAAAAAAAGATTCTTATATGTCTAAACGTGTTATGGCACTTATTCAACATTGATTGATAACCCTTCATAAGAAAACGTTTCATAAGAAATATCATATTCAATAAATTATCTCTAAATGTATAAACGCAGGGTATTTTAAAATATTAAAGAAACTCAAAAATTCAAATTAATAACTTTTCTCACAGCATCATACATTGCATTGAGTTTAGATTTTTCAAACATTTTTTGCTGCTTGAACCTAATTACAAATTAAATGTGAACCAAACCATTTGCACATGCAATAGCATCTGAGGTATCCTATGTTCTTTAAATACTCAAAAGGATGTATCATCTAATTAAGAGATTAAATAAATTCGTACGTCAAGGATTAAAACTTAAAACAAGAAAAAAAATATTTTTATTGACACAAAAATGTTATACATAAGTACCAGTAAACAAATGTAAGTTGTTTCTAATTAAAAGACGACATTTTTATATTACTGATTCCCGTTATTACTGATCAGCTGATATATTTGATATAAAATATTTCTGTTTTAAAGATGACTTGGAGCTTCTTTTTCTCATTAATTTGAATAAAAAGATCGTATCTCATTTTTAAAACACGCAACTTATTAAACTCGTGACAAATAATTATTTTATTTTATAAAATTGTTAATTTTATTTCACATTAATGGCGACTCATTTTCTTACTGAAAATATTGTTTGCGATTAATTTCAATAAAGTCTTTTAATTTTCATATCCCTCTCCTAAAAAGTTTTCCTTAGACATTACGACTGAGTTAGTATATTGACCTTACGCTTGTTCTATTTATTATGTATATGAACCATTCAAATGGAGTCGATACTCACGACGTCATAGAACAATTAAAAACTTAAGTGCCTGGATAATCTTTTCAAACTATATGTTGTTTTTAGCGATGTTGTAATTCACCAGCAGATTCGTCATGCAAAGCGCGCAGTTAAAAAGCAGTCTTTAACTTTGAACAATTGAAGAAAATGGTGCATTTAAATGGTATGGTTTAAATTTCAGCGTAACAAGGAAATCTATAGCTAGAAATTATGCAATAAGTATTTTTTAATTGCCGAAAATTTAAGAAAATTGGAGCGAGAATTACATTGATATATTATCAAAACGACAATTTTTAAACTTTAAAATAGAATAAAATTCAGTTTTGTGTTGTACATTTTCGGGATTTATCGCCAAGATTTCGCTTAATTTTTAGTTAATTAAAATTTAAACCATTCGAATAAAAATGTCCTGTTCTTCCAAAATATATTTAAACCAAACGTTGTCCTGCAGAAAGTCAACAAGCATATACATTCTTCTTTATTATTAGCTGCGAGGAACGTTTGAACCACTAAAATTCTATTTATGTAATTATTAACAATTTAAATAAAATATTAATAGAAAAAGGAGGCATAATTTTTAAAAGTTAAAGGAAGAAGATTGCAATCAATAATGATACGGAAAATTTTCCTAAAAAACTGTATGGTTAAGAACAACTGTAATTTTTTATAACTTATTTTGTATTTCGTAAATGACTCGTAATGACTTCGTAATGACTTCGTAATGTATTTCGTAAATGACTTTCGTTCTGCATATGAGTCTTCTCTACAACTGTAGCTGCAGTGCTGCAAAGAACTTATTTCTTAACATTTCCTTACCGAATAGGAAAAATCTAAGCTTATTGATATGATAGATTAAATGTTCAATTTCGGAAATTACAAGAGGAGTGCTTACAAATAAATTCTGAGTAAATGAAGAATAGACATATGTGGAAGAGAAATTAGACATTGTCATTTTGAGGATCGATGAAAAAACTATTTTAAAATCGAAAAATGGGCTCATATTGAGCCTTTGAACGAATCTATTAACTGCAGAAGGCATTTCTTGTTACCAAAAGAAGCACGTAAGAATCAAGAACATAGTTTACCTTCATTCTTAAAAATTATTTCACCAGAAAATTAAAGTATTTTTTTAAGTGAAACATTGTTTAAATGGCATCGAATTTGGATTTAAATGCAAATAAATGTGACAACTTCAACAAGTACAAAAAATATTTTATTTTGTTATCTAAATTCTATTGTCTGTGTGAATTTTTACACAAAAAAATTTTTCTCTCCTTACTAAAAAAATACTAATCTATAGTCATCATTATTTTTTGATCATAAACTAAATTAATCATTTTTTTATTATAAACTAATTTGATCTTTTTTTTTTATCATAAACTAATTTGATCATTTTTTATCATAAACTAATTTGATCTTTTTTTTTATCATAAACTAATTTGATCATTTTTTATCATAAACTAATTTGATCATTTTTTTATCATAAACTAATTTGATCATTTTTTATCATAAACTAATTTGATCATTTTTTATAATCATTTGCATCATTAGTATTCTCCCTTTAAAACAATATAATTTTTTTAAGTGGGAATTGCTTAAAACTTCTCAAAAGTGGATGATTTTTATTTTTATTTATTTATTTGTAGGGGAAAAAAAAAGAATCTAACTCTAAATCTGTGAATAGGCCCATAATTTTCAAACTAATCAAAAACTAAAAAAGAAAACTCAATTAAAATTAATTAAGAAATAATGCTGAACTTTGAAGAAGGCTAAAACAATAATCAGAAACACATTTGTAATAAAGAATAAGATTACCTTTAAAAAATTAAATTTTTATTTCTGATTTTTAATGAATGATTTATAAATAATATCATTTTCCAAAAAAAGAGACATTTTCTTCTTGCCATATGACTTGCATATTCAGTTTTCCCTCAGTTTTCTTACGAATAACTCGGCTGAATTTTTAATATGAAATGCACAGAAATTATTCTCTTAAACTTACAATATACACCAGAAATTAATTTGGCTCTGGTATTCTAATTATTAACTTAGTTTAGCCTCATGGTAGAAGGAAAAATAAATGCCTTTTGCCTTTTGACATTTTAAATTTATTTTTTAATAAATAATGGGTTTTAAAAACGTAACAGTTTCGTACGAAATTAGCATTATACTTAAAATATCATTTTTGTCATGTTTTGTATTCTGTTCTTTTTTTCCTTATAGAACAGTATATTAAAAAACAACCATACAAATTTCATCGCTGCAGAAATTTCAACTTTGATTCAAAAAAAGAAAAAAAAAAGATTAGATTTAGGTGATATAAAAAGGAAATACATAGAAATTAAAAGCTGTACAATAATATAAAACAATTAAATAAAAAAGAAAGTGTTTAGATACAAATATGACAGAGTATACACTATTATCGCTTCAGTATGCGGATTGAAAGACAATAATTTTTTTTGTAGTGAATTAGCGATGATGAACGTATGCAAAATGAATTGAAATTTTCAGTTCACTCGCAATACCTACGCGAAAATATTTATGAAAAATACTGATTCATGAAAAATAATGAACATTTCAAAAAAGGAAGACATTGATATGATTTTATGAGTGTTTTGATTAAATTAAAATACCACGTTTGTTTGTCTAATGTCATTTAGTTCTTCCATATTCTTCATATAGAGATACACAGTATAATATAATACTTCTTAGATATAGTCGAAATGTTTCTGAGAAAAACTTTTTTCTTTGGACGATATTTAAACAATTTAAAAATGAGAATTTAACATTTCAATGCATATGCATAGCTTTTTTTTTATTTTAGATATTTTTATATAGTTCATTTTACTATACTCTTAAAATGTTTCTTACTATGAACTAACAGTAGGTATTTGACAAATATTGCATTAATTTAATATACATATTGTTAAATGTTATTTGCCTTTAATATACCAATGTCAAATTATAGTTTCGTTTCTACTACGCTCTCAAAAGAAGAAAAAAATGCATTACTTAAAACTTTATTTTGATTTATATAAACAAATTATTCGGCACATTGTTATTCAGTTTAATATTTCTTTAGAACACAATAGTCAAATTGCTTAAAGAGTTGCTTGAAAAAAATTTTTAAAAAATAAGATGCTTGTTATTATAAATAAAATTCAACTTTTTAGCTTTTTTCTAAAACTTTTTCCCAAATGTGTTTATTATCTCTTTTACTGCATGGGATTTTTTTAACTTAAATTATTCAAAAGCATCGCAATTTTACAGAAATATTTTTTAACTTTCAATTTAAAATATGAATACTTAATTTGTGCCTTGATTTTGTGGATTATTATTATTATTATTATATAGTTTTTGTAAAATACAGAAGAGAAATGAAACAGTGCTACTTAATTTCAATATCACTTAAATCAAATACAATTTTTCGCAATTTTAGGCTCGAAAAAAATTTTTTATCGTTTATACATGTGAACAATGAGGGGAACAGATTTAACATAATTAAAAGCATTTTCAAAAAATATTGCAAATCAAAAATTATGAAGCAATTGTTAGGAGAAAACCTCTCAATGACATTTAAAAAAATCAACAAACGAAAAAAATAATACTTTAATCAGTAATCGAAATCAAATCCTCACCTCTCAGAAACGGCACATTTTTCTCAGCACAACATCGAAGCGTGAAGGGGAAAAACACGGAAGCCGCGAGAGCGATCCCTCCTCCCTTTTAGCAAGCGATCACGCTCTCCAACACTTCCGGCGGCGACCCTTTGAACTCTTGCCTGCGTGTTGCTCGCCGCCTAATTTACCGCTAATACCTAATCTTTCCGCCGTTTATGAGGGGTGGAAAGTGTCAATGGATCGATGTGTGTTACGCCGTCACCCCCATTTTTCCACAGCGCGCGCTTTTGGCGGGCTAATTGTACGGAAGCGCGCCACCGGAGACGGCCCCGCCCCCTAAAGCGCCAAAACGCCATTCCACGCCATTCCACGTCCACGCCCACCTCTCTCACTCCGCTCGCTTCGGGGAGGCACTTCTATTGGTCAGCGAGCGGACGGGTGCTGTTCTAAGAGGCAGTTAGCTTCCCTCCAATGGAATGCATTGGTAAAGGGTTTTAGAGCAGGTAAACTATTCGGTTTGGTTTTCTAACGTATTGAGATAAAAGGAATCCAAAGAAGTGCCTCTTTGATTTATGCTTATATTGATTGGAGGAAAGAAATACGACCTGCTTCTGTTGAGATGGTCTGATTCTGGACTGTAACGGTGTTAGATTTTTTTTTTTAAACAGAAAAGTATCAAAATGTTTAGTGTTTATAGAACCAAAACCTTTTTTTTTTTTCATAATTGGATGGCTATTTTCATAACTTTATTCTAAAATATATTTTATTTAAAAGACGAGAGCCAGAGAGGTCAGTTATATTAAAGAACGCAAAACAGTTTAACAGATTAGACGTTTGATTCCATGACCTTATTCTGGTACTTACTTAAAATGACACTTTTTTCAAGCATGTATCAGAGAGTTTAGTCATATGATATTCAAAAATACTTCCTTTTAGAAATTTTGTTTAATTCAGTCGATTTCTTTTGTAATCATATAGATAAGATTATTGGACAAAAGTTATGAGGGAAAGTTATGAGTCGTTATAATTTTAGAACCGTATTCACGATACACCTGCTGGGTCTATAACTTGATAAGATTTTTTATATTACCTTATGACAGTTCTAATCAAAACATTTTAATTTTTTGATAAATTTTAGGCTTGGTTAATGATTTGGAAAAACTGTAAACTTCAGCAACTTTGTCAGTTTTTGAAGAAAAAGAAATGATCTTTAGTTCTCTTTTAAATTCTTGAGACAAACAATAAAGTTTCCAATAACTTTATCGTAGAAAGAAGCGTTTTGAAAAATTTTAACCCTTTTAAGTTGTTTATAAATTTTTATAGCCGCTTTTATTTTCGATTAGTTGAACAAGTATTTTTGGCAGACTAATGTGAGTAAAATGTCCATTCTAATGTGAGTAAAAATTACTTTTTTTACTTTCATCAACATATAACTCCATTTCAGAAGGATTTTTAAATTTGCGTTGCATTTTCGATTAATAAAATAGCTTAAAATAATCCAGAAATATAGATTAAAAACGGGACAACTTTGGTAATCTGGAATTTTGCCTTTTTATCAAATTTTCATTTTTCAAATCATGTGTTCTCCTTGTTTGTTTTATAAATATTTAAGATATCAGGACATATTATAAACAGTCGGAAACTGCAGGTATCAAAATTTTGATGATGTTGCAACGTAATTTGTTGTCTATACTATGAATAATAAGAAATGACCAGTGGAAAAACATTTGAAAGTTAAGAAATTCTTTGAAAAGCATCAAAAATAACATCGTGTCCATTTAAAGAAACCAAGATTCTGGCCTTCATTGAATAATGTTGGAGAAAATGAGATTCTCGAATAAGTCCTGGTTTGCACAAACTAGGATCTCTTCATGTTCTCCGTGAAAGAATTCTTATTCTCTTTAGAGAGACAAATTCCTCAATTTTACAATTTATGGCAAAATACAGATCCCTTCCACGTACTTCTACAGCAGATCGAAATAGAAGCGAGGGACTCGCGAATAGAGGAGCAATCAGAAGAATAACCATAAAGCAGAGACAAATCTGGTTGAGCATATTTTTTTATATGACACATCTGATGAACATAATTAAATATTGATGGTCAGCGTGACCCACAAGACTGATAATATAGTTTTTGAAATCTAAAACTTTAATTATTTGTTGGGATAAAATCCTAGAGGGGGCAGGGACGAATGACAGAGGTTTTATTGATAAACTTAGTGAATTGTTGGATACGGGGAGTTTGAGGTATCATATCTTCGTTAGAATAACGAAAGGAGAACCTTTTACTTCCCAAACAAGCATGATTAGTTTTATTGAATGTAAGAAATGACGTAACTGGCCCTCTTTACAATTAAAACCATTGGAAATTCACCCTTTCTAACAAAATAGCGATGGTTTTTAGACTGGGGTTTGTGTATTTTAACCATTACAATTTTCTGTTTTGAATATTTTTACATATCTTTCTTTATAATAAAGAGTTAATACTAATTTATAAAATGTTTCGCATTTAAAGATTGTTTCTTTTTCGGGGGAGGGAGATTTCCGTTGGTTTCAACAGAGTTGACAAAGCTGCCTCCTTTCCAGTGTAATTTTACCAAACCTGTTTTTTTAACATATAAATATTTACTTACTGCGTAATGTTTTCATAGAATGTAAAATTAACAATTAAGACTAACAGTTTATGATGGTTTTGAAATATTTTTATGCATAGCCAATTTTCAAAACGCTTACAAGGAAAGAAAAATGTAACAAAGTTATCCTAATTTACAGTATACGGCTAAAATACATCATAAATATACCGTTATGATATATTTTATACGGTATGCGGTATTTAGCTGCCTAAATTTTGTGCTGTATCATATTTTAGCTTCAAATTCCTTTGAAATACGACAAAAAAATTTAGGAAATCTTTACTTTTGAACCATTAATTTAAAAGAAAATTACTGTTAGCATAAAGATAAAACATTGTCTGAAGTAAAAAAAAAAAAAAAACTTCTACAGTACACAAAGCGTGAATGTTCTGTAGTTCTAATCAGTTAACTGTATTGTTTCTTCCAAATGCATTTTCTATTATATTATTATTAAAAATAATTTTAATTAACCTAGAGTTATTATAACTATTGTCTTTGGCGACGAGGTAACAAATTTTCAAAATTATCTCATTGCCGATTAGGGAAGTTTCGGAAATTTGGGTAATACAAATTATAGAAGTAATTTTGAAGTAAAAAGCGTTGTGAATGAGAATTTTTCCCAGGAAATCATTAAGGGCACTAAACGTCACTGTACTCACGATACCGTTTGACAATTAAAGTAGAAAGCTATTCGAAGATATTTACCTAATATATACTTATATATTATATATGATTAATAAATTCGTCAAGAAATTTTATGAAAAATTTTACGAAAATATACATGTATTGCTGTATTACATTTATTATTATAATGTTTAACAAAAATTTAAGTTTAACAAAAATTGTAAATAGTAAACATTATTGCAAATTTTTCAGAAGAAAATCGAAATGCATTTGCGCAAATCTGCTCAGATAAAAGTTGTAAATTCCTTATAATCTTTCTTTAAAAAACTTAGTATCCAGAGTTTTTATTACAACGTATTTCTTTCAGATTCTGCTGCAGATTAATGTGTAAAAACTATCCCGATTCGAAATATTTCTTTAAAATTTATCAAACAATTGCAGTAAGCAAATTTTAGCTTAATTCATTAATTATTTTCTATGTGTACTCCTTATTTTCTAAGTATACATATATATTTTAATTAACAACAATAAAAAAATGATAGTTGGAATAAAATCTGAATTGTAAATTTAAAAAATAAAAGATTGATGAACATAGATCTGTGTTCACCTGTTTATGCAGTTTGCTTCCTCTGATTGTAGTTGAATGACAGTCACTCAGCTTTACAGTGAAAGAAAGAATTGATAAATGTCTTCAATGAGCTCTATGCTTTAAATTGAATTATGTCTGGTTGTAAAGGCATCATAAGTATTACAGAAGATAGACTTAATCACCCTGTAATGATGCTTGACGTAATCTGTTAATGATAGCTATCTACAAGCTATGAATAATAGATTAAATCAAATATATCATGAAGAAATTAGTAAATTTATTTGTGATTGTACATTACTAATCAATACGGAATAAAAATTGTAATAAATATATCATTATAATCCACTTTATAAATAGAAAGATATTTTAAACTCACGAAATTTCAATGAATGAAAATTATACTTTAATATTCAATGTTAACATCTTGAAAAGTATTCATAATTTAATTGATAACTTCGACGGTTTAATTTCTTATAGTTGGCTTATCATTTTTGTTTAAAATGCTAAGCATTTTTAAATGAAATATTTTACTCGCGACATATCAAAACATCAAAAGAAATTTTTTTTTTATTCATTCAGTAATATAAGTTTAAAATATAATATTCAATTCCCCAAAATAATTTATCTAAAATACTTAATTTTTCATTTCAAAGTATCTAAACATTTAGGCTCGAAAGTCATTGCTTCATTCCAATAAAAAATGAATGCTATATACTTTTAATTAATTAATTTTGGAGATTTTGGTTAATTTCATTAATTAATATAATTACATGAGTAATAGAGAATAGTATACAATAAAACATGTAAGTGCTGAAAGAAATTCATCATTTATCAATTAACCTAATATGAATAGTAAGAAATGGAATTCATCAAATTTCTATGCGGTATTCCTTATAATGTCTTCATTATTTTTACTATTTGTAGTTATTTCAAAAGGATTAAAATATAATAATGATAAAGAAAATAAATGAAATTGACTTTTTTTTTATGATTTCCTTTCGACATCGACCAAGATTTTTCTAAGAATTCAAAATACTCATTGGTAGGATGGAAGAAAGATATATCAGAATTTATGGATAGAAAACTTTCTATAAAAACAAAAGAAATATTGCTTTTTTTAAACTTAAATCTCTATATATGGCAGTAAACAAAGAATTAAGACGTGACAATTTATTGAACTGAATTTCTCCAATTTCTCTGTTTATGTCATTAAATTTATTTCTGTTATATTTTCTTATATATTTTTGAGCAATAAAATCTCGATAGTAATTTTAATTAAAAACTAATTTAAAATCTAGGCATTATATGAACTTACTGAAGAATATTTATATTACTTACCACTCATGTAAGATATGCAAACATTATATACCGTAACCAAATAATGCATTAAATGCTTCAATAATTTAAGTAAAGGTTAAAAATCATTATTAAATTTCATTTTGTTATATACCCCTATGTAATATCTTACTTCGAATTGGAAAATAAAATAATAAAAGAAGAATTCGTCGTGTAAATGATGCGCATAAATGGAAGATGAAATGTAGAATACAAAAATTTCTTTAAAGTATTCTTTAGTCCTTAAAAGGTTTTAGTTTCTTCTTGTCTTGGTTTAAAGCAGTGGTTCTTAACCTTTTTAAGCCGCGACCCAAATTTGAGAAAAAGTCAAAATTTTTTCATTGCTTTATTTTAGATCGTATTTTTAAAAAATCTTCAATCCTACGATGATGATTTTTTTTAACTTACAAATTTTTTTATTTATTTTTTTAATAATAAAAATAAACAAAAGTACTTTTCGATCCAAGGAAAATTTAATTAATAATCAAGTGTTTTTAATAATTTTTATTGACCAAATTAAAATATATTTATAACTTTTTGAAAATAATTGACATTTTAACTTATTCCTAAAAAAATATCAATACATATGTTAAGTCTTTTAAATTTTAAATGCAAGTCATACAGTTTTAATGAGAACCTTGTGCTTGAATACATTTTGAAAGATCTTCAAACCTCGGTTGAATGCTTGTCAAGGAGCACCTTATATCTATTTCAGGATTTAACTTGTTACGGTAATTGTTTTTGATTACACACAGAGCCGAAAAACCAGCCTCACACATATATTGTTGCAAAGGGCAATAATATTTTTAGGGCTTCTTTAACAATTATTGGCTTTTCGGTTTTTAATTTTAACCAGAAAGCACATAAAGATTCAGTGTTTTTGTAGAAATTGTATCGAAGTGCTTGGTAACTTTGTATTTCTATTAATTGTTCTTGAAATTGATTAATATTAACAAATTCCTCATGCAAATCACTTACATCAAAATTAAATGGCATTCGAACCCAATTATATTTGAAAACATCGTCTGCAGGGAAATATCGTTCCAAGTCTGCTATTAGTTTTTCTAAATGATTAATAATAATTTTCTGTATTTCAAAATCTGTGATATCAATATTATTGTCTTCAACAAGTAAATTAAGAGTCGGGAATGAAGCAAGTATCTTTACTTCAACCTTATTTCTCCATAATTTGAGTTTATTTTTAAAACATGTAATTTTTTCAGTTAATTCAATAATAGTATGATTACGTCTTTGCATAGACGTATTTAGATTATTTATTTCAAATAAAATATCTGACAAATAAGCAACTTGAGTAATCCACTTCAACTCGGAGAATTTAAATGCTAATGGGTGTTTCTTTTCTGTCAAAAATAATTCGACTTCTGTCCGTAATGATAGTACTCTTTGAACAGCTTTGCCCCGGGACAGCCATCTAACTTCAGAATAATATAATAAATGTTCGTATTCTGCACCAAATTCGAAACACAGTTCGCGGAAAATTCTACAGTTAATAGTTCTTGATTTGATAAAATTGACTCCATTTAGTTCTCACCGTTATTATCATCACACGTACTTTTTTTGCTCTCGCTTTTTAATCAGCTGATATTTTTTGATCTTGTTAATCACATTCATTTTCGATTGTTGATATTTATTCAAGTCGTCATTTCTAAAATGTCTGAAATTTGGTGTATTACTAACTTTTTTGGTTCGACTCAGCGCGACCCAAGAAATATGCTTCGCGACCCAATTTTGGGTCGCGACCCATAGGTTAAGAACCGCTGGTTTAAAGAAACAAAATCAATAAAAAAGAAGTTATCATAAGTCTGGTATAAAGATCTTTAATTTTATCAAAAATTTTCGCGTGCAAAAAATGGTGAAAATTAAACCAACATTAAAAGAAGAAAATGTTTTATTCATACTGTTACTTTAATTATAGTTAGAATTAATGTATTTTAATATTAATATGATTTAACTGTATGTTTAAACACCTTAATTTTCTCTTCAGTCTGCATTTTTAACCCCGATTCTAGAATATTTCTTCCTAGAGAAAATTCATCTTCCATTTAATGGGGAAAATTAAGGCGCACGTGATAAATATCAAATGCTCCATAAGAATCTAATTTTGGAATCCATTTTAACATATTACAGAAGGAAAAAAAAAAGAATGCAACAACATAGCAACGGATAATTTGCAATAAGATATATTTTGATATCATCATTTCAGTCATGTAACTACGTTGATACTTGAGATGATTTGATTGCTTCATAAAATTAGCAAAATTTGAAGCAATAAGGCAATTAAAAATAAAAGTAATAGGGCAATTTAAAATTAAAAAGATGTTTTAATAAGTTAGCATTCTAAATGTTTTCATATTATCTAAAATAACTTAATAGTATAAAATACGTCATTTTTTTAGATCCGTCCATAGTGCCAAGTGTTTGTGATTGAAAAGATAATAATCGCCTTAACAGAATGGCTAGTAAAATTTAAATGGAAGAATATAGAAATATTTTATTTTTGTACTACTCAAGAGCTCGATAAATTTATCAGATGGTTATGATTGAACTAAATTATCTAAGAAAAGGGATTATCGCGAGTGACAAGTAATAACGATTTCGAATGTGCAAAATTTGAATTTTAGTCAAAGATAACATTATAATCTAAAATTATTATCTCTGCTTTTGCTTGCATTTTTCAGTATTATTTTTGTTTTCTGATAATTTGTTTTTCCTCTTAATATTTTATGTTCAAAATTATTTTTTCTGTGAAAAGTCATGATGAACAATGAATTCAACTTTCGCAAAATTTTGCTGCATTTTACTCCCTTTAATTTTAGAAGAAAAAAAAATTCGAAATATTATATTTAATTTTATTAAATATCACAAAGAGCAATCAATTCAATTTTCAAAAGGAAGTAGGACCAAGATGTTATGAAATAGTTTTAAGTTCGAAGGTGCAAGCCATGTTCACTTTTTAAAAAAATGAATTAGAAATTTTTAAAAAAACACATTTTTATTTATTAAAATAATTGTTTTCTTCTGACTTTTTTTTAATTTTAAGCAATAATACATAAAAGTAACTTTATTAGCAGTGAAACACTACGTGAATTGTATATTTTTTAAGGGATGCACCATTAGAAGTGACATTTCTTATGATGCCATTAAAATGAGTGCTTATATTAGCTCTATAAAATTAGCTTTTGTCAACATTTATGTAATAAAGTTCACAAATTTTTACCCATTTTTTTTTTGTGTGTGTGTGTGTGTGTAACACATAAGTCATTTTGGTTCATCCCACGAAGTTATGAACCATGGATTTTTTTAAGAACATCCAACTGTATACTTCCCTGTCCAAACTTAAACTTTACCTTAGCTAAAGAATATTTGACCCTTGGTAATATATTTAATGTGCATAAAACCCATATTTGCATAGCAATTTCATACTAGAACTAGGTTGCTATAATTTCAAACTCTTTAGTTTCAAAATTGAAACCTCATCACCAAACCACCCCGATCTTGCATATTTAGACAGATATATTACTGTGAGAATTTAATTAAAAAATTTTTATTCAACTATTTATCCCCTTAAATAGGAGTTTTTAAACTTTTTACACATGTGACCCTACTTAGGGAGAAAAAATGGATATCTCATTTTAAATTGAAAAATTTTTATGCCATTTCAAAATCGAAAATAATACTAAAATTAAATGTCAATTAAAAATCAATGCAAGAAATGTGATTTGAAGTACCTATTAAATAAATATTATTTCAATATTTTAAATTCAAAGAATTTTTTAATTATTTTTGATTACAAATACTGAATAATCTAAAAGAATCAGTTTGTTCAAGTAAAATTTTTTCGAGATTTCAATATCACACGAATATATGATTTATACGAATCTATGGTTTAAGAAGTTCCATTTAAAATTACAGGATAAAAGTAACAAATCCAAATTTTTCTGTGACTTCAATATTTCTTTGTTAAGACGTTACAATATTTTTTAAATTAAGACGTTTTTCTTAAAAGCCGAAGGAAAAAAAAATAATAGTTGCTTTCTGTGACTTTAGTATTGCCAGATACAATCCCATAATTGATGCTTTGATTAAAACCCCCAAGATAACCACATTTGTTTCTAAAGACTTATCTGAAAGACTGCCTCTATTTTATCCCTTTCTACACGGCTATAAACAAGGTAATGTGACCATTGACTCAAATGCGATGACGAACGACACACTCTACATTTCTCAAGACCAACGGGTACACCACTTTCATTACAGAACAGCCTTTGGAGCAAGACCCTTGCGCGCGCATCGCTTCCATTAACCCCCTGCCCAATCACGGGCCGTACCTGTCAATAACGGCTTTTAAATTCCCAAGCGCAAAGGGGTTGGACTAAATGTCAAAAGAAACCCACCGCCGTCAACAACCGCAAAATGTAAAAAAAGAAAACAAAAATAAAAATCCAAATAAAATAAACCGCCAAAAAGAAGAAGAAGAAGGAGAAATAAAAAAATAAATAAATAAACAACAAGGAGTAAGATAACTCGGAATAAAAATTAGGTTTTCCTCATTCGATAGGCTGCGCTCCGTTGTTATTTTATTTATTTTCAGCACAGAAAAGAGAGTGTTTATGTGGATGAAGGAGGGTGGGTGGTTGAAGGAGAGTTGTTATTTTGTTTAGGCGGTTAATTTGGGCCGAGGCGTTGAGTTTAATTGGATAGGTTTTAATGGAAAGGACGGAAATGAGAAGAAGCACTTTATTAATAATCGTGGAACGGAGAGGAGTTGAGGGATATTAATCATGGCTAGAAGGAGTGCGTTTGTTTATTAAAAGCGGCTCTGTGAATGTTTATCCGGGTGGGTTGATTAAAAGAAACGCCGGTGTTAATGATTGCCTTTGAGGAAGGAAAGGTGTAAGTGCTTAAGGCTCGTTAACAAAAAGGACTAACTACTTGTTCTCTCAAAACTGACTCGTTGCTAAATGTAATTGCGAGTGTTTTTAAAAAAGGGGAAAGTGCACTCGCTGCTTTTATTTTTAAGCACTGAATGGAATAATTAGGGGTTTACCTTTTAATTTGAATTTTTGCTCTTTTCTATCATTATTATTTCTTTTGATTTAGTAAATATTTTTTTTCTGGTGCTTATAATGATGATATGCTGTAATAATTATATTATTGTAAAAAAAATTTTAAATGAAGGGATGTGTATTATATTATAAAAAAAAAAAGAATATTTAAAAAGTATTTATAAGTGATAGATGATCTTTGATTACCCAATACTGGTTCTTCGCTTTTAAATAGTCGATATCAGCAATTAGAACAATTAATTTTCATTCCTCTGGTTGTTACTGAAAAAAAAAATCGCTGTTGTAATTTTATATTAGCTGATTTTTTTTCTCATTTTCTGTCTACGTCAAATAATTTCTTCTAATTCACTACTTATACCTTGCTTATCTCCTGAAACTTTCCCTTCTATTAAAACTGACTCAAAATAATCTCTAATAAGTTTACAAAAATAATATCATAAGTAAATATGATTTCATATTTAACGTCCCATTCCATTTTAATAATTTTATTATAATACTTATTAAAATATTAAACAGCTTTTGATGTTTTCTTTCTAAATTTTGAAATTATATAGAAATGTTTTCATATTCTAAAAATATTTTTAAAATTTATAAAGTTGTAAAAAAGGAATTCGGATCTTTTTTCCAAAACTTACAATGAATAATCCTGAAAATTATGTATCATTCTTTTGCAATACAAGATGAGTTTTCATCATGATTTAAAATTTCGTATATTATATAGCAATAATAAACTTATTATATAACAATAATGAGTGAATTATGTATTTAAAAATGTAGTTACATTTCTTTCGTATGCAAGTAAAATCAATTTTTCTTTCGAGTAAGACAGCTGTTTATAATCTCAATAAATTTAAAATTAATGTATTATAATTATAAATTCTATAAATATATCTAAATATTCTTAATAAATATATTTAAAATTTCAGATTAATAATACAGATTTTTGAAACAATTAAAAAAAATTTTCCTAGCAAAAACTAAAGTTTTTAATAATTTTATATTCTAATAAACTAAGATAAAGTCATAAATCAGAAAATATTCAAAGATAATGACAGCAAAGTTTATTGATTCAGTAGCAAGAAGAGATATTTTAAATATAATTTAATGATTTTTTTTTTCTTTAAAAAAATTCTTGAAGTGAATTCTTTGTTTAAAAAGTGTTTTAAAAATTAGAAATTAAATATTATCAGCGTTTTTAAAAAGGCATTTAGAAATGAATATCACATTAAAACTTGATTTCATTCTACTTGATATAGTCTGCAAAATATTTCTTGCTTACCCACTCAAAAAATGTGTTTATTGCACAAAATCCTTAAATATTTTTTTTTCTTGTTAAAGAAGAAAAACTTAATTAAAAAGAAATTAAAATTCCTGAATCAAAAACTACCTTATAAAGAAAAATTTCTAGGTTTCCAGTTACAAAATATTGTATGGGTTATTTTATTGTATGAGTACTTGAAAGTAGTAGGAGATTGGGATTTATAACATCAATGGCTGTTATCCCCTGTTTCCAGATGAAGAGAGCAAAAAATTTATATCACTAAACACAAGAGCGCACGCACACACAAAAACAAATTGAAGTTTCAGTCAGTTAACAGTTTCAAAGCAGTTCCGCTGATGCGATTAAGTCCATATTCGAGATTCTTAAGTTCCAGTGAAAAGAGGAGGTACAATAAGACGGACAGTTCCTGCAACACGGAATGATGATACAGGAAGGAGACTCAAAAAGGCCTCGACAGAATGCGGTCAGTAAAATTAATAGATATTGAAATGCTTGAGTGCATTTTGCACAAGAGAATTATGTGTTCAGTATCATTAATGCTATTACATGCATGAAAAAGGAGATCAGTTTGGCGATTAAAACGATTCAACGATCCTGGTGTTATAATTATTTTGCTGATTAGTCTGGCCAAAACAACATCTTCCCTCCGATTTTTGGACCAGGAAGATAGTGCTTCAATGCTAAGGATGTCTCCTAAGGCGATGAAATATTTATTGTTTCTATAATTATTGATTGTGAACTGATGCGATGCTTTTTTGAAGCTTGAAATTATATCTTCAGGAGAGATCCATTCAATCCGAGGTGTATTTTCTGTAACTTCTTTAGCTAAGCGATCTGCAAGCTCGTTTTAGATTATATTCGAATGACCAGGTATCCACAGGAAGGATATTTTTTGATTTAGTTTGATAAAAGTTTCAAATTTGGAGGCTAGACGTTGAATAATTTTTGACGACTGAATGGAGATATTTTTCAACGATGTAAGCGCGGAGTTGCTATCTGTAAGAATCAGACAATCTTTTCCAGGAACAACGAGAACATCTATTGCTTCAGCAATGGTGAAACTTTCTGCAGTAAACATGGAATTGACTGGATGGATTCGAAACATGAATTTTTGGACGGAAGAAAAAACCAGCAATTGAGGTGTGCTGGAGTGTTTTGGATGCATCAGTAGCAATGATAAAATGATTATGAAAGAAATTCCAAATCCATTCATTAAAGTAGTTATTAATCATTGTATGAGTAGTAAAGTGGAACTGAAATTCAGAACTAAATAATATCGCTTTCGAAGATGTTGCCACTATAGAAACATAAAACTTTTATAAAATACAGAAAATAATCAAAGCTATAAACAATCAAATCAAAATATGTTAAATTGACAGAAATATATACAGCATAAGAATAAATAAAGATTAATTAGAATTTTGATTAATAATTTTTTTGTGGTTTTTCAGATCTCGAAATAAAAGAAAAAAACAACAGTCATAAAATATTATTTAACCTTATAAAACTATTTGCTTTTGAATACATAGCATGTACATGAATAAGATATTTAATAATTAATATTCTTGTAAAATTCGTCGTTTGCATTAGATTACTGAAATACGAAGAAAGTACATCGCATTTAGTTCCCAGCATTCCTGTTTCCGAATCATCCGTGATTTGGGTTTTAGATCTGAGAAACGTGTGATGCATCTGACTGATTTACGTAACAGTTTCGGATGTTATGCAATCCATTGAGTAAATCAATTCAATAATTCCGCTTTATCACCCCACTAAGGGAATTAGGAACACGGCCCGCACATTCCATTCTCTGTATGGATATTGATTCCCTTGACCGGCCTTCACAAAGCTCCTGCTACGAGCCGATTAAGGCCCGCCTCATTTATGTAAATATAGATTGATAATTACTAATGCATAAATATTAGGCAATTGTTCTGGTAATGGTTGCATTAAAACGATTAACATGAAATTTGTCTTAAATCCTTATGCTTCTGTATGGAGTCTGATTATCCTCTCCTGCATAATTTGTGTATAATTTTGACACTTTAGAATAAATTTTTAGTTTTAAAACTCATAGAATCGCAAAAATATCGCTAACTTATTTTTTAGAAGCAGCAATTCAACTTTTCTGCTCTTGAACGTAAAAATAAGATTTTAAGCTCACATATAAATAATAATTCTTAAAATTATTTGTCCGATTGCCGAAAAGATAAATTAGTTCAAAACAATATGAAAAGGCGAAATACAAATCCCGACAATCTAAACATGGGATTACTTTAATTACGCTTCTCAAAGTCTTAATACTCCTATAGTTTTAATAGGCTACTAAATGTATAGTTATATTTCTGTTTAAAAAATAAAGGAATAAATTAAAGTATACTGCACCTTGTTGATGAATTCATTTAGAGAACCGTTGAACTTTTATTATAATTTTAATTGAAATAAAAAGCGATATATATATATATATATATATATGTGTGTGTGTGTGTGTGTGTGTGTAATGATATTTTAATTCTAATTTCAATTTAATTAATTTCCAAGATTTTATCCTAATTTAGCCCATAGTAACTTCATTCTGAAATATTCTCTTATTTCCTGATCCAATTCCACTTTCGGTTTAATTAATCCCTTTGTAAAAATAATGCGCCATCAGTACTACATATGAAATGAAAGTAATACTTTTGCCCTTATCAGAGGTCAAAATATGTATTTCATCTACACGTGGCCGGAAATCCTATGTTATATAAGACTAGTGATCATTTTTTTCGTCCCTTTTCGCTTCTTTCTTACTTCTGCTTTTGTGCTGCATTGCGTCTGCTTGTAAATAAATTGCTTTCCCGATATGGATATTAAAGAGAATTAAAAATACAACGTCCCGTTTATGTCTTCAAGCCTGTACTCTGCTTCAACCAAAATAATGTTACGTATTATTTAGCCGACAGGCTTCAAAAAATGTTTCATATGTATATTCATCCCAGATTTATATTTTGAGAAAAACGTCGAACTTCGAAAGGGAGAAAAATAAAAAAGACGTATTAGGATTACTTTTAATAAACAAATCGATCTCGATCACGGTGAAATGATAGTAAAGTTTCGGTGCGAAAGCATTGTATGCTCAGAACCCAGTTCTATAAAATATATTCCGTGTATATGAGTGTGGCACATGCTAAATTCTGAAATTAAAGGTCAAATATTCTTTCCTCAATGCAACATACGAATTTTAAATAGAGATGTCGGCTGAGTGTCTTCCTCGTCATCTGACCACAGATAAAAATTGTGAGGTTAGTATTTGAATACCAAAATAGTCCCATTATTGCTTCAACATTGGATCTTAATATTATTAGATCAAACTAAACTGTAATAAATATTATTAAAAATTATATTTTTTCAGATTTGTAATCCCAACATGTATAGAACTAAAGAGGTGCATTTTGTGTAGTTCTCAGGTGAATAGAAATTTCAGAAATGTCAATAGAATAATAAAGTGAAACACTATAGCTATCGATGTTTTGTTTTATCTATGGAACATTGAATTTAAATCAAATTTAGAAATTAAATTTTAAAAAATAAATGATATTTAATTGTCATATCTAAGGAAAAAGGAATTAATATAGATAATCTATTCTCAAAGCTTCCATTCAAAATTTATTTCAAAAGATATAAATAGCACTATTTTGGAAGATACTTAATTTTTAATTGCTTTGTTATAATCAGAACCACATTGAGTTTTTTATTAGTTTTTGACAATGAAGATTTTACAGTAATTAATATTAATATTTATCTATACATCACATTGTTTTAGTAATTTTATTTTGATTGTATAACCATTCATCAAATGACTTATTCGTAAGTTCTACCATATCTCTTTTATAATGTAGTTACAACATCTCTCTCATGTAGTTAGTCATCTTTGTAATCAACTAAAATTAACTCATCTAGTTAGTCAACTAAAATTTGACTTCAAAATACTGAAGATACTTTGAACTTATGACGTTCTTAAAGCAATTTAAATTAAAAATTACATATGCTTATCAGTACAAATGTTCAAAATTTAATTTTTAATTAAAAATGAAGTACGAGATAAGAAATTACTATTAACTTCCATTTTCTTCAAGCAGTTTAATAATATGGGCAACTTCATCGCAGTAATTAGATGAAAAATTCAAATTTAGATGCCAAATATCATTAATTGACGCACCCAGAATACAAAACCTCACATCCACTTCTGCATCCCCCACTTAAAGAGCACCTTAAAATTCAAATTCGAGTGGACCCTAAAAGAGGGAGAGCCCAACTGATGGATAAAATTCAAACATTTGGTCAAATTTAAATGCAGACGGGCTCTCCCTTAAGTACCCGAAAGCGTTAAAACAGACCGACACCTTCCAAATGCATTACACAAAGCAAATGACCACGTCTCTCTCCCTCCCTAACCCTTGCGAAATTACGCGTTCTCCCCCATCGAAAGGTGTTAATGGGTAAACGAGGCGGTGGTCGAGAATTAATCTGTTGGGAGGGATCGAAGCTGACCCTTCGCCGATGCCCTCCCGCTATTTACGCCTGCGACCGCTTTCCCGCTTTTCCGCCTGTCATTAAGAAAGGCAGGGTTGCAGCTCCGATGGTGCCAGTCAACGACGCCAAATCGAACGCCAACGGTGGGAATCGTTTTCCATTTTAAGAGCTGTTATCTATTTGGGATTTGGTGAAAGTGACCCGGGTTGATGATGCTGGTGGTAAATAAGTGTCGTTGGGAATATTTTGGTTAGATTGTAGTCGCAGAGATAAGTTTAGTCTGAAAAAGATGCCGTTTTTGATATTCACTAGTCTGATGAAGCTCTGAACGCGTTTTCTTTGTTGTATAAATGCTTTTTTTCATTATGAAATAAAATATAATAGGTGTGATTCTTAATAATCCTTAGGAATTTATTCATTGGGAATTGCATCGAAATGTTTATTTTTTAAATCTTCTTTTTTTTTTTTCTGCAATTCATTTACAACTCAAATAAGAACTTTAAATCCAACATTTAATCCTAGTTTTACTTTTTAGCAAATAAATGAAAAATAATTTTAATGTCATAATTGTATCTTTTCTATCAAATGAGATGACACCTTCTATTTTAGGAACGTGCTGTTGTATTTGTTAAAGTACGATCCCATAAAACATTTCAAAATGTTCGCGAATTATCCATAATTTTTGTATAATTTTGTAGATATAATTGTAACATTAATGAAAGATTTAATTTAAAATTATGTTTAAAATATTACAATTCGATGTACGAAGGATTCGAACCCCGTCCGGGCACTACAGTTACTGGGTTAAGTTGTTAATTTTAAAGATGGAATTTGTATTTTAAATGTATTAGTTAAACCCTGTTATTAGTCAATAAAAATTTCCGTTTCAAAAAATCGTCTAACATAAGTAATAATAATAATAATAAATAAATTATTTTATAAAACTTCCGTTGTGTGATTTTTTAAATTTTTGAAAGCTGTTATATAAATCGATTTAAAATTATTATCATGAATTATAATCTTTTTATTGAAAAACTTTTGCGCGTCTAATTAAAGGTGTATTAAATAAATATTTTACTCAGTAATTATTACACTTCCGAAAATTAATTGTGTTTGATTAAAACAGATTATGCACCAATGTACAGTGTTTTGTATATTCGTTTATTTTACTTGTGAATCTGAAATATTTTCTTTCAAAAGATGCATCTATCTTAAGATACAAATATACTCAACTTTTCAGTTATAATTCTGAGATGGCATGCCTCATTTTACGATTCATTGGACAAAACACGATTTTTTATCGGTCATAAGCGGAATGTGCAATTAGTTTACTGGAAGTTATAAACAAGAAGAAAGTGAATTATACAAAATCTATAGCATGTATCTGTAAAAGCAAGTAAATGCTATCCTGTACTCAATGAATCAGTATGAACTACGATTTAAGAACAAATGAATGTAAGAAATTTTGCACATCGTGGAACTTCCAAATGGAAGCTTGCAAATTCACTTCTTTAGAAACAATATTAACAAAATATTGAAGTTTTAAAACAAAAAAAATCAATGTTTATATCTGATCATATCATAGCCCATTTTAAAAAAATTCACATGAATGAAATTTTAAAAACTAGAAGTGTTAATGAATCGATTCATTACGAAATTTTAAAAAAATATCTGGAGAATGATTTAGATTTTTTAAACCTTACGTTTCCATTCTAAATATGGTATATGATAATTAATGCAAAAGAAAGATGTTTGCACCGATGAAATAAAAATACATAATATCTTATAAATATGTGATGCTGGTGATGAAATTTTTAGCATATAAAAATAAAAGATTAAAGTAAAAATGTACAAGAATTTTAAAATTAAAAACAAACAAGAATTATAGAAAACCGGAAAGGCATTAATCCCACGAAAGTCCGTAAAACACAAATGAATTTGTAGATTCGAATTATCTTTCATCTATTAAAAAAGATTATCTCCAACGATCGGATGGAGTATAAAAACGTATACATCACGGAAAATGAATTATTATGGTAAACTACAAGTAGTTTTGAAAACAGCACACAAGGATTATATTTTATGCTTCAACCTTTCTTAACCGTCTTTGACACTTAGTAATATCGTAAATACCTTTTAAATGTAAATAATTTATGAATGCAGTGAAACCATAAACAAGAAAAAGGGAGATTTATTAGAATCTTCTTCTTAGATAAATAGACTTATCTTTAATACAATTTAAACTTTTTTTTATTTTCATTTCCTTATTCCTTTAATATAGCTCCACTAGATTGGGATTTTCCAACTTTGTTCGATTTAGACTCCAAGTCTTACCAACTGATTTTCAGACCGAATATTTAAAGCCTTGACTGGAAAAAAAATCTCTATATATTCACATTCTTCTTCTATGTTTCGTATATCAGAAAATAATTTTTTAAGCAATGATAAAAGTTCATGATTAAATCGCCAAGCGAAAAAAAGGCAGCGCTAAATCAGCCAAAGGCGACCTCCATCTCTCTAAACTCCTCTCTCTCACCTAAAGCGGACTGCCGATTGTTCGCTCCACCTTTACCGGCGTCTCATCCCCCGCATCCCCTCCCCCAACCGACAAATTACCCAGTTTGGGTTATTGATCGAACAATGGCTTTTCCCTCATCACCGCACCTTTATTTTGAGATGAGTAGCACCTCTTTGCGAAATCAGTGAAAATTTTCTCCTTTCCCTTTTATATTTATTTACTTTTCTTTTTTTATTTCTCTCTATCTCTCTTCCTTTGAAGGGCTTGCCGCCATTTAACTGTTTTTCGGACTCATCATCTTCAGAGACGCATCTTAATCAAAGCTGAGACCCAAATAATTAGGACCTCGGCGGCTAATGAGAAGTACTTAAGAAGTATTTTGTGGAACACTTTACGAATTTAAAGGAAGACGAAGCCCACTTTTTTTTTTTTTATTTCTTGTGCTTTTGTCTTATTATTTCAGTTCCTAATGGATGTTGGGAGGTTTCATTAAAATTTAGATTGAAGGAGAGGTTTTTTTTTCTTCTTTTATTGCTATTTAAATGCACTTACTGACATAAATAGTGCTAAATTAATAGGTTTTTGAATGGGTTCGAGAACTTTCCAGACATTGTGATTGTTTGGAATACTCTCAACTCGTTCAATTGTTGTCTAAACTGAGTTTTCAAAAATTTATACTAGTTACTAGTCAATTGATTCATACGAATGAGTGGATCTAGAATAAAGGGATAAACAATACTTGCTTTTACTACTCAATTTAAAATAGTTTTAAATTAGTTTAATATAAATCCTTAAAACAAAAATTGAAGCCAAATAGAAATTTGAAACTTTTTGGAAAAGAATCACGACCCTTAATATTTTGTAATTAGCGATTTATTCTTTGTTAGCCATCTTTGGTGACCAGCTGGTTCACTGGCAACGCTGATTCTATTTAATTTCAGTTAAATATATTATGCATAGTTTGGTATTCATAGTTTTTCCAAAAAAAATTTAACATAAAAATTTGTTAAACTTTAAAGCTTGTTATTTTAATAGTCTTACATATGCTCCATTCGTTGTGAGTCAGGTTCCACGCTATCATAATGTCATTAAAAATGTAACTGGCTGGTTATTCCATTTTCTAACTTTGACAGTACTGAAACCTCACTTTCTTATTTCTTACTAGTCGCCTTTGATGACTAGTTGGTTCGCCAGAATTAATAGTTGCTATAAATTTCAATTAAATATATTTTTCTAATGTCTTAATGGCTTCCTCATGGAAGTATAAATTTCAAATTCTGATAGTCATATAATTCATACTTACACCATTCTGTTCAATGCACTATGCTTTTCTATAATATTCTATCTATAGCTTTGTACGTCCTATTATATTACAGAGAAGTGCAACAGTATTTGAAAAAACGGGCACACTTTAAAAATTTATCACACCTTTTTAATTCTGAATTAAATCTTAATTGTAAGTACAATAAATTTCAAAAATTTTATTGAAATCGTACTTTAAATTGAAAGCTATTCAACATGGGAAAATCGGTCGAATCCTCATATTTCGATCATCAACAATTAAAAAAAAAAGGTCGGATGAAGTATTAGTATCAACAATCAACTTTCACTTCAACAATAAAATTTTTGAGCTTCAAAAAAAATTTAGTTCCGTTTCAACAAAGAAATATATTGATGTAACGTATGCTTAAAATATTATTTAAAAATTCATCAAAAATAAAATAAAATAAAAATTATCATCAAAAATAAAATAAAATAAAAATTATCATCAAAAATAAAATAAAAATGCGATAAGACATTGGTATCATTTAAAAAATAATTTTTAGTATTTTAAGGATAATGCAAAAATAACTTTTGTCCTGTAATATTCTTGGAAGTTACTACTGAGAAACGCTGAAATTTCGCTTAATTTTTAATTAATTAAAATTTTAAAATATTAGCTCTGAACAACACATTTTCTCCAAAATATATTTGTACCAACTTTTGTAATTCTAGGTAATCAGCAAATACGCAAATATATATTCCATCTTTATTATTAGTAGAAATTCCTCAAATATTAACAAGATTATTTTTCTTTAGTATTCAACAATGAATAAAAACCGAGCACCTGTCACTCTTTGTCGAAAAATGACGACAAATCATAGTTTATCATTCTTGATTCATTTTTAGCCTAGCTAGAAGCTCTAGACAGTTTGCTTTCTTACTGTTATTTTGTTTGATTTCTGCTTATGTTTCTAATCTTTACACACTGTTCTTTGTAAAGAGCGTGACCTTTTCTTTCTTTTTTTTCATCCACACTATAGATTTTCTGAAGTAGTCGTGAAATAAAATTTTGAATCTCATCATCCATCTTGTAGGAATGGATTCACCATATATCCACAGGAGGATTTTCATAATAATATAGGTCAACAATTGATAACACTTTAAAAAAAAAAGGTGTGTCTAAAACTAGCCCATCCCAATTATATTTTTTAAATTTTTTCTATTCACTATTCACCTTTATATTTCATCAAAATTTCACATAAGAATTATTTACGGAACTACTTGATAAAACAAAAATAAAGTATTATGATGAACGAAAAATCACCCCCCCCCCGAAATAGGTCCAAATATCTAACAACTTAATGATCCTAACACTTTGGAGGGTCTCAGAAGTCATGAAATTTTCTCAGTTAATTGTAGTGTAATTTTTTGTGTGCTTTTATTTAATTAACAAGAGAAATGCACTCGAACTTATTCAAATTAAAATCATGATTTAATTTTAAAAGATTATTCTAACAACATCTATATAACCTATTTAATTAATCTTGCAAACTTCATAATTCTGAGAAAACAAGTTGCTTGATAATTTAAAAAATATATATAAAATTATATTGCCATATGATTAAAAAGCATTTAGGAAAGGAAGTTTATCAAGGAAGATTTTTTTTACTATCTTGTTTAAAATAAAGATTGGTTTGGTTTGGTTATATTAACGTCCCGTTTGAAGCAACACTAGGGCTATTTTGGGACGGACCTCGTAATTTTGAACCACGGTCAGATGATGAGGACGACGCCTGAGCTGGCACCCCCCTCCCCACACCACACCACGCCAGCGGGAGGACGTTTGGTCATGACGGATTCAACGTTCAACAGACCCCCTTCGGTGGAATCGGGTCAAGAACCTGAAACCATCCGGTTCCGAAGCCGAGACCTTACCACCAGGCCACCGCGGCCCCAAAATAAAGATTGGAGAAGGAATGAGAGATTTATGAAAAGTACATCGCCTAAGGACCTCTAGTGGATTAAATCTAACTTTGAATGTACTTAGTAACAATTATAAAGCAAAATAATCAGAAAAAATGGATCTAATATTGATTGCAAATGAGGAAAAAAATCGGGAACATCTACAAAATAAAATAAATGCAAACAGATAAATCTTTAAGTTAAAATTTAAACTGGAACTTGCACAATTTTTTAATTTATATTTTATGTACTTCATTTCGCTCGTTTCTACTTGTTCATAACTTTGCATTAAAGAATAGTTAAGCTGAAATAAAAGGCTCTGAAAGCATAGAATATTTGAAATATTTTTCTTTAAAATTAATAAGATCGGTAATCCATTTCTTTGTGTCTAGCTAATAAGATGGAACGAAAAGTATTTTTATATGCTTCTAAAGTATTTCTTGAAAATTGGAAATTCATTTATTTACGTTATCTTTCTAGAAGAGCAAGTAAACGAAATTCATAGTCTACAGTTTATTTGGCCCACGTTACTTATTTGAACTAGTTTGCATATAAATTAAAATTTTCTGGCTTTGATAATTCTTTTTTTTTCTATTATAGTAACATCTAAAGATGGCTTTTTAAAGGTCTAAGAAATTGATTCTTAAAAATTATGATTCCGGACTTACTTTTGAATTATTTTGTAAAAAAAGGGGATTTCAAAACCTGAAACTGTAAAAAAAGACAATATAACGAAACCAAAGAAGTTTGAACAACAGCAATGAATATTTCTACTACTTTTAAAGGAAAATGTGTGTCGGTATGTGTTGATGCTCTGTAAGTCAGAATGTTTGACTCAAAAATTATAAAATTTGGTACGAATAAACTTCGCAGGGTGATAATGTGTATCTAGGAGTAATTTTTTAAAAAAAATTTAAAGCATTAACTGCTAATGGGAAATTTTGACAAAATGAAACAAACGTGAACAGATAGTATTAAATCATCAATTAAAAATTACAATTTTTTCTTTTGTATTTTGTATACTATATATCATTTTTCCTATTTGTGAGTAATTGTACATTGAAGGAAAATTAAGTTGAAATAAAGGCTCTTTAAACGTGGCAATTGAAAACGCTTTTTTAAAAAAAATAATTTGAATGATATCCCATTTTTTGCATTTAATTAATGGATGGTGCGATTTATTTATTTATTTTATTGACATTTTAATTCATTGAAATGATTTTAGATTTGGGTTTTTCCACGACAATTTTTAAAAATATTTTTGTGCGAAAAATATTTCTACACGGTTTTAAAATTTAAAAATTATTCTTATAAATAATTATTATTTAATTATTATTATTTGTTGCATGGATTTTTTTTTCTTAATTTTAACAATTTTTAAAAAATATTTTTTGAATAACTCTTTAATGTTATATTCCATCTTTGCAATAAAATTCAAACTGTTTTTATTGTTTCGTTAGATATTACACAGTAGAATTTTCTTCCGTTCTTTAAAAAAAAAAAAAGAAAAATTATGTTTTACAGTTTTTTCTCTGTCTCTACTAATAATAAAGAAATGTATGTTTTGGCACTCTAAAGAGCAGGCCGCTAAACTTAGTTCTAAAAATTTGGCGCAAAAATACTTTAAAAGAATAAGAATGTGCACCTTTTAGCACTTTTTTTTTGAAATTGAAATTAGAATAATTATATAAAATTAAGTACTTTTTTTTACCATGCCTCCCCAAAATATTACAGCACGAAAATTATTTTTATATCATTTAAAATTTAAAGAATTTTCTTTTCAACAATACCAGTTTGATTACTGTATAATTTTTATTTATATTTAATAAATTTTTAAAAATATCTTAAGATATTTTTTCGGAATATATTTCATCCTTTCATTGTTGTTACAATATTTCATCCTGGATTTCTATCTTCATATTTACTAAATTCTTCGTGCAAATATGAAGATACGACTTATTTTTGAATGTTGAATGGGTTTGACATTAAGGCATGCTTTTAATAAATTTTATGAATATTTTTTATATTTGCAATTGACATTTAAATTCAGAAATAAACAATGATATAGCATTTATAAAGTTCATACAACTTTAAACAATACTTGCTCGTGTCATTAATATATCTAGGCATATATGTTTCTTTAAATTAAAAATTGAATAATTATTAATTTAAACGAATTTTTTATTAAATCAGAGAAATTTTTATCAAATGGGCAAGATATTATTAAAATTATTAAGCTTATTCTGTTTTATAAGCGAAGTTTCAAAGCTGAATGGTTTTAATTTCTATGTCCATTTCAACAAGAAAGTTATAGGATTAGTAGAAGTTTCAAGTATTAGTCAAAGTTTTAGGTGAATATTAAATGAGTAAATTTAGGTGATAGAAAATTAAATAATTGCATTGAGTACAATAAACAGAAAAGTGAAATGTCTCTGAAATTATACGCGTTACATGTGTATTCAAAATTCTTTGAATTCTGAAAAAAGATATCAAGATCAAGTTATATTTTACTGAAATCTTTATCAATCATTAATCTCCCGAACCAACTCATCGCTGCAGATGGGAAATGATGAATGAAAGAATAAACTAAATGAATGCAATAAGTGCACTAAGTAGGAAAAAAAATTCGGTCGGAATGAAGTTAATATATAAAACCTTATAATAGTTTTAATAGCCAATAATTTTATACCAAAATCGGAAAAATATATAACTATAACGGTTTCTTTCCTAAATTAAATTCTGGATTTATATGTAGCTTGATTTAAAAGCACGCAGTTTCACCTCTCAATAACAACTCTTCAATTTCTTCTGAAGGATCTTTTAAATATACTTTCGATATTTCAGATATATTTTCCAAACAAATTTTTAAACGCTCACACTTTTTAATAGATGTTTTCCCATATAAAATTTGAGACGTCAGGCAAGATCGCGAATGCTATGAGTGCTTAGATTTTTGTTTTTAGAGTAACCTATAAGAGAGAATAAAATCGATTATGCCTTTCAGAAGCGTTTTTTCGACTCACTGAAATCAAAAGTTCAGTGCACAATTACAATTTTAGTCACTAGATCATATACTTTTTTTATGTTTTTCTGCTGAAGTTAGCAAATTTTTTGAGTTTTTGTGTTTACATGCATGCGAAAGCACAGGCCCACAAATGGTCACCTCTTTGGATGATTTGGTTCAAAATTTGATACTGATATATACTCATCAGATTTTAAATCTGTACACAAGATTTTATCTGTCTAGCTCTTTAAGTTTTGCAGTTGTATTAACCAGACAGACTTCCTATCAATGGATTTCTTTCGAGAGTTGACCTAATAATTGTAGGCCAAATATCAAACTTCATTTTTTTTAACCCAACGCGGTTTTGAATACTCGTACTTACAGGTAGTTAGATATGATTCCAAAAATATTTTTTTCCGACACAGGGAGACCTGAAACGAGGAAATGTGTCAAAATCTCAATTCGAAGTTTTTCGACGATTAGAATACTTTCCCTTCGTACACTTCGTATCCGAGAAAGGTAACAGTGCGGAACACTAAAAATGGGCGAATATCGCGCGCCCTTGACCTAGGTTGGGGTGACTGAGTACATAAACAAACACTGACCCAGTGAGCCTATGTAGGTCGGTTTGGGAACCGTAGAGGTCATGCGGAGCTGTTTTGAAGGCACACGAGGTCATGATGAGGACTGAGAAAGTCGTGTAGTATTCGTTAGGGCGAATTTGCAGGTAGAAGGAGTGATTCGGTCAGAGAATCTAGATTTCGGCTACTGTGCTTTGGGGTCGAACTGTTGCATCTTCTCCCATCAGGGAAGGGCACACTATGAAAGGGAAAGGACGATGTTCTGAATCGCAAACGAGGCTATTATTCAGATCTAAATGTTTATCAGGGTAGAAAAGATGTCCTTATAGCCTGTATTGGCGAGCCTCATTTCGACTCTTTCATCGTTTGTCAGATGAAAATTATTAATGAAATCTTTTTAAAATTCTTGGGTAAAAAAATAAAAATAAAAATTTTTTAAAGATTTTTTTAAAAAAAACAAAAGCACACTTATATAAGTATATTATATTGTATAAAATCTTTTTTTTATCAAAATTATAAAAGTCAGTGTAAAAATTGCAAAAGCATGAAACGTTAATATGAATTCTCGGAACAAATTGCAATTTTTATTACATTCATAATGTGTTTTGCTTTTTAATGAATTATTAGAATTATAAGTAGTATTATTGTCATTTAATTTTTAAACTTCTAATATCGATACTTATAATAAAGCTCAATGTGTGTGTTCGCGCTCTACAGGCCAGATAGTTCGACCTACAGCAACCAAATTTGGTACATGCATAACTTGGAGGTTTTGGAATGTGCACCTGGGGTCCCTTTTTTGAATTAGAATTTTAATTATTAATTAAAAACTAACTTTCCCGCCAAAAAATCTTTTCGTTTCCCCTCCGCCAAATGAGTAAGGCTTCAGTTTTTTTCCCACGCTAACGAGAATAGGCTTAACTTATTTTCGGCCAATTATTTCAAACGATTCTGTTTATTTTCTTAGTGTTTGACACATTTAAAATTAAACATTGTTAATGAATCGATCTTCCAGATTCATTCTGAAGTACTTTTAAATTAAAATAAAACAGAATAAAGGGAATTAAAAATTTCTAATCTGCGTAGCGTTACCCCAACTGGCGTAGAAAATTCACGCATTTGTGTCACCATAATTGGCGTTGAAAATTCACGCATGCGGATTGTGTTCTGATTATTGACAACGCTATTTTCAACGGATCCGGACTTAGTTTAGAAGGCTTAACATGTTTTCGACCGAGGTTTTGAAGGCTTAACATGTTTTAGACCAATTATTTCAAACAATTCTGTTTATTTTTTAAGTGTTTGATGCATTTAAAACTAAACATTGTTAATTAATCCATCTGTTCATGATGAATCTGAGAAAATTTTGTTGAAAACTTCTTGAGATATTACATAAATTAAGAAAGATCTTCTTTAGTGCCCATAAGGTTTAAATACTCAACAACTCTGTTTTCAGTACTCAAATTTTTAAAAAAAGGCTTCGTTTCAGTAAAAAAATGTTCTTATATTAATTGCAGATTAATCATTTCTACTTTAATTTAAAGCATAAATTCTACGGGAGCTAACAGAAAATTAGAGATACATATTACGTTATGGTTACGTTACGTTAATATTATGAGTGAATTGTATGACTAACAAAATTTGAAGCTTTAAAATATTTTGATGAAGAAGCTATTAAAATAGGAGTTACATAAAATATTTAATTATTAAAATTTTAACGAGCATTAAGATGGGCTAACCGGCTGGTCGCCAAAGGCGGTTAGTATAGAAATAAAACTACATCAAAGTTAATTAATCTTAATACACATAGAAATTATTGTGGATACAGCTGCATTTCAAGGTAAAGATCCCTTCCCCCTCCCCCGGAGTTTAATATAATTTTTTCACCTCAAGTCGTCTTCAGTGGTAAGTAAATACTTCAGTGGTAAAATACATAACATTACTTTTTCGCCTCTCCAAGATATTTCATTCAAAAAAATGAGGCAAATGCACTTATGTTTTGTTCTGATAACTGGTGATAAGATTGGTATGTGGTGCATTCATATCCTCTTCGTCTTCCAGATAAGCTATTGTTATAGATATGTAGGTTTGTTTTACATCTTCTCTTATCCAATCTCATGCAAGGAATTCGCTGATTTACTCAAGGTCCATAATTTAATGTGAAAGAAAGAGGATAAAACCTGTACGAGAAAGTATGCGAAGAAATTTTGCTGGTTATGTTTTGTAGTTATTGAGTTCATTTGCATTTGGACAATCAGACAGGCAAACCTTTTCTGAATGGGTTTCGTTCAATATTTAACAGAAATCTACACATTTGATATATAGGCCATATACCAAATTTCATTCGTATGGCTCAAAACGTTTTTGAGTTATCGTGATCAGACAAACAAACAGACCGACAGATAGATATAATTCCAAAAATGTGTTTGTCAGATTCAAGGAAATCTGAAACTTAAAGATTTTCAAAATCTGGAGTTCGATTTTTTTTTTCTTTCGATTTTAATACCGTCTTTGTATGCTTGATTTTTCAAGAATGTAAAAATCTTAAAAATTCAGGAAAAAATTTCACGGCAATAAATTGGTATCATCTAATTAATTAAAATAATTTTTAAATTGGTATAGAAATGAAATTTTTGCAAAGAACGTGAAAATTTCAAAATTTCTCCTTATTTTTAATTAATTGAAATTTCAAAAAAGTCACTTCGAAATTCACATTTTCACTTTTTAAAGAATATCTATGTCAAATTTGGGAACTCTAGATCTAATTATCTCCCCTGTCGAGTGTCGACACACACATATATAAACACTTCTAGTGTGGATATTTACAGGACAATTTTATATGTATTCTTATAAAAGGAAGTGTGTGTGTGTGAAATAGGTTACTATAGATTTCAGAGTAATTTTTGCATTTTTATATTTATAGCATATTGATCGAAATACAATAATAATAATAATAATTTCGTTTACTTATATTGAGAATTTTGGTTAAATTTTAAACTCAATTAAATTATTTTACTTACAAAAGTATTGCAGTTTTAAATCGGATTAAAAATTTTAATTGCATATAGTATTTCAGGGATATTAATAATTAGCGACGTTTCTGCAAAAATATAATTATTTAATTTGAACTAAAAGTTCTGTCATTATAATTTGCACATGTATATCACATTTAATTCTACGGACAAAATATTTTCAGATAGATATCTAAAATGACACTATTTGAAATAATTTGAATCATTTGAAAGGATTTAAAGCTTAGATAAGACGAAATGAAACCTTTTAACCTTCAGATTCTAATTGAAAAGTCATTTTAATCATTTTCATCTAATTCATTATTCTTAAATACTTAATGACTCAAATCAGCATCTGTGTTTAATTCTGTCATACATTAAAAAATCGGAAGAAAGAAAGAAAGAATGCATCTATTTTCAGAAAGAAAGAAAAAAAAATCCCTTTTTAGGGGGGGGGAAATTCCTTTAATTTCCAAATAAAAAATAAACTCCCTCTGCCATTTAAGCAAACACCATGAATAAAAATGAGCAGGGAAAAAGCGGAATTCAGGGAGGCAAATCTCAACAGAAATCATCTTGCGAGATCAGATTCGATCTGCTCTCCCGCAGAGGCAAAAGCACTAAAGCACTGTATACATTTATATAGAGACACCTTTACAACCGCCACATACACACATTCAACACAAATACACGCCTTCGAAACTGCGCTATATGGACGGTTTGGGGCTGCGATACATCACCCTATCGGGATAGTGCCCCTCCCCCCCCATTTCACAACGAAAGAGGGGGTTCCCCCTTTCACTTCGCTTTCCCCCCTCTTCGAGAGAGGGGGGGGTCGACGGATAATTAGCGCAGAAGCAGAAGAGGCGGTGGGAACAAGAGCAGGTGGTAGTCTCGAGATGAGAGCGAATCGAAACTCGTCGATCACCTCTGACCCAGCATCTATTACCGAGGCGAGCGAAAAGCTGTCGTCGCCAACGAAGAGGCGAATTTGGCGGAGTACGAATGCTTTCAACCGCCGCCAAGATGAAATGATTGAGGCAATGAAAGGCTCAAGAGTAAACTGGTGTTTAAAAGTTTTTCGAACGGAAAAGTTGGGACAAAAATCTGGTTAAGATAGTGAAAGTGCATATATTAGAGCATTTAATTAAAATATGTCCTCATTCTTCACTAAGTTTTTAAAGAAATTCGCCAATGAAATATCATCCAGTTAGTTTAATCTTTAATGAAGGATGTGCTTACTTTTGAAGTTTAAATGGGTAGATAATTTCGTAATAGTATACCAAACTAGCATGAACCTCACAACTAAAGATTATAAAAGTTTGCAAACAAATAGCGCCTCTACTTCAGGCGGGACCGGACGTCCCATCAAGTAAATCTCCTTCTGCTTTCTTTCTTTTGATTTAGTCATCAAGAATACAAAGTCATCCGATTCCAATATCAGCATAAATAAAAGTCCGTATGCTATCTATGTATGTGAGAAAGAAGGCTCAAGCTTTGATCAGATGTGCACTGACACTTCTTCAAGAGAGCAAAATTCGGAAGTATTTTTTTTATTTAGTATAAAGATTAACTATTAATTACTTAATTTAACTTATTGCTAATTTAAAAGAAATGCTTTGAAGAATAAAAATATTTATCTTTTTTCACTACTTAAAAGTAAGTATTAAAAAACAAACATTTCACCTAACAATCCCTTTTAATGCAATTATGAAATGATATGATTAAGAAATGAAAATTCTGATTTTGTGATTCTATTTCATACCGAAAATGAGTTATAGAGGTTTTTAAACTACCGTTCGATCTTTCATTTACTTCGCAAGACTACTAATCTTCAGTTATTTAGACACTTTATAGACCATAACCGATCAAATATGAAAAGCCTGCTCTGATACTCTTGACAACCACGTGATTATTCTTATAATTGAGGTGACTAAAAAAAAAATGGTGCAGTTATCCAGATATTTTATCCTAAAAAAATTATCGAATGTATAGAATGCAAAAATGTATTTTACTCATTCAAAATTTATTACAAGGGAATGAAAAAGAAAAAAAAAAGGATGTTAATATGAAGTAATAGACGTAAACTTATTAGTATATATGTCGTGGTTAAATTTAGTTACAAAATCTGTTTTCAAATAATATTATAACAGAGTTCAATGTTATAGGTTATAAGCTTTTTTTTCTCTTGGAAAAGAATATTTTTACTACCAACGAATTTTTGTCTACACTTGCAACTAATATGTTGAAAATGTATCCATATCTCGGGCATGATTCAGCCATTCTAGATTCGCCAATAAATGTTCGGACAAACTCTGGCCAATCTTGATATATCATTGACCTCTTTAGAAATATTCTCTAAAAGTGTGAGGCCTTTCCCTAAGATTCGGCGAAGAATAGGAAAAAGAAAAGTAAAATTTAAGTGAAAAATTAATTACGGACAGTCTTGAAATACTAGCCTTACAGGTTTTAAAATCAGGGGCTGGCTCCAAAACTAGTTATAATAATAATGAGACATAGAAAGGGGCTCAAGAGAAACTGCTGCTTTAATAACAATAACACACACACAAAAAAAAAGGATTAAAAAATAAAATTTGAAAAAAGTAATAACTTTTTTTTTTTTTTTTTTGCAAATTATTAAGTTCTGTAAAGATTTTTTTATTTTTCAAAGATTTTTCAAAAAAACGAACTTTTTAACCTCTTCGTGGTCCATAACGAGTCTAGAGCATTCAGGTGAAACTTCTGTAGGGCGGGCGTAACGCGCTTCAAGTGTTCTTCTACATTTTAAAACTTTTAAACGTTTAAAACGCTTTGTAAATGCTCACTTGTTTGAGTTTTTATTTTTCTTTGTTCTAATCTGTGCAAAGATATCAGTACTAATATATTATAGTATACAGAGTATATATGCCAATAATATATACTAATATAATATAATTTGTATACAGAGATATATACTAATCTGTACAAAGAAAACAACATAACATGCGGTGGAAAACAGAAGACCGCTGGGAAGAAATTTCGCGAAAGGGTTGAAGAAGTCAAACTCTTATAAATACGAATAAATACTTTTGGTACAAAAATGCGAAATTCAGTCTATATATATATATATATATATATATATATATATATATATATATATATATATATATATATATATATATATATATATATATATATATATATATATATATATATATATATATAATATAAATATTATATATTAAATCAACCTTTTAAAGACTATGCACTTTTGTAAAGAATTTGGTTTTACGTACAACAATTTGAAATTTAATCAAAATGAGCTATTTTATATCAATAAAACTTATTTTCTAATTTATGTTTGCTTTAATTATAAACGCAAGTCGAAGGTACAATATTTCCCAGTCAAAGATACAATACTATGTTGCACTTTTGACAATCGTGTAAATTTATTAAAAAATAATTAAAAATGTTAAAATTTTGGTTTTTAGAAATATGAAATAAATACAAAACTAAGCGGAATTAAGATCAGCATTCGAAATAGAATTGTGAATTTACTTATGAAACCAATAAAAAAATTAATATTGAAAAATGGTCAAATGTATAACAATCTCCCCAATTTACAGGGTTGGCACGGGATAAGTCTTCCATTTCAGAAGACTCTAAAAGGCGTTCTGTTGATCCAAGTGAGATAAAATTTGAACTACAAATAACTCAAATAATGCTCTTGACATTTATTAAATTAAAAAATAGTACCAAAATTGCCAAATAGATGGCGTTATAGCATAAATGATATTTATTTGTATATATTGAAAATATGAGACTTTAGTTGCTTTACAGCTCATGCCTTTTAGCATTATTCTTTCGATAAAAAAAAAAATGGCGAATTCTAAACGAGTACTAGTTTTTTATCACTTCAGTCCTACGTTAAAAGAGAAAATTGTTCAACCAAAACCGGCAGAATTACGTTCTATGAAATAAAATAATTTCGTTGTATGAATTGGATATGAAGAGATCCATTATTGTCTCCATGTGTAAGATGATACCGAAATTTGCAAAAACTGGACAACTTGACATTCTTCCAGGTAGAGGACAAAAGCAAATCCCATCTTCTAGCGTCGAAAAAATGAATTTTGTGAGCTGACGAAATCCCTTTTTAACTCAATGAGCAAGTTAGCACTCGTTGAAACAGCAATTAATCTCCGCATGATAATGTGAGTACGCCAGTTTTTCTCTTGTATTGTATGCCGCATACAAAATCTAGCCTCTGCATTTATTACAGGACGGAGACTTAAAAGTTTGTTAAACTTTTGCCCTCCAGTTTCTTGCTAGAATTATGATTGTCGTGATTTGGTCTTGGAACATTTTGTGGGCTGACGAAGCCCCTTTTTAACTCAATGGGCAAGTTAACACCAACAGATGTCAAATTCAGAGAGTAGAAAACCCTCATGTAATTCAGGAATAACTCTTGCATCCTGATAAAGTGAAAATTCCACGAGGTACAAAGGCCACCTTTATTTTAATTTATTTATTTTTGTATCGCATATAGTCTTTACATCAAATTTATACATTTTTGCCAAATTTTGAGCAAAATCCATACAGAAAAAGTTTGTCTGTCCGACTGCTCGAAAATAAGTTAACGTGAGAACTACAAAATGAAGAGAAGTTAAATGAATAAAACTCAGTACACAGATTTAATATTTATAGTACAGTCACCTTTCAAATTTTGTGCCAAATACAACGAAGAGTTGGTCTGTATTTTCAGAAGCATGTAAACGCCATAACTCAAAAATACAATGTCTTAAATATACAAAATTTGATATATAATTTTGTGACTGTAAAAAGTAGTTCAGTGTCACATTTTGGTTTCAATCGGTTGGGAAAATCATGTCTAAAACACAAAGTCAGGTATGACAAGGATTAATCGGTAAAAATCATACGATAGATTCAATAAAAATGTTAAATTCACACCAAAAGTTTATATTCCGAAACTGCTGAACGCCAATGACTTGCAAAATGTTCTCTGCCTTACCTAAAGAGCATAATTTTTCTCACAGCGTTGAGGACAACATCAGTATTAGAGAATATGCGAGTGTGTGTTAGAAAGACCCCTCCTGCTGATTGGCATTAAGTCTGCCTATATGTGAACATATCGTCTTCACAGATAAGCAGTCAGTAAGCAAAATTTAGTATGCAAGTTTAGAATCAAAAATATAGATCTTTAGAAAATTTTTAACCAAATCTGTGAAAGGGTGAACCGTTTGTTGGTCTGTACTTTCGCAGGCATATAACTGTAACAACTCAGAAGCGCAATAAATTGAATCAATGAAATTTGGTATGTTATCATGTGGCTACAACTATAGTTCCGTGTCAAATGTTGGTTTCAGTCGGTCGGCAAAAAGGCGCTTAAAGTACATATTCGCACGATTCAGTGAAAATGTTAGATTCACGCCAAAAATCTATATTTCGTAACTGTCGTTCACCAATGTAGGGCCTTTGCAGCTGGGAGGAGAAAGCTAAGACCTTTATTGGAGAGTATGGGGAACATTTCGGAGAGAAACTAATTGAATAGTGAGGTTATCTTTTATAGAAATTGATTTTTCCGCTCGTAGGAACTTCCTGGCTATAAGGCAACTCGAAAATAAAAAATAATTTTCACAGTATATATATATATATATATATATATATATATATATATATATATATATATATATATATATATATATATATATATATATATATATATATATATATATATATATATATATATATATAGTTTTGCTTTTCTGCTATTACACTGACAGGATAATTAAATTTAAAAAACTAAATCGGAGCAGCATTTTGAACCTTCGTAAAGAAGATCTGCAGGAAGATTTTTTTTTTTTTTTGACGATAATAATATTTTCTCTTTGAAGGCTTGGTATATGGAGAAATGAAAGATTATTAAAAATAGCATTGCACTCCACAAAGTATTGACATTTCTATGATGCAATTTTGAAATTTTGTTTAATTTTGAATATTTCTATAAAGCCGCTGAAGTTGTCTCCTCGAAACTTTCTAAATACTCTTTAATAAAAGTATTAATTCTTTATCTCCCGCATAAAAACTGTGAACCTTAAGTTGCTTTTATTTTCATATAGTCTAAGATAAATAAAAGTAAATATTAATTCAATATTGAAAAAAAAATACTTTTTCATGTTACGTCATCAATTAGTGAAAGCAATGATCTGAAAATGATCAGTGCAATTTTATTTATTGAATGACGACATGAATAATTAACCATAATCAATTGTAAGTAATTCAAATAAAACAGGATTAACACGCCTATTATTTTATAGAAACTTTTAAAATTAAAATGAGGAATTTCGGTGTAAGCATAAAATCTATATTTATTTATCAATCTCATAAAAAAAGGATGAAAATTGTACCAATTAGAGTAATGTCCGGACATAAACCTGTTGCAGGTTTACTTTAAATGATTATGTATACTGATTATTTACTGATAATTGAATTATCTTATTAGTTATCTTTGACAACCAGCTGGTTCGCCAGGAATATTGGTAGTAAAAATGTCCAATATATATTAAGTAGTTTACTATTAATATATATTGGACATTTTAAGCTTGGAAATTTTAATAAAAGTGTATAATGTATAATTTTACTCCTCTCATTGTTCAATGCACTTTCCTAATCTTCTGCCATTTCACCTAAAATTTGAATTTTAATTTAAAAAATGCAAGCGGTTAAACTTCAAATAATACAAAACTTTCTTGCTGAAAGTGAAGGTTTTTTTTTATTTAAAGTAAAGAACAGAAAGTGGAATCCTCCAGCACTGAAGTTTTATTTGTACTATAAAATATTTTTCGTTAACTAGTGTAGTAACTTCAAAGGATTATTCAACTCTCTGATTCAACAAAAGAATTCAGTACGCCACTATAAGAAAGCAATTTTGAAGAGATAATATCCATAGTATATTTTTATGTATACAATTATATTGCCTTAAAAAGCAGCAAACATGGCTGCCAAAATTTTCATTAATTAACCTTTAATTTTAAATATAACAAATTTGTGTGTGTGTGTGTGTGTGTGAGTGTGTGTGTTGGTACTCGACAAACCAAACCAACATTTATGAAAAAATGAACGTAAATTCATACTTTTATCATCAACAAGCAGAGAAAGTTATCGCTGTTGAAGTCATTCATTCATTGTGAAGCCAGTCATAGTTGTTTTCATTCACTTTAACAATGAAATATATTATATTAATTTTTTTAATTGATATTTAATTGATAGGAAAAAATTCTTACCAAAAATTGGTATTATTGAAAAGAATATTTTTTTAACTTTCAGATGATGTAAAAATTATTTTTGTGATACAATATTTTCGGAAGTTATCTTGGGATGTTACCTAAAAATTTGATTTTTTTATTAAAAAAAATTTTTAAATTCATTCAGAAATGCACATTAAAAATGCTTAATATATTTCATATTTTTTGTAGCTATTAGGCAAACGGGTTGGCCAGCACAGCACCAACATATACATTCTATTATTAGTAGAAATTTTTTCACATTTCTATGTCATGGTATTTGCACTGTTTTCTTTCGTTATTGACTTTAAAACACATGATAAATATTTCCATCTGAAGCGCCCTTTTATAATCACAATTTGTTTCTCTCTCTCCCTATTCAAAAAATATAGAAGTTGATTTTTGTAACTTAATTTTAAATTGATGAGATTCGGACTCAGTAATCCAGAGGCTAATCATCTCCAAATTAATGATTTCTATATTAAGTTGTCGTAAAACTTTGTAGAAAAAAAATCTATAAATTAATTTTTGTATTCTAAGTAGCACGTTATATAACAGACTGTTGCTGATTCAGTTTTATAAGTCCATTTACATTCTCTTAATTTCATTTTGCAATTGGGAATCCGGTATCACAAAATTGTGATTTGTTTCTCTTGAGGGCATAACCGAGTCTAATTTTAGTTTACACCTTCTATTAATTTCCCAAAAAGCCAGTTTTTAGTTTTTTATTTTCTACTTACAGCACCTCGTTTATAACTAATTTGGGAATATTTAAAGGAATGAGACTTGTATGCTGAAATTGAGATAAGAATTTGTGATTATGAATACGCTACAGTGTTTGTATGAGGGTGATTCTTTGAAATAATTCCATGTTAGTTAAAAGGATTAGTTATTAATAATTTATGGATAAAATTCATAATAACTAGGTATAATTATATTTGATTAATAACGGTAAGTAAATAAAAGGAAACATTTTATAATATGAGGTTTCTATTAAAGAAATTGCGTGTTTACAAGATTATCATGAAATATAAAAGTTAAAAAAAAATTATTTTGTATGTTAATTTATTTATTTATTTAGAAGAATCGGATTAACCTGTACCAAAAATAATACTATGCAAATTGAATTTCCAGGATTTTTAAGACGTCAACTTCAAAAAAAAAAAAAAAAAAAGTTTTTATTAGCGCATTGGCACATTTTCTTTCTTAAGCATTAAAGTATGAACGTCCATTGTGGATGAGTCTTCTTTGGCCTCTTCTTTGAAATATGCTTTCATTACCTGCAATACATAAAACAATTTCAAAATCAATAACAAGATCATAAGTTGAACCAACATTTGCAAATAAGGTTTAAAAAATGTCATAATTATAGTTATTAAGCAGTAATAATCAAGAAAATGTAAAATTATATTTGCCGGCTCTAGTAGTCAGTTTTTAGAGACTCTTTTAAATATTTGACAACATAATTCATTTACAAAATAGAAAAAGTAGTAGGAAGTTAAAAGAATAGCAAGCGCTTAAAAATTAGTAAGAAGGAAATAAGCAAAACATCAAATAAACTTTGTTATCAAAAATTTTATCAACAAAAGCATTTAATCAATTTGAGAGTAAAGACTTTTTTTTTTTTTTTTTTTTTGTACTGGTAAAAAGATGCAGAGCGCAATTTTTGCTTGTATGTACATAATTTTGCTTTATAATTGTATAAAAAAGATTCATTGTTCATTTGTTTAGATTAAATTTGACACATATTATTTTAATCCCTCCAACCAGCTTGAAAAAATGATGATTGTTTCAAAAAAAAAGATAAAAAAATATGCATTCCGCAATTAATGCTTTGTATAAATTTTGATCATCAGATGAATAATTTTTAAATAATTAACAAAATGTAATGATTTTATTTGGATGCACAAAATGATGAGGGTTGATTCAGGATTGTTTTTTATTTTGGAAGGATACTTTTAACATCATGTCTAGTTAAAAGCAATTAAGAAAATGATAAAAAAGATGAAAAGATGAATGATTACAAATAAAATTTTTAAAATACAGAGATTTTTCACTCAACTTTTGAACATTTTTTTTTCTTTTTTAAAATTAGATTATTACATAAAATTCTTGCTTTTGAAATATTTTAATTGATTATTATTGTTTTTAATTATAATTTTTCAAATTAATTTCCATGTTAATCAAGTTGATTGTAAAACTTTGAGTTTTCCTTCTCTTCCACGGCTACTGATAACAGAAAGTGCGTCAAAGCCTCAAAAATTCTTTTACAAAAAAGGCTATTTGAATTTTTTGAGAATTTTGTGTTTTTACATTTTCTACATTCTTATTTTCCTAAAAATGTCTTATTTGAATTTTTATTATTAGAAGAAGAGTGAAAAACCTCATATAAAACCAGTAAGAAATCAGACAATCAGCAGAGAAAAAAAAATGTGATGGTCATCAATTTTAGACACATTTTGCATTTTTTAAAAGGCGGAATTGTTTCAGCAAACTTGTCTTTATAAAGATAATTCCCTGTTGCAGTATGCATTGATATAGATTTTGGGGGTTACCCACTTCAGAGTTACTAAAGAATTGTCTATTCAAAAATCCAGTTGAGAGTCCAAATAATATGATAAAAAAATTCGTGTTCCATATAGTGGTGGATTAGGGTACTTTGTGACACAGTGCATGTTACGAGACCGCTTTTTTTAAAAAACTGGATTTATAGTGAGCCGACGGAGTTACAAAATTTTTATATTTATAAATGAGGTTGGAATTTTTTACTAAAATCAAAAACTTTATAACAAATTATAAGCAAAATTATAAAAGAGTGCAAGATCAAATGATCCCAATAACCAACTAGAATAAAATCCTAATAAAACGAAATTCAATAAACAAACAATCGCACATAGCACATTAAAACTTCTATTTAATATTGATTAGAAAAAATACATCATTTCAAAATTAGACCTGGCGCAGTCAATTGCACATATCTTCACAAAATTTGAAAAAATCGTTTTTCAAATTTTAACAGACGAGCGCTTTTTTTTTCTGTAAATTTTTATATTAAATGGGTCGATGGTAACTTGCTGCTTTTGGTTGTGTTTAATTTCAATTTATTCCTTTGTGCATAACTTGATGCTCATGATTCCTTCAACAAAGGACTTTTTCTGCATAAAATTATAACAGACATCAAAACATCTATTTTAATTCCATACACCTGTTCTGTTTATTGTGTACATGAACCTTCTTTATTGGAATCAACCCTGGCACTATAATGCCATTAAGAAATTAAGAGTCTGGATAAACTATTTCAAATTACAAACTGTCTCTGACGGTAATATAATTTTAATTTCTGATTCAGCATGTGAAGTTCGTATATAATAAGCAGGATCATTCTTCTTTAACTTTGAAAAGGGGAAGAAAATGGCGCAATTTTTGAATTTGATGAAACATTGAAAATTCGGAATTCATTGCAACAATAAAATCTTATGTTGGAAATAATGTATAAATTTTTTTTTAACTGACTAATAGTCAAGAAAAATTTATTCGACAACTAAATTTGCATTATTAAGAAGACACTTCAAAAATTATTAATATTTAATTAATTAAAATTTCAAAACGATTGCTCTGAGGTTGCATATTCCGATAATGTATATCTGTATTAAAGTTAATAGATCCGCGCAAAATAATAAGTTTTGTAGGGCGTCCACCTGCACTCATACACAACACAATTAATAAAAACAATTAGTTATTGTATATTTTATTTATCGATTTCCGAAAAAAAACAACAACCCATTGATAAAGTCCATATAATAGCAGATTAGTTCGACCATGAGGATTAGATTTTTCGCCAAAATTTTAAAATAAAGTAAAATTTTATATTATTAATTTTTTTAATTACTAAAACTGCGAAGTAGTCTTAGTAATTAAAAAGTTTTATCATTATTAATAAAAAAAGTTTTATCATTATAATTAGTAAAGTCTTATCTTGTTGTCAGAACATATGACTACAAGATAAAATTGTAAATTTTCCAGTCACATTTTTTTTTCATCCAAATGTCGCCAAGAAAGAATGATAACAAAACCGAAAAGGCAACCCTTTCCGTGCGTTATTCGTGCCTGTCGTAAAAGGAAGAACTGAAGAAAGAGAGGAATTTTTTTTCTTCTGGTGGCCGAAAGCGAGCGGCATTTGAGGCCAACGGGCGTGGCCGAGAAGCGTGTAAAGCACTTAAAGGAGAGGGAGGCAAAAGGAGATCCGATGCGTAATTGGGTGGTTAAAAGCGGATTGAGAGTGGGCGGCTCTTCCGCACGATTGTATCAACTTCGCGCACGCCACGCACGGAACGGCCGACTGTCCCTTCCTTTCTTTGGGTGCCACGGAAAAATTATTTGGGGAAGAATTCCCTAAATTGTTTTTAAGTAGTTAACGGGTGGGAAAGGATTTAACACCTTCCTTTCTTTTCTTTCTGGTTTCTTTCCTTCTTTTTTCGGTAAAGAGATTTCTACGCATTTAATTCTATTAGTTAACGGGTTTTTTTACTTGCTATACTTGTTTTACTTACTGTATTTTTATCTTGTGGAAAATAGGGTGGTTATCTTTGTCTCTAGAAATTGAAGCATATTTAATGTTAAATTTTAAAATTTTTAAGACTATACTCATGAATTATTATCAATTATTACTTAGAATGTAATCCAGCATTTCCTATCAGATAATCCATTAGAAAAACATCATCCATCCGCATTTTTGGTGCTATGTGTAATATTTCAATCCATTCGGATAAGACATTAATACCAGTTTTTAATTATAATAAAATTGATTTCATTTATGAAGGGAATTAAATAATAAACTTTTCTTTAAATATTAAAAAAAGAGAAAAATTCCATTTTTTAAAATTTTTTTAAAGTTTTTTGAGAGTGTGTTTTAAGGCGAACATTCTTAATAATGTTTAATAAGTTTATAAAGATAAAGCCACAAATATCAGTTTGGAATTCATCTGATATATAAATTGAAGTGGAATACAAACGTAAGTCAGAACTAGATTTTCGTCTAAGCCTTCATGATTATGTATGCATATATATATATATATATATATATATATATATATATATATATATATATATATATATATATATATATATATATATATATATATATATATATATAAAGATAATAATTAAAAATCAATTTAAAAAGAAAAAGATATATCAAAAATTAATGTTAAATTAAAAACTCGTTAAAATAATACAACAAATGAAGATTTTTTGACGGGAAATGAAGAAATGCAGATTTTTTTGGCAGGAACGTTAGTTTTTAAATAATAATTAAAATTATAATTAAAAATCCAAAGAAAGGGACCCCAGGTGCACATTTCCGACCTCCAAGGTATACATGTATCGAATTTGGTAGCTGTAGGTCAAACGGTCTGACCTGTAGAGCGCCAACTCACACACACACATTGAGTTTTATTATAAGTATAGATATAGATATAGATTACAAAAAAAAAAAAAAAAAATCTGAAAAATGGAAAATGCTTTATTGATTGATATCGATCTTTCTATTGCTGTTTCAATACAATAAATAATTAAATTCGGTCTTCATTTTCATTGATTCAATATTATTATACTGAATATGGCATATCAATAATAGCAGAGAATCAGATTTTGCATGAATTTGAATTTGCTGTTGCCTTTTAGATAAAAACTTAAAACTACAAAAATAAACCAGCTCTACAATTATTTCCTCTGAGTTAAAATAAAATTTACGAATGTGGCAATTAAAAAATTCACATTTAATCAAAACTTAATTCTGTTTTCTAAACGTTATTGATGTCTTTAAAAAAAAGGAAAAGTCTGGTTTGTTGAGAAATAGAATACATCCACAAAACTACAGATTCTTAGTTTTTGCTCGGATTTTTTGGCATCTACATAAGTAAAGATAATTGATCCCGTCTAGTCAAACATTCGAAAAAAGTTCAATTCGGAAAGAAAAGTATTCGGAAGTTTTCATGTCTACAAAAGTTTATTTATAATATTATTCCAAAGCATTTGATGACATGAAATCGATTCAGTTGTTGAGTCTGAGGGTTGCGTCAAGGTTTTATTTCTCGATATCTCTCGAAAATAGAAAATGGAAGAGGACGGGTGATTATTGATGATTTATGTGATTCGAAATAAAAATTAGCGAAATCGGACAAATGTTTGTGGCTGGGAAATTGATTTTTCGGCTTTACTAATTATTTTAAATATATGCCTTATTTTTGAACCAAATCAGAAAATTTTCTCATGCGGTTTTTTAAAAACAAATATTTAAAAAAAAGAAACAAAGAGAATATTAATACAAATTAATTATTTTTTATGAATTAATGGCTATTTATAAGTTTAATCATTTTATACTTCGAATAATCTAAAGAAAATTATCTTATCAAACCAGAATGGCAGTTTATACCATGTTTTTTTTTTTTTCACACAATTTAAATAAAATTGTAAAGCTTTCCTAGAATCGATTCACGAACATTTTAATGCCTTTATTTAACAAAGTACAATAGACAAAAAATACGGTTTCGTTAATACTTCAAAGAAAGAAACAAATCCTATAACTCACTATTAAATAAATTGTTTGCATCTAAAGCACGAGTTATCTAAAACATTATCCCTTTCTATCTTTAAAAAAACATCTGCAGCAAAAATTTTGTTTTGTTTATAAACATAAACGAATACATCTATAGTATCTAACAACTCAATAGTTGCAGAAAATGACTTTGTTTAGCGAAAAATGGTTAAACAAGAAAGCAAATAAAGTAACTATCATTAGTTTAGCGGGAAGAAGAAGATTCACACGCATGTTATGAAGATGCGTAAAGAACGCCTATTCAGCCAAAATAGCCACAATTTATCGTCCCTGCTTCGGGATGCTTGGGCCGAATCCAAAATCCCTGGGAGTCGATTTGTTATACTTTAATGATTATGTTTCCAAAGAATCTCGAAAGCTAAACAGAATATTTTGATATCGATGCAACTAAATAATTCATCTTGTAGAGATATCTAGGGAAAAAGAGGGCCAGTTGGTATTCTTCTGTAGAAATTCAGCGTTATTTTTGGCGAATTTTCATATTTAAATCGGATAGCCATCCTTGATGCTTACCAACTCTTGAAACAACTAAATTTTTAGTTTTTGCATAAAGCTGCATTCGCCCAGAATAAAGGTTTTATATCATGGCTATCTTATACACGAAAGAAGTCGTTGCAATAAAACTTCGAAAATAGTAAATAAGAAAGGAAAATAAAAGAATATTTTCCGCCTTTGATCTTTTTTATCTTTTTGTTGCAATTTGAAAAAAAAAATGACATATAAAAATAAATTTAATAATATAATGAATTATCTTCCGAAAACTAATTTTTTTTCTCAGGAGATCTTTTAAAAAATATTGCAGTGGTTAGTACAAAAAAATGCTACTAAATCAATGAAACGAATAATGTATAACTGTTAAATACATTTTTTTCTATAATCTATGGTTTTATTTCGACAACCTAACTATATTGATTGCAATTGTTGCTGTTTCAAAAATTTTGCAATTAATATTGGAAATTGTTACTAAAAACGAGACAAAAGTTCAAAGAGAGAATGGGAAAGAAATACAGAACTTGACTAGATATTGCTATATGAAATAACCAGCTGTCTTCGGCGACCAGCTGATTTACTTGGAATGCGTACTATGATTGATTATTTTTAAACTCGAAGTTAAGATAAAATTGAGATAGTATTATTTTGCCAGACTAACACCTGTTCAGTTCTTTCTGTACATGAACCTTCTTAATATTTAAGAATAAACTGCCAAAACTGCATAAAAATCGTAATGTTGTATTATCTAGCATATATTTACAAGTTATCAAACACCTTCGCGATCTTATTAAATATGCTGAGAAAAAATTAAAGAATAGCAAGTATAATTATTCAATATATCAAATTTATTTTCTATATAATAATTATGTTAGTGGGCTACTATTATATATATCATAAAAAATTGAATGAAAGGATTTAGAAAGCAAAAATTCATTAAGACTTTCCCAAAGAATACGAAAACAAACATAGAGCTTTCATTCCATGACTTTTAACTATGGAAAAAAAAAATACATGATTAAATATTTGATAGAAATAGGAAAAATGCTTGAATTTCGTTACAACAATGTAAACTACAGTTGCAAATTTTGCGAGTAAATGTTTTCCAAAATTTATTAAGATTAAGCAAAAAGATTGTACGATAATATAATGGGTGCATTTTCAAATAATGTTAAAAAAATTTTGTGCAATAATAATTTTCGAAGTTATTGTGAAAAAACGCCAAAATAAAAAAAAAAATTTTAAAAAAACTGAAAAAATTAAAAAAGAAACCTTTTAAAAAGATACATTTTCACACTCCAAAGTATATTTCTACTAAATTTAGTAAATGCAGATCAAACGATCTGTAGAGCAGAATGCTAGCACATCCACACATACATTTTCCTGCATTATAAGTAGAGATTCGATTCTTGTTTTTAAATTCAAGAAATAGGAACAAAGCCTTTTCAGGAAAAAAAAATATTAATGTATTTCCATTTTTTTCTTAAAAGTTCACTATATAATTCATAGGCGAAACAAAACATTTCTTCGGAAACGCCCTTATAAAATCAAAAATGAAAATGAAAAGAAAATAATGAAAATTAGAAACATTTGAGAATCCTATTATGAGAAGTTTGATTACAAAAAAAGAGCTTGGTGAGGCTTAATGTATGGTAGCATTAGAGGACTCATTTCTATAATTTTGGATAAACAATTCATAAGAACCTTGTTGATAAAAAAGAAGTCACAACTTAAAATCTAATTTCTATTAAATGAATTTTTTGATTGTCCGAGATCATTACGGTCGCAATCAGCTCAGATAATCGAGATCAACTGTACTTGGTATTGTTTGCATTAACCATTAGACTGCTATATATATATATATATTTCTTATTTTGGATGTCCTTTTTTTAATTTTTATTTTTTTCAAAAAAATGTTGGAAGGTAGTCATACTTGATTATAATCCTACTATGAGGGGAGAGAAATTTAGAGGGGTGATACATGTGTCTCACTGGTACTAACAATTTGAATCATTAAGTCTTACTGGTATTCCAGAGAAGAGAAAAAAAGATAACACATATATCTTACAAACATTTATTGTTTTAGAATTGTTTACACAGAATGTCTATAAATTAATATTAATATTATTTATAGTAAAATACTTATTTCCATAGCTTCTACTGAACACTAAACCAGTGAAATAATATTCCATAAGTTTTAGAAACGCTAAAATATTATATATATATATATAACTCTATTTTAGAGTATGTATGTATGCCATGGTAATTTTTTTAGGTTTAAAAATTTTAGAACATCAGGAAAATAAAAGAAGAAAGAATGAAAGCAGAACCGACGATGAATAATTGCTGAAAAATTTAATTAACTTATGATATCTGATAGATTATCTAAAGCAAGAACTATCACAAACAGCAATTTTCTTTGTTCAACTCAGAAAACGGCTTTAGTTTTTAACCGCCAGAAAGAGATTACTGTTCCAATATTCCAACTCCGTTCCACTTTTATTTTCTCTCCTCCAGGGCCGTTTTGGAAAAAGGCCCTTCATCCCATTTATCCCCATTCCTGACGACTCAACACCTCCGACCTGCGATAATTACTAAAAGGGATCGGACAGAAGTGAGAACAAATCGGAAACGGCGTGAGAGCCCGACACGTGCTCTCATCCCCGCCGCCCGCACGCGAGAGAGATGAGGTTTTTATCGACGCCGAAATAGACCTGAGGATGGACGGGAGGGGTGACGCGGTTTCGGAATCAGGAGGTCTCTTATTTGGCAATTAGGGGCCATAACGGGATTGAAGAACCTGGTGCAGCTTTAGATGAATCTCCTCTCTTTCGCATTGTTCGCTTGGAGATTCAGAAGGCGATCTGTTAACAAATATAATGAGTTCAAAGCTGATGTTCATTGTCCGAATGACCAGTAAGTGATTTTTACTTGAAATTGTTATAGTGATCCAACAAATAAATAAATAATATTATTTTTTGCTTCAGTTATTTATTTCCATTTCGATTAATAATAAAGATGAATGTGTACATGCTGGAGCTTTATACGACAGATCATTTGACCTAGAATGGCCAAACTCTGCAGATATATATTTAAAAAGTAAAATTTTGCACATCAGTGCGATTTTTTAAAATTTTTAATTAGAATTTCAGATTATTGAAGATTAAACAAAATTTTGGTTTCCCGCGATAACTTCCAAAAATAGTAAAGAACAAAAATTATTGTTAAGCCACATTAAAATTGAATAAATTATTTTATTAATGAAACCAATTTTTGCCATCTAATTTTTTTCAAATTTTAATTAATTTTGTAAAAACACTTTAAGAGTATTTTCCGAAATATATTTCATTATCTTAGTCATTGTTCATTGCTAATCTCAAATTGTTTTCACCACTGCTACAAATAATTTTGACTGTTTTTTATTGTCGACGATAAAAATATGAAAGATTCGAGATATCTTTCCATGCTTAATAGATTACAGTTCAAGAAAGGTTTTAATAATTTTTTTTGGAATTTCATTGCACTTAAAAATAAAGTTTAATTTTCAGAATCAAGCAATGACAAAAAATTTGTGATGTGCATCCTTTTGAAACATTGTTCTTTTTCTTATGATATAATTGAATATGTAAAGATATAGACAAACTTTTGATAAAATGTATAGACAATGAAGAGAGCAATGTAAAATTTCTGAAATAGATGACTCAAAAAATCATCAAAATTTAAAAATATTTCACTCAGGAAGTCATTATGACATATTTATAAAGAGTATTTAATTGAAAATTTTAGAAACTATATATGTCGTCGAACCAACTGATAGCCATAGCTGACTAGTAGCCCTTTGTAACGTTTAATAATAATAATGTACATTTCCTATGCCTGCCAGTGGTTTAATGTGTTAAGGTAAGCATTGCTAAGGACCATGAATAGGAAGAAAATGGTAGTGGTTTTATACTCCAGTTGCGCATCTGTAACGATTATTTTATAAAGATTAATAAGCTTACATGAAATTCAAAGATGAATTTGTTTGTTATGATCAGGTTGCCTGCAGAAAATTTCGCTTGGCTTCTTCAAAAACATAATGAAAATATGAGAAACACCTGAAATTCTTTTAACAAGGTAACTGGTTCCTATATAAAGTAATTCTAGATTTCCACCTCAACTGCTATCGTGTTCTCCAGATTGCTATGATGAATGAAAAAACTTTTCGGTACAACTTCCTGTTTATAATTCAGGACCAAATTAAGCTCCATATAGAGGCTCTTAAGTAATATAACATTCGGGATGGAGGAGGTTTTTCCCTTTATCCATTTATAAAATCACCTACTTTTTTATTGATTTTGATATAGACATAATATAAGCAATTTTCAGGTATCACACGTTATCGAAAACCTAAAGAACAAAAACATTTTAATTGTAGGTCACCTACAACAGAGTTTGTTTCAGTATCTCTCTATAAAAAAACTTAAATTTAAAAGCAATTTTTTTAACAAAGACTATTAAAATACATAATTTGTCAAAACTGTTGAGATGTGAATCAGTCGACCAATTACAAAATAATAATAATAATAACAAGTTAAATAGGTTTGTTAGGCATGTTCCTTATAAATGAAATGAAAGTACAAAAATTTATTACCCTGATGACAAAAAAAAAAAAAAAAAGTAATTTGGAGCTCTAAAGTTACAGAACAATTAGCGAATAAATACTTTGCATATTTGATAATCCGGATCATTTTATCATGAACTTTAACTTCTGAACCCAAAATAGTCTGGTGATAAGATCTTGGCTTTGGGACCCTAAAGTTTTTGGTTCAAAACTGGATACCACTCAATTGCCGTGTGGGTGGTGTAGTACACGTTGGATCTATCGGAGTTAAACGCCTTCCCGTTGGTGTGTTTAGAGAGGAATTGCTGATTCAGATTAAAATATAATTCAATTACAAATAAAAAAATGAGTTCGTGTGAACTCTATAATTTCGCAACAGTTTCCCAGAGAACAATGACTTTTTATGAAAAAAGGCATTCATTTGAAACATTTTATTTCATGCTTTATTACTCATCACTCTTAATGAATAAGGAAAAAAGTTAAAGTGTAACCTTTAACAATTTAATTTAATGATTATGTGATTTTGACTCATTACACAAAAGATAAAAAATAATCTAGTATTTCAAAATCCTTGACCTTTGAGATATTTATTAAATGTAGAAATACTTAAAACACTGTCTCTGTTCAAAAACTATCTGTGAAATTTTATAAAATTATTAATTCTGGGAGGAAAATCTTTTAAATTAATTCATTAATCTTGTTAACTTAATGTAACATTAAATTAGAAATTGTAATATGATATCATACTATTTTCTTTTTTGGACTTGTTTTGTTCTGAAATAGGTATCTATTAGTTACTTTGAATTAAGAGTTTAAGAATAAAATAAAGTAATTTGTAATCTATTACTTATATAATAATTTTGAATAATTCAGTATATATATTTAAAATGAATCAGGTAAAATACATTTTTAGACACTTTTCTATAAACGTAACTTACAAATAATAAATATCTGATTTGAGCGTAAATTACTTAATCAAAGATTGACATCTATCTAAAATTAAATAAAAAGACTTTTCTAAATAGAAATGAACAAACAGCTAGGCAGTATTCCGGAAATAAGACTTCATAAATATTTAAATAAAACAAAAGAGGAGAGACTGGTAACGAATTTGAAAAATGAAATGGAGAATTTTTATTACGAATTCTAATTAAAACATCACTGCATTTTTTTAATCTCTCATTTTGGATGAAATTTGAAAATAACTCTTTTTTTTATAAAAATTTCTGGTTTCTTTACATTTAAAAGCTTCACTGATTCCGACATGCGTAACTTTCGGAATGCTATCTTATGAAAAATAAATACAAGAATTTATTTTATTTGACTTATTAGAAGTCATTAACACAGGGAAGCAGAATGCTTCACTTGATGATGCAATTGGGATATAAAAGAATAATTTCTCCCACAACCAACCCGAACACTTCCCAGCAATTCATTTTAAAAGATTCCCTTCCGGGCGTTTTAAAATCATTAGGGGACACAAAACAGCGCACGCAATAATTATTGGAAAAGGAGATATTCCCTCGGCAAAAGCTGCTCGGAATCACCCTCCTAAGCAATCAAGGTTATCAATTAAAAAGCGTATGAAAGAACTCTCGCTTGTAACTTTAGAGGCGAAGAATTTAGCACATTTTACGAGAATCGCCACTTTTAATTAATTCTGCCACCTTCCTAAAGAAAAGGAAGGGCAATTATTATCGACATATTTCAGTTCCTGATTACTTTTCTTCCCCCGCTCTTCCATCAAATGAAACAATAAAAACGAAAAATTCCGGAAGAAGAAAGAAAAGTGTGGCAGTTGGCAACGAGGAATAATTAGAAAAATATCGTCTGCCAAGATTATTTGCCGCTAAATAGTGGCAGCTGTCTTCGTAGCTGGTGATTCTCGCTTGTTAAAAGTGCTAAATTAAACTTTTGTTCTTCTTTGATAAAAGAATACGTGTTATTTGGAATATGTTATTAAGTATTTTTCAAAAAGTTTGCGATCCACAAGATTGCGTGCGGGTGTGAGCTTAACGTTTCCGAATTGCGTGAGTTACATTCTGTGGTAGTTTATTTCATTGATAATTGCTCGCATTTAAAATGCATATTCGGTTCTGGTTAACTCTGGTGCCCAGTTATTTAATTACATATTATGGTGTAGCTGTGTTTTGTGTATCAAATTTTAGAGGCATAAAAAGTCCCAGAAATGTTCCAAAGTGCATAATTAATCAAGTTTGCAATCGCAAATGTCAGATTTGAAGCTGAGTTCAAAAACTGCCAATCGGAGTTGCTTGCTGTTTCCATCAGCTTTATTTTACATAGCGTGAGAGATTTAACAAACATGGCGCTAGATAGTCATATTTTTAATCAAACCTTTAAGACGCATTTGGAAATAAACAGCGAATTGTATTATATTTTACGCTGGCATTAATCTGCTAAAGAGGGTTTAATAAAATCACCGAATACAAACAATCTGTACAATATAAAAACCCTCTAGAGTTGTTTTTTTAAGGATTTATATTTATAACTCTGTAATTAAACAGTTTAAAAAAATTTCAACACATTTTTAACTTTCTCGTATTCTTTCTTTACCAATTTCCTTTAGTTACTTAGATTTACAACTTTCTCGGCATTTTTTTAATTATTATTCAGCTTACTTATTTTTAATCTTTTATTATAAAAAAATACAAAAGAAATTTTTAATTCTCTTATGTAATACTGACTGTTATTACGATTTGTTTTGTCGAAATGCAGCATTACATTATGAAGAATATATATTTTAAAAAAAAAGAAAAGGAAAATCTGGTATTTGGCTGAAAAATATTTATTTATTTAAATCAATTGTAACAATGCTATTAATATGATTTTCCTTTTTAGAAATTGTGAAATTGCTAAAGCACCTACTTTTAAGGAAGTTAATAACTGTTAATTTTTATTATTGTTATTGCTGAAGGATAGGGATGGGGGCTTCTTATCCCAAGTGCCTAATATCTATCAAAAACTTTTATAAAGATAAAGCAAAATCGTCGCTTTCTTTCATCATCTTAATGTATACCTCAAACAATTTTACGTTATGACTTTTAGTGTTAACTCGATATAACAAAAGTCTCATTAAATCTGTCAGAAACACAAACATAACAGACACAAGAGATTCCAAATATATATCTGAAGTAAATAAAGAATAGTTTGTGAAATTTTAATTTATATTAATAAAGTAAAGTAAATTATCAAATTCAATCAGTAAAAAATAAAAGATGCTTTAATTTTACTCAAATCTTCGCTCTGGAGGCGTTTTTATGTATATCTTTCTTAAAATTGCAATGTATCTTTATTTGTTAAACATGCTTGCTTGTAGATGCTACTAACTTTTTATACAAAAGAAAAAAAACCACAACAAGTAACTAACTTTGCTCGTATCTCTTTTTTGTACTAAACATAATTTGTATTTGTTAGTCGCCATTGATAATAGTTGATTTACCAAGAGTTTTGATAAGATTTAATTTTAGTTTTAAAACATCTCCACGAAACTTCGTGTTGATGATTCCTTCAAATTGTCAGACATTAAAAGTTATGCCATTTTAAATGCCTTACATTAACATATCTAATGGAGACAGGTCCCATGATACCACAACGCTATTAAAAACACAAATATGAGGTTCATCTACTAAATTTTGTAGTGTGTCCCTTAGCTTCCAAAAATGGGAAGAAAATAAACAAATCAATGAAATTTTAATATTTGAGGAAACAAGGAAAAGGGTTTGAGCTTAAAAGGTTAGTAATGTAATCGATATTTAAGGAAATCAGACAAAGAAATATTCATGAAAATGTATTGATAGAAGAGAAAAATTTGCATGACAATTGAATTTATATATTAAAAAAGAAATTTTTAGATGATTAATATTTAATTAATAAAAATTTCAAAATGATTGCATCGAGGTGCATATGTCGAGGCTCCAATGTATATCTAAATTTAACAACTCTAAATTAAACGATTAGAAATTTTAAACGGGTATTAAAATGATGATTTTTAATTTTGATTTAAATTTAATTTTAAAAGATATATTTTTTTAAATTTTGTAACAATGTAAAATACATTATTGTACAATAACATTTTAAAAACATACCGCGGAAAATCTCTACAATTCAGCTTAATTTTTACTTAATTGAAATTTTAATTAAATTTCAAAAAAATCGCTCCTAGGTGCATATTCCCACCCTCCAACTTTAAAAAAATTTTCATTTTAAATACATATCCATTTGCTACTGTTTCCAGTATATTTTAACTATTTTATTGTTTTCGTATAACCATTCGTATATTTAAATTTTAAAGAAAATTTAATCTCTTTTCCACCACATGAATGGCGCAGTTTAGCCAAAGATGGCTCTTGTGCCAGAAAAATGCAACCAAACCAAACCAAACCCACCCTCTAAGGTATGTATATATAGCTATAGGCCAAACGGTCCGGCTTGTGGGGAGCCAACATGCACACTCACATTCATCTTTATTATTGGTGGAGATTAGAATTTTTATAAATAGAAGTTGTTTTTTTTTAAAATTGAACTCTTTGCATGATCTGGGCTTATCATCAACAAAAATCGCTTAACAAAGTGTGTTAAGCTATTTTTTTAAAACTACACAATTAAATGACAGAATTCAAATAGAATCATAATTTTCGTTTTATTGTACAATAATTTTTCATTCTATTTTTAAGCTTAATATTATCATGTTGCACTTCAGTTTTGAAGCAAGTTTCGTAATAGAATTTCAAATAATTCATTATAACCAGATGAATATAGTTTCTTTGTGATCAAAGGCTTTCTAAACATATTGGTAATTTTAATAATAATTTCTAAAGTAAAAAAAACCGTTTACCGTTTATTATTAGAGGCTTTTTTTTTGTTTGTCATTAGAACACGATTTTGGCTTGGGAATGAAGAAATGTATCTTCTGACAAAAGATGTATTTACACGTGCGAAAGAATGAATTCAAATTAAATCATATATTACAGATATATTTATTTTATTATCCGATAAATTTCCACTTTGATTTAACATTAATGCAACCATGAAATGCCAATTCAATGTTCTTAATACCCTTTTTTATAATAAAATATTGTTATGATAGAACATTGTTTGTAATATCAATTCACCAATTTTTCTTAAGTCACGAAATCAATTATCATTCGCTATTAGATCTCTTCTGATTTAAGAATCTTATTTGAGCTCTTCGGACGATTTCGGCTTATTCACGGCGAAATATGTCTTGTTATACAAAGATATATTTGAATTCTATAATCGAGAGAATGAATTCAAATGGGATCATATATTACAGAAATGCTTGTTTTATTATACAATAAATTTCTATTTTGATTTAACATTAATGCAACCATGAAATGCCAATTCAATGTTCTTAATACCCTTTTTTATAATAAAATATTGTTATGATAGAACATTGTTTGTAATAGCAATTCACCAATTTTTCTTAAGTCACTAAATCAATTATCATTCGCTATTAGATCTCTTCTGATTTAACAATCTTATTTGAGCTCTTCGGACGATTTCGGCTTATTCACGGCGAAATATGTCTTGTTATACAAAGATATATTTGAATTCTATAATCGAGAGAATGAATTCAAATTAAATCATATATTACAGATATATTTATTTTATTATCCGATAAATTTCCACTTTGATTTAACATTAATGCAACCATGAAATGCCAATTCAATGTTCTTAATACCCTTTTTTATAATAAAATATTGTTATGATAGAACATTGTTTGTAATATCAATTCACCAATTTTTCTTAAGTCACTAAATCAATTATCATTCGCTATTAGATCTCTTCTGATTTAACAATCTTATTTGAGCTCTTCGGACGATTTCGGCTTATTCACGGCGAAATATGTCTTGTTATACAAAGATATATTTGAATTCTATAATCGAGAGAATGAATTCAAATGGGATCATATATTACAGAAATGCTTGTTTTATTATACAATAAATTTCTATTTTACTTTTAATGTTAATATCACAATGAAGTAGTGAAGCACGTTTCATTAAATAGCTTCTAATAAATCACTCTAACCGCGTGAAAACAGCGAAAAACTTATTTTATGTTTTTACGGTGCAATAAACCACATTGAAAAATTACGAATTCAGAACATGCGAACGCTTGGCGCTTATTTGTTAATGTGATACTATTTTACAAGTACTTTACCTTATTTACATTAACATATATAAGAGTGTTCACACCCGGCAAAACAACGTTATTATTGCTCACAAAAAGAATACTCGCTTCAGAAAATTGTTGTTCCTTCTCTTTTCCCCGGCCATAAAATGCATTTCCCCCCGCTTATGATAGACGGTGATTATCACCGAATATCACAAGATAAAGGGGGTAGGGTGGGGCAAAGAAAAAAAAACTTAAAACATTGTGAGAAAGAATAAAAAATCCATGTGCATGCAAAAAATGTAAGCGCGAATATAAAAAAAAAAATCATCTTAACAATCAAAAGAAAAACGGAGAACAGTCTTAGTAGAATGCAAATAAAAAATAAACAAAACGCAACAAAAAAAAAATCTCCCGACGCTGTGTAAACGAACATAAAAAGAAAGCCGGGTTTAAAAAGGATTGCACTTACGCTACATTTCTAAAATGAAAAAAAAAAAAGTAGAGAGGTAAAATCAAACAAAAAGGAATGCGTTTGAGTGTGCGGCAAATAAATGTATACCGAAATGAGGAAAAAGAGAAAATAAAAATTCAAATAAAAATCCAAAGCGGCACCGAGAAAATAAAAGTGGGGGAGGGGAAGGAGAGAGGGGGTGTTCAGCCAAAGCAGGGACCGAAACAGGCAGTAGCAAAGGCTATATTTATGTAATGGTCAAGTTAATGCAACCATGGGAATTTGAATTGTGTGCATGCCATGTCTATTGAGTGCGCCGATAGAGGGCGCTGCGAGGAACCCATTACTTGCTCTATTCACTCCTTATACGCACAGCTACTTCATATTATCTCATTCGTCACTCGTTCTATTTACCAAATCCTTCCTACCCCCTTCCCCCCACCCCCTCGTTCCAACAATTCCGCGGGGGTCCCAAAAAGGATTTATTTAGAAAACGCGAGAAATAATCGGTCTCCAAAACCCCAACCGTACGGTAATTGCCAAATGCTGACGTTACATCCATAACCGTAAACCGCGGCTTGGTTGCCATACCAACGATTCGAGGTGCTCTCGCTGCTCCTCTATCAGCCAGGCATCCGTTTATCAAACAGTTTAGGAAGAGGCGACCGTTCTCTCTTGCTTTCTCGCGATGTTTGTGTGAAAATTGCCCGTTTACCATATTAAAGCGTTTAGCGCTCGACCTGGCGAGCGAGCCAGAGGATGGTTCTCGCCGCCGCCGGTCACGCGAAGGCGTGGGTTCAATTAAGCGGAGCAGTCGGTTTTAGGGGCGTTAGTTGTTTATTTGCCTTTTGTCACTTATTTGTTTTGAACCTGTCTCGTCATGAAAATTATTTATTGATTCATAAAGGAAAGCTGAGCGCACTTTTAACCTGAGCTTCATTTAGTGAATTTCCAAAAAGAATATACTCTGTGGAATTAAATGAATTGAGAAAATCTTATAATATTATGTTTTTAAATATTAACCCTTGATCCATTAATTTAATTAACTTCCTAATTAGATGACATATCCTATTTGGGACTTCTATTGATATTTTAATTCCTATAAAGGGCATTTGTGATATTGAAGTTCTTCCAAATAATTTTTCTATCTTAAATTACTTAATACTTTCACTTGGTTGCAAATTTAAGTATTAACAATTCATAAATTCGATGCACGTGTCAAATACGTCATTATTAATGTCCCATTGAGGAGAAAAATCGGGACTATTTGGAGGCATGTAATTATACACTGGGATTCGATAACTGCAGCTACCCAATTTCCAACAGTTCAAGTAGCATTTTTATGCCAATTATTGAAAAAAATTATTCTAATATTCAAATAAATTTTTCAATTTCTTTCATGTTATTTAATTTCAAGATATGTCTATGATCGACAATTAACTCAAAGAAAAAAAGATTTTCACAGATTATAATTTTTTTTTCTCAACTAGAAATAATTAAAGATGACTTTTAATATATTGTATTCAGATTTCAGCATTCGCATACTTTAAATTACTTTTTACGCGGTAAAAGGCATTTAAGCTTGAAAGCAATAAAAAAAATAATCCATTTCTTTGTCAACTATAATAAAAGTTTTTAGAAAAGTAGATGATTATATCTTATTAAGACACTCAAGAACTGTAATTTACGAAGCAAATAACTGATCGACGCTTAAAATTCTGGTAATGGAATTCAATAGTAGCAACAAAAGAATTTTCTAAAAGAAATAATTTGATTAAAAATGCGTATTTCAGTTGAATTAATTGAAATTTTAACAAAATATTTTTTAAATTTTTTTGAAGAATTTCAAATTTTTAATAAATTAATTGTATTAATATAGAAACTATTTCATAGCTATTTGAATGGTCGGAATGAAATCTCTCTTTTATGTAAGACCAACCACACAGTATACAAAAAAATACGAGGTACATTTTCGTATGAGCTACAGTTCAAAAATATTGCCTTCATGGAAACACCTTAATGAAGTTCCTTTCTCTCTCTCTCTCTCTCTCTCTCTCTCTCTCTCTCTCTATATATATATATATATATATATATATATATATATATATATATATATATATATATATATATATATATATATATATATATATATATATATATATATCTCTCTCTCTCTCTCTCTTTATATATATATATATATACGTTCAGTACGTTTAAAACACGTTCAGTAATATTTTCTAGCGACATGAAAATTGCAGCATTAACAAGTAGCTTTCGGCGACCAGTTATTCCCCAACCAATTGAATAATATTAATATAATCATGTCAATCACCTTTGATGAATTGCATTATATCGTACCAAAAGAAAATTTTATTTTAAATTGTATTTGTTTTGTAAGATCAGAACATTGTAATTGGTTAGGCGTGTTTGCGAATCTACGAAATCAAATGGCAAAATAACTCTAATTGTTAAGGCTCGAAGCTCTGTCAAAATTTTATTTTGCAGCATCTCTCGTAGCGGATGTAGTGGAGCCCGCTGCTCAGCCTGCGTTTTTCGTCATTAGCCACTATAAGTAATTCTCAGATGAGAGAGTAATCATCAGAGCAGATGACAACTGATAAAATATCTAGAAATTATTAGATTTCAAATAAAATAAAAATTTGCGAAATCGGTCCAGTGGTTAGTGTTGGTATACTGGCTTTTGGTTTTGCTAGTTATTTTCATATACAGAAGGGAAAATATTCTCCATTAAATTTAAAATGAATTTTATTTAACAGAAGAATATATTCAAGTGTACCAATAACAAATTTTAATTAGTAATGCCAATAACAAAATTTCAGCTTTAAGTAAAAGGCTTAGCTTCAAATATGAAGCCTTTTATAAACAAAAATAAATTAATTACATTTCTATTAACACGTGAAAACGAATTTCCAATTGATTCTGTATAATATCAAAAAAAGTAAAAATCAAACCTAAGAACGAGTAATTCAATATGTCAAACATTTCAAAGCGTCAGAAAAGCATCACAGTCTAATAAAATATTCATATTTTTGAAATACACAGATGGGTTTTAGGGATTCTTTTTATTAAAATAAAGCAATTATTAGCAAATAAACGAATCTAAGCACAAAATTCAATACCGTCATCAATTGTTGCTATTACGAAAACTCGTGTCCCGTTTCGAAATATTACGGGGGGGAGGGCAAGGGATAGATCTGTTGATATTGAGTAATGATCAGAGGAGGTATTTGAGTCGACACCTGATTCAACAAACTTTCTTTCTATACCAGTGAAAGAACATTTGACCCTCGAAATCAAATATAGAGGTCCATACTGCAGAGAATTTTTGATAAAATCTTATCTGGAGCTTACTCTGCATTTCCAAAATCAAGATTCTGTCACTTCATTTGGAAACATAATAGACGTCAATGTGATATTCTTTGCTGTAATAAGAAAAAAAAGTAAAAGATTATGAAATGATAAAACAACTGCAGCATAGGAGTTATATCAATAATCATTAGAAAGCTATATGTTGACAGATTGAATCAAATTTATAAACCACTACCCGAATTAACAATGATAAAAAAGCTCATCGAAACTTGAGTTATTACATTTTTTTTTCCATATAAAGACTTCTTTAATGTATAATTTCTTTAAATGAATCACTATTCAATATAAACTTGCATTCTCCCGCTGATTCCTTTTCCTATATATTTTTCTTTTTATCTAAAATGGATTCTTCAAAAATAAATAGATGGAAAGTCTAATTATGCAATTAATAGAGTCAACTCATTTTCACTTAATACCCATCACGTTGTTGTTTCTTATGGCACTTGCCATGGACAAGCCCGCTGTTACGAAGACAGCGATTTAATCCGGTGGGGGAGCGTCTCTTGTTCTTTTAGTAGCGCCAACTAGGGCCAAGAGTACGACTTTGCTACTCACGCATCACTCATTCGCTTGCACAACCCCTTTTTACAGGAGGGCACACTCACGCATCTCACAGATAGAACAGGAAGAACAACCATGCCCAAACCGGGACTCGAACTCAGGACGCCCAGACCACGGGGAAGACGCGCTACCCCTATGCCAGGACGCCGGCAATACTCATCATATTATATATGAGCCAACTTTGGCGATTAGGTGATTCGCCGGGGATGGTAATTGTTTTGAATTTTAGTTAAATCATTTATACATAAGTCATAATTTAATCAAATGATCGGACATTAAAGGTGTATTATTTTAATTGCTTTACACATGTAATGTAAATATGTAAATGAATCTTTTTAATGAACGATATTAAAAATGTAATATGCGGTTTCTAAATTTCGCAGTATTGAAACCACAATTTTTTTTTTTCATTATCTATTAATCTACACAGATATTAAACGGAATCCTTCTTTCTTAGCTTTTATTAATAGACGAAAATCAAGCGATTAATATTGCTTAGCGATTAAATAGTGGATGAAGCAATGAATGTAGTTTGAATTTCGAAGCAACAATGCTTCGAATTTCAAACTCTCTTGTTTGAAATTAGGCCAAAAAAATAATTTTAAAAATGGCCAAAATTCAGACTTTTTTTTTCTTTTGCAACAATTGAGTTGGTATCCTTAAAAAGATAATTTTTAAAATTTTGAAATTGTTTAAAATTTATTTTGGGGCAATACTACTTTCGAAAGTCATTAGGGATAAAACGTCAAAATATTGCCTTATTTTATTAATTGGAATTCTAATTAAAATGTACAAAAAAAAAAAAAATGCATATTCCCAGCCTCCAAAAAATATATGTACCAAATTTGGTAGTGAAGGTCAAACGATTCAAGTTTATAAACTAGTGCCCACATTTTCATCTTTATTATTAGTATTAGTAAAGATAGAGATAATAGACGCATGTGTGTTGAATCATACAGTACAACATGAAATTAACAAGATAAAAGGCAATTGCGTTTGAAATATAATATAAATGCGCCATGTTACTATCTTTAAATTAAATTTTAACACAATTCTAAATCATATCTAACTTCTTGGCTATTTAATTTTTTTCTTATGTAACTGAATGTTGTTGTTGTTTCTTATGGCACTTGCCACGCACAAGCCCGCTGTTCGAAGTCAGCTGATTTAAGCCTAAGGGGGAGCGCCTCTTGTTTTTATCGTAGAGCCAACTTGGCCAAGAGTACGACTTGACTACTTAGGCACACTCATTTGCTTGCACAACCCCTTTTTACAGGAGGGCACATTCACACATCTCACAGATTAAACAGGAAGAATAACCATGCCCAAACCGGGACTCGAACCCAGGACGTCCAGATCACGGGGAAGATATGTAACTGAATGTACTTTTGAGAATGAAATATATTGTCAAATGGACTGTCTTAAAAGTCTTTAGAATGCTTGAGATGTTTATGTATTCTACTTAATTTACATAATGAATTATAACATTTGCGAAAGGCTTAATTTTAGCTTATTTTTGTTAAAAATATGGTTCTTTAATGCGCAAACCACACTAAGGGACCGCAGTTAAAGGGTTACAGTTTATTCAAATTATAACTGAAAGTGGCAATGGATAATGAAATCTAAGTTGCAGTGCACAATGATTCAAAGAGAAAATTGCACCATATCAAAAATGGATGACATTAAGTGTAACTTTTAGTTTCACTTAAGAAAAAAAACGAAAAGATTTCATTTTTGTTTATGTAGAGAAGGTTTTAAATCAATGAAAAAAAAGATCCGCATCTTATTGCCAGAAAGAAAGCATTCTTTTATTTGAGGAAAAACACAGCTCTAGTGTTGCTTAAAAAAAGGACATTAATACAATTTAAACTAAGCTAAATCATTTATTTGAAGAAAAAAAGTTGCTGAATAATTGATAACTGGAAATATGTTAACGATCGCGTAACAGTGCGTTTTTTTAAAGAACCTAGAAAAAATTAAAAAGATCACCCAGATTTTTTTTATTCAGGTAAAAAATAAAGTCTTTTCTAAACTGTTAGAAAGTGATTGAATGATTGTTTCAAACTGGCAGAAGGAAGATACCAAAGACCTCATCACGAGTATGTGGTAGCTTTTAGAAAAGTTTGACCGATGCATGCTTTAATTCAAAACTTTATTTAAAATCTTAGTTACAAGTGAATGAAATTAATTATATAGAAACAAAAATTCTCTCATATCATTCGACATTTTACGTAATTTTACTCAATTTTTAGACTTTTTTTACTTCAATGATAAAAATTTTCCGAGAAAAGAGGAAGAAAAAATATCGCGCTTTAAATATTTCCAGAATGTAGATATTATTGATTATTAACATTAAATTCTCGCTTATGAAAAATGATGAGGCAAGTTAAAACGATTTTCTATTGACAGCCATCTAAAGGCAACAGATTTGATTTATTTTTTGAGCAAAATTGCTAATCCTTAAAATAAAGTTTTAATATGAAGATTCCACCATTGCGCTTGTTTTGAAGATGTTTATGCCTTCGGTTTTGCTGATATTGATGGACTATTGGTTATTTGTTTTTAGCGCTGTATTTGGGGAAAAGGACGCTAAATGAAAAAATATCGACAGAAATGATCCATTTTTCATTACTTTACCTACCTTAAATGACTTTTAGGTGCCAAAAATTGTGAAGAAGCTCCTAACACCATTCTTTAACGGTTTTTTAAAACACATTTATTTATTTTATTTTTTTAACTTTTAGAGTAATATTTTATGCTTGATTAGAATTTGTGCAGTTTTTTTCCTTAAAAATTCGCGCCAAAAATGACACATTCTTAAAATGCATCCAATGAAATCGATTAAAATGATCCCGGAGTCATGAAATAGATAGAACTACTTATATTACCATAATCTAATTGTACATTGCCTCTGCAATGTACTGTGTCTTTTTTCAAAAATACTAGAATTGAAATGATGTCGTACATTTTATGCGCGATTCAGTTGATTCCATTGTATCATTTATTATTTTTGAAAAATATGATCGCCTTGCCTTTAATAATGATATTACTTTCCAGAACAGTTTTCATGCATCTTCATTCAGATTTACTTAAAATACAACAATTTAACTTGGCAAGGGTTTGGGTTAAAAATAAATAAAAAGAGTTGAAAAACACTTCAAACAAGTTCGTAATGTCCCTCAAATACAAAAAGAGTGAAAATGATATACCTTGTTAAAGAACAACAATTGTAGTTGCGATGAATTGAATTAACTCATTAACTCTACGCTTTTTACAGTCCAGTTGCTAAAGCTTAGATTGGTTTAAATCATATTGATATGAATGCACATTGGAAAACTTTAAGCGCTTCATTTTTTGAAATAAAGTAGCCTCGAATTAATTAGACCAGGAAAAGAAATCTTGTTAAAGAAATGGGGAAAAGAGAGAGAGAGAGAGATTGCTATAAATACATTAGTTGTACTGATAATCCAATTTTTATTACCATTCTAATATTTTCTAAGTGTCAAGTTCTTTCTAAAATATATATATATATATATATATATATATATATATATATATATATATATATATATATATATATATATATATATAATTTAAAATCGGTTTTTAGAAAGAACTTGACACTTAGAAAATATTAGAATGGTAATAAAAATTGGATTATCAGTACAACTAATGTATTTATAGCAATCTCTCTCTCTCTCTCTTTTCCCCATTTCTTTAACAAGATTTCTTTTCCTGGTCTAATTAATTCGAGGCTACTTTATTTCAAAAAATGAAGCGCTTAAAGTTTTCCAATGTGCATTCATATCAATATGATTTAAACCAATCTAAGCTTTAGCAACTGGACTGTAAAAAGCGTAGAGTTAATGAGTTAATTCAATTCATCGCAACTACAATTGTTGTTCTTTAACAAGGTATATCATTTTCACTCTTTTTGTATTTGAGGGACATTACGAACTTGTTTGAAGTGTTTTTCAACTCTTTTTATTTATTTTTAACCCAAACCCTTGCCAAGTTAAATTGTTGTATTTTAAGTAAATCTGAATGAAGATGCATGAAAACTGTTCTGGAAAGTAATATCATTATTAAAGGCAAGGCGATCATATTTTTCAAAAATAATAAATGATACAATGGAATCAACTGAATCGCGCATAAAATGTACGACATCATTTCAATTCTAGTATTTTTGAAAAAAGACACAGTACATTGCAGAGGCAATGTACAATTAGATTATGGTAATATAAGTAGTTCTATCTATTTCATGACTCCGGGATCATTTTAATCGATTTCATTGGATGCATTTTAAGAATGTGTCATATATATATATATATATAAGTAACCAATCTAAAGTAAGAAATAGTTTGAAAACGAAACTAAAATGAAAACGAAACAAAACAGTTTCGAAATTGCAACTAAAATTTGTTACCTATTTAAACTAAAACCAAAAAAGAACTTCATAGTATTTAGAGAGCGCAATTGCAGCTACTTCTAAAACACAGATGAATTGATACAAAAGTATTAGAATCAAGTTAATAGGAAAATCAAAAAATCAAATAAAAATTAAACCAAAAAAAACTATAAAAAATATAAAAAAGAAGGAGGACCTTCTGTGAGGACCCTTTGTTTGTTATGTAAAATCCCTTTCTTTGAATCCCTGCCTGAGGGTGACCCTTGAAAAAGTCTTCAGGCCGGATTCTTTTTTATATTTTTTATAATTTTTTTTTGGCTTAATTTTTATTTGATTTTCCTATTAACTTGATTCTAATACTTTTGTATATATATATATAAACATCAGCTGGCAGCGCGGTTTTAGCTTTTGTGCAGTTAAAACAGGAATCTTCCCTCTTTTGGAAAATTAAATTACAGAAACTATTGATCGTGCTATGATGTTATTCCATTAAATCGATGCCAATCTTCATTTCAATTAAGGTAAGTTTAAATTATATTATTTAGAAGCATCAGAAAACTAAATGCCCATTTGACTCAGAAATTTTTTAAAAAAAAGTATTTATCTCTTTAAATTTAAGTGGAGAGAAAAAAAATTTTTAAGTGCGAAAAAATTGGAATTATTAAGAATATAAAAAAAAGTAATTAAATTTATGCCAGCAACTCCTGAATGAGGTTACTGTTCGAGACCTGATTCCACCGAAGAGCCGTCATGTAAGCGGGTTCTGCTGCAAGCCAAATTCATCGGGGCCAAACGTCCTCCCGCTGGTGTAGCATGGAACTTTGTAGAGGGGGTGCCAGCTCAGATGACATCCTCTTTATCTGGCCGCGGTTTAAAATTACGAGGTCCGTCCCAAAATAGTCTTAGATTTGCTTTAAAACGGGACGTTGAAACCATGAAATAGAATTTAAAATCCGGGATTAAAACAGTTATATATATTTTAACTAAATGAAGGAGAAGAATGTTGAAGTAACCACAAATTATAGCATCTATCAATTACAAATAAAGCAAAAATATTTCTTTAATTTTAACTTATTTATGCCGAAAAATTAAAAATATTACTGTTTTGAAGCTAAATTTAGTGCTATAATCAAAGAACTTTTCTTTTTGTAATCAAGAGACACAAATAATAATGAATATGAAAATAAAGCTTGGCATGGAATTTTATACAGATTAGTAAACGATGAATTTATAATTGGAACATTTTGCATGGAGTCACTTTGACCGTATTTAACCCATTAACTGCCAATTTTATTTTAATTTTTAACTGAATAAGTTTTAAGTTAAACAGATGTACAAAACGTTTTTTAACAATATAATTATTTGTTTTAAATTATGATATTGTTTTGAAAATATCTGAATATCATCGTAAAATGATCAAGAAAATCATTATAAAATGATCAAGAAAATCATTTCAAGAAAAAACAAAAGACTGAGTAAGTAACAGATCGCTACTATACCCTCTAATTTACATATTCAGATACAGCATTTTTTTTTTTGTGGGCCACGGTGGCCTGATGGTAAGGTCTCGGCTTCGAAACTAGAAGGTTTCAGGTTCGTGATCCGATTCCACCGAAGAACCGTCGTGTAAGGGGGTTAATCCGTCATGACCAAACATCCTGCCGCTGGTGTGATGTGGAGAGAGGGGTGCCAGCTCTGATGTCGTACCTCGTCACCTGATCGCCGTTCAAAATTACGAGGCCTGTCCCAAAATAGCCCTAGTGTTGCTTAATAAAAACGAGACATTAATATAACTAAACAGCATTTTTTTTTTATAATTTAAAAACAAAAATATAATGTTTCAAATACAGCAATTCTGTTCCCTTCAACTTGCAAACGAGTTTCAAATTTGCTCGCTTGTTGTAAAGAAACGAAGCACAGAATACAAATTTTTTGCTACATACGATATCTCTACATTGTCAGGCTTACCAAATATATTTTTGGCGCCGAGGGTTACACGTAAAATTCCAAAATTCCCAAATGAAGATCGTGGAGGCTAATGGATTAAATCTAAACGATGTGTTTATTTATTTATTTTACTTTATTAAAGTAAATGAAAACAGAAGAAAAATGGCGAAATATAGCCAGCATTTTCTTCTCGACACGTTTAGATTCAAGATTATAAAATGCAATTTTTAATGCTTGCAAATAAGAAAGAGGTCTTCTTCCTTATTTTATATTAATTTTATTTATTATTTTTGCGTACTAATTTAAAATTCTTCTTATAAAATCTTAAGAGAAATATGGCACTTCCAGAATTATTCAATATAATATTTGTATTTATAACGTTGCGTCCAAATTTTAATGCGCAACGTTTGCAGAATTTTCAAAATCCGAATATTCTGTTGTTTTTTTTACTTGATGAGGCACCTCAAGTTTGACTTTTTGCTTTTTTTAAAGTCCATAAAATTTTATCCCTTATTTAAATATTATTTGCATTTTTAACTTCGCTCTTTTTTCTTTTTTTTTTACTTTTTTACATTGACATGACTTTATATCTGCTTTGGGGCAGCATAGTCAATAACATGGCTCTTGCACCAGAGCACTCCGAATTTTTTCTCCATGATTCAGTCAACCACTGCACAATGGCAAAAACAGATATCGAACATCTGCACTATTAGTTTCAAGAACCTGAGACTATAATTTTTGATGGTTTTATCTGAAGAAAATGATACGCGGTAAGTAAAATGAGATTTTGCTAGGTCCTGACCTTCATCGTATTAGATGCGTTTACTTTCAGTTTTTTAAATATTTTTTTCCACTATTTTAAACCACACTATTTAGTTTTAATTTGAAAATAATGCATTTATTGCTCATTTTAAAAATTGTTCCAGCCGCATTTTGAGAATTATTGACTTTTTCATTCCGCTGATAAGTTATCTATATCTATATCTATATCTATACTTATAATAAAGCTCAATGTGTGTGTGTGTGTGTTGGCGCTCTACAGGCCAGGTCATTTGACATACAGCTATCAAATTTGGTACATGTATACCTTAGAGGTCGGGAATGTGCACCTGGGGTCCCTTTTTTTGAAATTTTAATTAGAATTTTAATTATTAATTAAAAACTAACTTTCCCGCCAAAAAAATCTTCCATTTTCCCCACCGCCAACTTTTTCGCCAAATGAGTAAGACTTCAATTTTCTTTTCTCCCAACAGTAATGAGGCTAGGGTTAACATTTTTCGGCGGATTATTTCAAACGATTCTGTTTATTTTCTTAACGTTTTATGCATTTAAAATTAAACATTGTTAATTAATCCATGTTTCAGATTCATTCTGAAGTACTTTTGAATTAAAATAACACAGAATAAAGGAAATTAAAAATGTATAATCTGCATAGCGTTACCCCAACTAGAGTAGAAAAATTCACGCATTTGCGTTACCGGAGCTGGCGAAGAAAATTCACGCATGCGCATTCTGATTGTTGCCATGACAACCGTTATCAACGGATGATTTAAATTATTTTTAGTTAGTTGCATGCTTTTGTAAGTAAATTGCATTTATGTTAGTTATATATTTTTTTGTATATGCTTATAGTTTTAAGTACATCGTTTTTTAAGCAGATTTTTTTAACCTGTTTTCAATGATTTAAATTATTTTTAGGTTAGTTGCATGCTTTTGTAATTAATTGTATTTATGTTAGTTATATATTTTTTTGTATCTGCTTATAGTTTTAAGTACATCGTTTTTTAAGTAGTTTTTTAAACCTGTTTTCGACCAATTATTTTAAACGATTCATTTTATTTTCTTAAAGTTTGATGCATTTAAAATTAAACATTGTTAATGAATCGATCTGTTCATGATGAATCTGAGAAAATTTTGTTGACAAATTCTTGAGATATTACATAACTTAAGAAAGATATTCTTTAGTGCCCATAAAATTTAAACGCTCAGTGACTCTATTATCAGTAATCATATTATTAAAAAAAATGTTTTGTTTCAGTAAAAAATATTATTATATTAATTGCAGTTTAGTCATTTCCATTTTAATTTTAAGTATAAATTCTACCGGAACTAACAGAAAATTAGAGAGATACATATCATGTTATGGCTGAAGGACTTTATATTATTATGAGTGAATTACATGACTATCAAAATTTGAAGCTTTAAAATATTTGATGAAGAAGCTATTAAAGTAGGAATTACATAAAATATTTAATTATTAAAATTTTAACGAGCATTAAGATTGGCTAACCGGCTGGTCGCCAAAGGCGACTAGTTACTAAATAAAATAATACCCAATCATCACCTCTGCTATCTTTCATTTCGTCCCAATTTTGGTGAAATCAACGTTTCCGAGAGCATACACAAAAGTGAAGACGGTTTTCATGCCTGGGAACATCTCATTATGTTCAAGAAAGTGCTATAGAATTAGATAAACAAATAATCTCTCTATTGAAATATTCTCTTTATCACAAAAATATTATTGACAAATAATAAATATAAATTATCAAAATGTAAACCAAATGTGGTTCTAACTAATCGTGGTTTATCATATCTGTCCGAGGTCATGAGTCGACAACTCAGGAGGAAAAGGGGGAGTATGACAGTTTTTCTTGGTTAAAAATGATCTAAGGTTAGTTCCTTTTTTTAAAAAAAATGTTCAGTCGAGTTTGGGAAGGAAACTCAACGTTTTGTACCACAGTCAGGCGACGAGGAAGACGCCTGAGCAAGCATTTCCCTCCTTCCCCAAACTTTTTTAGTATACAAACTGGATTCGAAGAATTTGACATGTGCCAGACCCGCTTATATGAAGGTTCTCTGATGGAATTGGATTTCCACGTAGTAATCCTTCAGTCCACAACACAAAACATTACTACCGAATCATCTCCACCAAAATGATCATGAGCCCGGGTTAAAACTTAATCTAAGTACATTTTAGGAAGAATGGTTTGCTTTCTTGGAAAACTTCCGAGAAACTTCTACACCATTTTCTTGAAAAACTTCCAGAGCTCATAATCTTTAAGATCCTCAATCATGTCATGCCTTAACCCACTAAGCCATTGACGGATTGCAGCTTAAAGTTATGAGTTCTTGCCCGAGGAGAATGCTTGTCTTAAACAATATTGGAAGGGCGTCTGATCTTCATGGGGATTTGCAAGTTTGACGTGCATCACCCACAGATATGAAACGAATTTGTGGTGGAATCAGGATTCGAACCTGGAACGCTCTACACCGGAATCTGAGACCTTACTATCAGATCCCCGTGACCTCTGATGTTTCAGCTGAATGACGTGCTTATTATATTCAAAGACGAAATTAAAGGAGGAAAACACGCCATTATTGAAAAATTTAGGCTAAGGGAGTAGGAAATTAGAGTTGAGGAAGGATTTTATATTTAAAATGTCTATTTCCAGGGAGGTAATGTTATAATTAAAGAGGCTGCATCACCCACATCAAAATATGTATACAATTTTATGAATTTGAAAATAATGATAGAATTAAAATCATTATTATTATATTATTTAGAAATGCTAGTTGGTTTATAAAAAGCATTTATTAGAACGTAAAATATGATTATTATATTTCGTTCAATTTATTAAAAAATACGTTGAAATGTTTATATTACATATTAGACCTGAAAGAATTTCTTGTAAACCATACGTTTAATAGTAACAAGTCAGTTTAAATTACTTTTTAAATTTCTCTTGACTGATTTGGGAATTTAGAAATCTCTAATTGACAAATTGTTGCGATCTATTCATTTCATCAGGAAATATAAAGAGGGAATCCCAACGAAGAATGACAATTCTGCAGTAACATGTTGTAGTTGAAATGATTTTTTTTCTTCACCACTCTTTAATAATATTAAGGATACACAATAAAACTGTTTAATTATGGTGGTGCTCTTTTTCTACTTCATCTAATCATGTATATCATGAATCCATGAACTAAAGACTCACGTTGAAGAAGTAAAACGTTTTATATAAGTCAAAGTAATCTTGGTTCGCTTAGATATCGCATGAAGTAAGATTAAGATGCCTTTTTGGAAGACTTTTAAAGGAAAATAGGTCTTTATTTGTGCTTCGCTTTGAAGAAAATCTCTAAAAGCAGATGGTAGCGAACATTTCGTTGGTGAAGCTGACATCGGAGTAATAGCATTTAAATAATTTTAGTTAAGACAAAGGGTGGAATCCAAAAATTTCCCCCTCTAGTTCAAGTTTCAACAAAGATATATCATGCCTTAATACGAAGTCACAAAAGGGCGGTGTTTAATAATTCAATAAAATAATGATTAACTCGTATAGGTTTGTTTTTCAAAAAGATTATTACAGATTTGTGTACAACATTTTATTGAAGCTGAAAAACCATGTATGCCACTAAATCTCGGCTTATTGGTTATCATAATAGGAATAGGACTAATTTATACAGCAATTATTACGATGCAATATTTCATTTTACTCATGGTAGTAAGTCAATGGAAAATAGACCAATATTTTCTATAGCAAAAACTCACCAAAAAATATGCCATGTTCTCTTTGAATTATGCATTTAACATGAAAAATGCTTTATGTGTTAGATTTAAGTTTGATGTATCCTACTTAGACTGACAATGATAGAAAAAAAATGAAGAAAATGAAAAAAAAAAGTACCAAGTATGTTTGATTTGACTTTAAAAATGATGAAATTACCCATATTATGTTCGAAATAATATTAACTCATAAAAGTGAATGCTTATAACATTACCATTAAATTATAGTTAGGGAAAAAAATTTAATCCCTTAGATCGTAGATACCAAAACATGGCAAAACTTCTATTCTAAAGTAAACAAATAAATCACTAGAAGGAAATTTTTTTGCAAAATCCATGCATCCATGAAAATTTCAAAAGTGTTTTAGCCTTGAACTATTTAAAATATGGAAAGAAGTGTAGCAAGAAATTTCATTGGGAAACTACTACTTTACAGCTTTCTGAAGGGAATTAAGCTTCATTTAATTCACTCCTGCAATTTTTAAACGTTCAAAAACTCCAAATTTTACTACAATTTTCTTATGTGAAAATATAAACAAATTGATTGTCATAAAAGTCGTTGTTTAATGATAAAAGATAACGGGGATTCTCCATCAAAGAAAATTCAGCTTCTTTATTGCTCTTAATAATAACGAAACTGAGTGTTGGACTTCTGTAATTGGTTAAAGGAGTGTCTATTGCCAATTTGTAGTTGTTTTTTATGGTTTTGTTTGTATAAATATATTGGATCCCTCTGATCTTGTGTGTTGGCGAGAGCTTGATGTGATGCCTCTTTGTACAGTGGATTCTAGAGAGAGTATCCAGCATGAGTTTAAATATGAATTAATAATTTACAATCCATTTCATTGAACATTTTTTAAGTATATGAGTTATGAATCATGTGATACAGATTTCAAAGAGTTATCGATGCAACAGCCATATTTAAGATATTCCTTTACTTTTGAGACAACTTATTTCATTCTTCATCTTAATTGGATTACAGCCAACTTTGGGAATCTTTAACTATTCTAAAAAGTTAATTTAACAGAGTCCACTTGAGTGTGTTGGTATTTCAGTTTCCCAACACCCCACTCCCTCCAAAATGCTTTGCATAACCCACCTTTTGTTGGCGAACTTCTGCGTCCAATTTTTTTTACACCTCATCCTCTCCCGGCGATAAAAAGCAAATTTTCTTTTTCCGGCAACCTCTCCAAGGAACGGGAATAAACGGCGATGTGATGGTGGCGGGAAAAGGAGGGGGTGGGCGATGTAGTCCCAGATTGCTTCTAAGAGGGGGGCGGAGCATCCGGGGAGAGTTTTCGTCAGTTTATTAATGAAGCCCCGGTGGTGCAATCTGCTCTGCCGACAGAATGCAGCCTGCGAAGTGATTGCAGCAGTGGGAAACCGAATCCATCATTTTGACGGCCCACTTTGGTAGGCTCTGCATCCCGCCACCCCCACCGCGCGCACTTTTCTACGGTACTTCCAAAAAATGGGTCCCCCCACTATAATGTACCACCATCCGATCCTCTTGTTTCGCTTCCACCACTTGGCAAGTCTCCACTATTACCGGTGGGGTGTTTTTTTAATATTATTTTTCGTGCAGTTGGATGGGAATTTTTTTTTTCAGCAGAAGCCCCCTCTCTGAAATCTGACGGGCGCGTTTCATCGCTGTCACAGCCAGGGGGGCTGCAGCGTGTTACGTATGTCCAATGCACCTGTTCGGCCTGCAGATTTCAGCAACCAGTGCTCGGGAACAAAAGAGCAGGGTTGAATACTTGTGCAGTTTAGGAAGATGGGGTGCTAGAAAGGGTAGAGATGCCCCTCTCTGAATACGCATAAAAAATGTATAATCTTTTGCGGTTTGAAGAGAGCGGTGGTTTTGAATAGATTTGTGGTTTGTTTATTGCTTTTCGCGAACTGTCGATAAAAATTTGTTACGTCAGTGAAGAAGCTAGTTGTATTGATTTATTAGAAGTGTATTCTATTTCATACCTAGACGTAATTATCTTTAAAGCCATTTTTTATAATAAGTAGAAATGACGGATTACTGATTATGCAGTCTAGGTTGTTATCTATGATGACTGGCTTGAAGTGTTTGTGTGTGGGGGGGGGACAGACAGATCAATTAAAAGATTTTATTAACCTAATTAATAAATTTGTAAAAAATGCAAATTTTATAAATTATAAAATGTTAGTACAACAGTGTGTGCTTACACTGAATTATTTAAATCTTTATTAAAATAAAGCTAATTCATTATCTTCTTATAATTAATTAGAAAATTAATTAATTATTAATTTTATTGATGGTGTTAAATTTCATTCGACAGACCTGTAAAATAATAATTTGAATGTCATATTTGTTTTGAAGTTTATTATTTCCTAATAATCTGTCATAATAACTAAGTGTTTTTAATTATAGGTGACGAAATAATTAATAATAATGATTAATTTTGTAAGAATTTTATTACATTAGTTTTTACACAATGTATTATTAAAAAATAAATAAATAGAAATATGTATATAGTCACAAAATTACTAATATAAAGAATTAATTAACATATGAACTATCAGTTTTAATTTCAAAATTTTGCTAAACTGAGAGATCAAATCGATCAATTATTAAAAGAGGAGCATCATACCTGCACTGATTAAAGTCGCGATACATTGCTTACATCATTTGCCAAAGTCAAGAATAGTGCATATGTACATCGCAAGCTAATAAATTAATATAAAATTCTGAATGAGTTTAGGTTTTATTTTTATCAATAATTCCTAATTTTTTAAATAATTTTTGAATTTGATGTGTGAGAGATGTCTAAATACATTTTTCTATTAACCTGATTGTTAACAAGTACTTTTCGTAAAAATTAACTGTTAATAACAATAAAATTGGGATATTGAATCAAAATAACAATATTATTGTTATAAATACAATAACGCCTATAAAATACCATTATTTTATCATTATTCATCATTTATTTTGATGAAAATCATCATTATATTATTACAAATTAATAGTATGCTTATTTTTTATGCTACGTGAGATGAATTCATTTTGCTCTTTTCAAAGCAATAATCAGTAGTTTTTTTTTTGTGTGTGTATAAAAAAGTAAAATTTATAAATTTTTCATGATAAACTTAATTATTTATGAGGTAGTTGTAAATAAATGTATCCTTTTTATTTTCTTTAAAGAATGATGGAAATATCAGCACCACAATTAAAGTCGATTTTCCCACTTTTTAAATTTTATTTCTGTTACTTATAAATAGTTTATTAAGCAATTAATAAAATTAAATCCTGTACTACTTCGATTATTCCAGGTAAGTGGGAAAGTAATAACCTCGTACAATCAAAAATTTGATCAATGGAGAGTAAATTTTAAATTATGACTCTTTCTCGTAAATGAATTACAGAGAAAGTACTGAAATCATCAACAAATTCGAACTTGAAATTTTTACGAATTTTCGAGTTTCAGACCTGCTTGAATTCGAAAAACACATTTTTGATAGCATGCCTGTTTGTGGAGACGATAACTCCAAAACGCTTAGGTAGATGGATGGAATTTGGCATGTGGCTTTTACGCCAAATTTGTAGATCTCTATCAAATTTTGAACGAAATCCATTTAAAGGAAATCTGTCTGTCTGGCTATTCGAATACAAGTAAATACTCGATAATTACAAAAAAAGGTTAAAATTTAGGCAGATAAAAACTGGTACACAAGTTTTAGTAAATAAAATGCTAATTCCTATCAATTTTTAAAATAAATCTATCGAAGGATCGGTCATTTGTCTGTCTATACTTTTATATGCGCATAAGGCAATATTTCATAAAGGCAATAATGAAATTCGATATGTGAAAATGTGACTACAATTGCACCTCAGAGCTAAATTTTGATTTTAATTGCTTAATGAAAAGGTATCTAAAATATATATATTCGCACGATAGATTCAGTAAATATGTAAGCTTCATGCCAAAGATCTATATTTTTAAACTATAATTCGCTAATGTCATTAAGAAGGATGGAGGGGGGGGGGATAAGATCTTTATTGAGAGTGTCAAGAAGTTTTGGTGAGATTAATCGTGTTAGTTTCTTACGACAAAGTTTTCCAAAATTGATTATCTGTGATTACAAAAATAATTTTGTAAGTGGTACCATTAGCTTACTTTTATCACCATTTGGCAATATTATTGTTTTGCACTATTTTCTTTTGGGTATTTTATTAATAATTCTTTGACAGTGTCCTCTAAAGAATATTATTCTTCACGCAATGATGAGAAATTTAACACATTTACAATGTTATCTTTTTCACGAAAACGCATAGAATTTGCTCGTATCTTTATTGCAAAATTAAAATTGAAAAAAAAAAAAGGATGAGATAATATTTTTATTTATTTATTTTCTGAATAACTTCTTGAGTTATGACACAGGCCATCACAAAATGCAAATCGACTCCGATACCAACTTCAGCACTCTTTCTGAAAAATGCATGGATTAACAATCACAAATCACAATTCTGTTTCTTAGTGGCGGCTCTGACAACAGAAACAGCCTCACAGATCCCCATAAACCCATCTGGTTGACTGAGGTTCGGATAAGACAGGTTCTACTATACTGAGTTCATTCATGATCTGTAAAAAAAAGAAAAAAAATTGTTAAGTAAATTTAAAGCAATTTAAATTTTTATAGTCATTTTTAATTAAAAATTAATTTCTTAATTATTTATTCTCTATTCCTTACCCTCATATGTAGGGGCCCTGCTAACTTGATGGAATGGATTTGAGTTCGGTGAGAACGAGGTTCAAAACTGGATTCCACCGAATATCCATGCCCTATTTGCACTAAAAAATCTTTACCGATACTTTTATGATGTAACAATACGGCAATATATTTATACGGCATTTAAAGTATTGAAAATCGTGGAGATATCGTATAATATCTTGAGCTAATTGGGGTTTGTATGCCCATTGAGTTCATAATAAAACTTTTCTTCGATGATAAAAAAAAAAAAAAAATAGGACGAAGCTTTTTGCTGGCGTAGTATGAAAGTTTGGAGGGAAGGAGCACTTACTTGTTCAGGTATCTTCTTCATTTGAAACATGGTTCTAAATTACGAAGCAAAAAGCCCTCATGTCCTTCAAGGTAGGATTGAATATAATTATTCATTTAAAGACAGTTGCGCAATTTTTGTTGAAAAATAAAAAATAAAAAATCTTTCGGTGCTGAGTTCAACTAGAAATCGAGATCAGAGATATCCCCAAATTAGTCGTTCTTATTAACATTTTTGTATTTTTTCCATCCTTTACAGTACTCTGAGCACTCTATTTCAATCTCAACTATCCTATTTCATGTTAATAAATTGCCACAGCTTTAATTTCAGTAAAATCTTGTTCATTTTCCAGCAATTGAACCATTCTGAAACAAAGAAAAACGAAGTTTTTAATTGTCGAAGTCATGCAACCCTAATAGAAACAAGAGAGAATAGAGTCCAGAGTAAAAATATATTTCAGCGGAACCATTAAAGATCTCGAGCTTCATAAGCCGAAATATACGATTCATTCAAACCATTTAAGTTAAAAATACCGCTGGGGATAAAAGCAGTTGTGGCGGAATGCTGAAAACAAATAAGCACAACTGCGAATCCTTTTCTTCTATGGATTATCGATAAAGACAAGAAGTAGTTATAGAAATGTTGCCACCTCCCTCTTATATTGATATAATATTTTTTTTATATCCCATATTTCACACGTGACAGTCACCATCGGAAATCTCAAGGGAAGGGCTCAGATGGAAGATTTCGCTGCCATGCTTTTATTGGAGAATTTGATATTTAGAGAAAAGAGAGAATCGTTTGTTTCGCTGTTTGGGTGGCGAAATTAAATAAAAGAGTAACCGTTTCAACCGGCCGCTGATTTATGGCCTTCTCCAAGTTGGACTTTTACTTTTGGCAACAGTAAGGAATAGGATTGGAGTTAAGCCTATTTTGTTGTGTTCGAATTTTTGCTATCGGAAAACAGACGCTGATAATGGACGTTAAGAATTGAAACTCGTTTATAATTTTTAACACCTCGCTTATGTGCTCTTTTCTTTGTTTTCTATTTATTTGCTAAAAATACTTAAACAAATATTGTTGTAGCAAGCATTCGTGTAAGTTAGAATATTTTTTTTTTTTCTTGCCTCAGATTCTTAACTTTAAAGTATATATTGAAATAAATAAAAGAGTAGTCGTTTCATCCATTGGGGAAACTTTACAAGTTAGACTTTTAATTTTGGCAACAATAAGAAACATTTTTAACACTTTGCTTATGCTGTTTTTTCAATAGCAAATATGCGTATAATGTTAGATAAATGGATGTTGGTTGAAATGCAGTTATTGATAAAAATCCATAATTTAGTATATTGTTTAACTTTCAGGGTAGGAGAGGGAACTTAAATGTTGTTTTCGGTATTAATATCAGCGAGTCCGAGGCATGAAAACAGTGGAAAAAGTGCGACGTATTTTCATCGTTCAGAATATCAAGCGAAGGGAGAAGTTATCGATGTTTTGACTGTATAAAATGGAGATTCCCCATTTTTGGGCTGAAGTTGGAACCAAATCTATCGAATTGCTATGGCAGTAGTTTATAGCAGTTAAAGCTACATCTATTACATTTCTAGAGGCGTGGGAATAACATTCAATTCAAAAGTTAAAGTGTTTTTTAAAGTTGGTTTAGTTTAGTTTAGTAACATTAACGTCCCGTTTTAAAGCAGCACTAGGGCTATTTTGGGACATACCTAATGCTGCCGCGCGGTCTGAAGACAACATGAACACGATTTTGAACCGCGGTCAGATGACGAGGACGACACCTGAGCTGGCACCCCCCTCTCCACACCACATCACACTAACGGAAGGACGTTTGGCCCTGACGGATTTATCGTGCAACAGACCCCCTTACACGGCGATTCTTTGGTGGAATGGGGTCTCGAACCTGAAACCCTATGACTCACAAGCCGTGACCTTACCAACAGGCCACCACGGCCCATTTTTTTTAAAGTTGCATTTAAGCGGGTAGAAAATAATAATTTTTGAACATAATTAAAATGAAATTATTGCATATATTTTTTATAATAGTTATTTATTTGTAAATTACTTAAAACCTAACAAATTTAATTATAGTAAACGCGTGTGTAAATAAGATTGTCTTTTGACCTTATATTCCCAATTTTCGGATATATATTGAACTAAATAAAAGAATAATTATTTCAGGAAGCCTCTTTGACTTGTGATCGCCAAGATGGATTTCTAGTTTTATCTAAGACCTATTTCGCTGGATTTCAACTACTGCTATTAAAAAAAAAAAAAAAAACTGATGTTTAAAATAGACAAGCTTCACATTTCAATTAATGAAGAAGTAAATATATTTTACTCGTTCGTTATTTATCTGATAAAAATATTCTTAGAATAAATTCGGTAATCAAAGAATTAAAAAAATTGATATATCTAATCACTTTAAGTTAATTCCACACCCAAAATGAAGGTATGGAAATTCCAAATATGACCACATGGACAAGTTTTCAAATGCATTCGTTTCACGTTAAATTTTCTAGAAAAAATATGAATGACTTCAAAAATGAAATTTTGTGATTAATACTTTATCATCCATTTAAGTGTTTTTAAAGTCTAAAAATAACATATAACAAACTAAACAAAATCCAAATTTTTCAAATAGTGCCATAAGATATAATATACAGCATAGCGACTATTCAATTTCCATTTAAAAATTACAGAATAAACATATATGAAGGAGAAGAACAAAAACTTTTTTTTGCTTTCTAAATTATTCTTTTATATATTCTTTATTATATGTTACTATTCCTTTTTCCTATCTAAACTATTCTTTTAAAGGAAAGTCTTCTGACAAATATACTCAATTTGAACCCCCACAGATGAATAAAAAAAGTATCCAAACCAAAACAATTGATACTAGGACTGTTTTTGGACAACATTGGACTGTTTTTTACTATCCTATTAACTATTTAAGGCATAACTCTGATATCAAGTAAAGAGTCACGTGAAGGAAGCCTTATATAGGTTACAGGAGTTAGATTACATAGAGATAATAACTTCATATTGGCAGGACATCCCGCTCAAGTATTCATAGATGGAAAGGAGGAAACAATATAAAAGTTTTTCCAGACAGTTAATATTTTCACCAACCAGCGGGAATGGTCCCAAGTATTTCTCGCATACTTCCGAATAATGGTGTTATCCCAGAGAATATCTTGGATGACACTGGCGTAGATTAATTACGAAATATTAATCTTTAGCAGGAAATTAGCATCTTTACTGAATCTGTTGTGTGATCTTTGGCAATTTTTTGGCGATTATTCTCTGACATGCGATTAATAGCATCCGAAAATCGAATTTGTGTTTTAGATGCGTTTATCCCATTCGATTGAAACTACAAAACTCGACAAGACATTACACTTGTAATTGCAGAATCAGATTTGAAATTTGATATATCTAAGTCAATGAATGTTTGAATTATCGCGTTTATATGCTTTTGAAAGTACAAATCGACAGACAGTCAACCCCTTGTCATATTTGGCTCAAAACTGGATAGGTGTCTACGGTTTAGATGTTAAATCAGTGCAACAAATTTTATTCATCTGGCTCTCTTCGTTTTGTAGTTATCGTGTTGTCTGATAGTCAAACAGACTTGCTCTAAGCGAATTTCGCTCAAAATTTAATGCTAATCTGAAAATTTGATATAAAAACCATATACCAAATTTCGTTCGTCTAGCTCAAAGTGTTTTTGAGTTATTTTCGTCACAGACAGGCAGAAGGGCGGAAATTTTCCTTAATTTTTTTATCTTTTTCGAACTCAGGGACGTCTGAAACGCGGAAATTCGTCAAAATCTCAAATTAGATTTTTTTTTTTCTTTACGGTTACTATATTTTTTCTGTAATATCTGTATGAGAAAGTAAAAAGCAGACTAATGGTGCCAAAAGTTTAAAGTAGACTTATAAAACGCCAACGTGTTTATTTTATCGTTGTTGTTTCTTATGGCACGTGCCACTGACAAGCCCGCTGTTACGAAGACAGCGATTTAAGCCGGAGGGGGAGCGCCACTTGTTTTTATAGTAGCGCTAACTAGGGTCAAGAGGGCGACTTTGCTACTCACGCAACACTCATTCGCTTGCACAACCCCTTTATACAGGAGGGCACATTCACACATCTCACAGATAGAACAACCACGCCCAAACCGGGACTCGAACCCGGGACGCCCAGATTTCGGGGAAGACGCGCTACCCCAATTCCAGGACGCCGGCTTTATTTTTTTGTGAGATGCCTGTTGCAACTAGGTCTCATTTCATCTTTCTTGCATTATCGTCCTCTTATCTTGTACATTGTCGTGATGGATTATCGTACAGCATCAACATGATGAATTGTCTTACATTGCCGTAAGTCCTGTCAACCAGTAATGTTTCCTTTAAGTTTTACTTTTTCCAACTGTTCTTTTTAAAAATTATCAAATTCAAATTCCATATAAAGATTATTAATTAAAAACAAAAAATGTAGCATGAAAATGTTACAATACTTGAAGTATCCTTTCGCCTCTTATTTAAAACGAAAAACTGCAGAGCTTAGGACTTGGTATTAGCGGATTACGGTTCCAGATTGGACTCCATCAAGTCCAAAATCGAAATTCAAATTATATGAATACAAGTTCTCTTTAATCTGTTTGAAAATAAAGACTAGAATCTCGAATTCAGAACTAAAGAATAACTGGCCCACCCTCGAAATTTCACTAAGATCCACATGATACAGATAAATCCATTAAGCTGAAAAAATTTTCCCATTAATGTAGAAAGTTAAGATAATTGGTACTGTTGGACAGTCTTGCAATATAATTAAGATTCAAAATTCAATTCCTATCGCAAAATATCTTTTGTAGTTTCAAAAACAAGGCATTGATATAACAAATTAAGCAATCCATTTTATGTTCATATTTTAATAAAAATAAAAAAAATCCATAATAATATTTTAAAATTCTTAATAATATCTTCTAGACTCGCTGAAATCTAAAAATAATATAGAATATTATTTTATTCTATATTATTTTTAGAATAATAGAATATTACATCAGCACAATAGGGCACTTAGAGTAACGATTTCAAAAGCAACATTTACATCCGCTACTGAAAAACAATTTCGAAAATATCCAGATCATGAAAAGATGTATAAAATTGATTCAGACAGATGAATTCCGATTCGTACATGGAATAAGCAATCGGAAAAACTTTCTTTTTGCCAGTAAATAACTCAAGAAGATCTCTTTGGTTCTTCAGCTATTTTATACCTCTATTTACAAACCCTACCCAAACATATCGAAACCATAAGATTGCTCCAGTAGCAACACGCCGATGAGCGAACGAATCGGAAAAAATTTATCAACACGTGAAAAGAACGCGTTCTCCCGTTCCCTTGAATCGAGATTTTAAATTCCGTAACAGCTTTATAGACCGTTTTGCAAAACACGCTCGCACGAAACCGCCCAAACGCAAAATGGTAAAAATGCTCTTTTATATATAAGTACTTCCTATGTTTCTACGTACACTTTTTTTTTTTTTTTTTCTATCCGCGTAACTGCAGCTGTGAAAACTAGAAAACATAATCTACTCCCCAAATATCGGTGATCTAAGAGAGAATTGATGGATGAGACTTGGTCACGAAGGAGGTTCGTGTAGATTTTACGATGCAAGAAAGACGCCGCTCGAAAAAAAAAAAAAAAAAAAGAAGATATTTAAAAAAATTATATGAAGAAGGAATTTGTTTATTACTTCACAGTATCACTTCTCCCGTTCCCTAGCTGTTGTAATTAATGAACTATTAATTAATTAATTATTAATGGCCTTCTTGCAACGACTTAATTAAGGGTTGGATGTTAAGTGAGAAAAGGTAATTTGCGGAGAGAATTAGTTGGGGATTTAAGAGGAAAAAAAGAAATTTTCATCTCTCGCAGCTTGTTCTCATATTAGCGAAAGGTAATTGTGAGGTAATCAGAAAATTACTTTTTTAATAAGAAATTTAGATGGTAATGTTAAACTTAATAATCAGTTTCCGTTTAAGACTTATAGCAAAAGTTGATATCATAAATGATATAAAAATTTGCACATGTTTTAAAAATAATTTTTTTCTTCAAATTTCGCCTTAATGTTCCTTAATTTGTGATAAAACATCACAAAATGCCTCATTTAGATAATACGTCTACATTTTACTCAAAAATAATTTGAAATAATAAAACTAAAGAAGCTTGTAAAACCACGTTTTAATTAAAATATCAAAAAGAAGGAAGTAATCTTTTATCAAAAATCTGGAAGTCAAAAAAATTATAAGGACTAGAGTTTTTTATATACTTTTTAATTTTTAAACAATGTTTTGGAATTTTCTTTTTTATGACGTTTATTGTGCTTAATTTTTTCCTGCATTTACGCATTTTCTTTAGACCTCCAGAGTTTTGATTTAAAAAGTTTTCTATTTTTTAATGCCTAAGTTTAAAAGCTTATTAAAAAATGTTTTTATCTATCTATTTACTACTTTAAAACTTGTAAAAGTGTGGAATCTTACAATCATATGTTTTGAGCTTTACAACAAAAAGAGGAAATCATTTATATGTTATAGGGTACTGTATAACTTCTATTGCTAACCAGATTTCGTTTCCCAATCTGTGGTACAAATTGATGTTGGACTACTGTGTAGATTTTTGAAGATTTCAATTAAACAGAAAGAAAACCACGTTGCACTTACGAAATAAAGCAAAATTTAAAATGAAAAAAATTAAAATGTTTTAATAATTTTTAATTTTGGTCTTTAATTAATCAAATTAATTCAAATTATGAACTGTGTTTAAACATGAAATTCAAAGAAAGGTCCATAACTTCGAATTATTGACGAATTCTCAGTAGGAAAACTCCATTATAAAATTAAAAGAAATCTGAGTTACTTTTTAAAAAAATAATTTCTATAATTAAAAATATGCAGAACTTAATAAATAACGCAACAGTATTAGCAGCAGAACAATAAAACTATTTGAAAATTAAGAACAACAAATTAATTCGAGTTATAAACTATATTTTAATATTAATTAATTGGATATTTGAAGAAACAGACAAAACTTCGAATTACCGAAGAATTCGAATCAGCCATTTATAAAATTAAATGTCATTCGAAATCTTTTAATAAAGAATTCCTCTTATTAAAAATGGACAGAACGAAGAGACTCGACAATACTAGCAGCAGAACAATCAAACCTTTTGAAAAATCTATAGGAACGAATTCATTTAAATTATAAATGATGTTTTAATATTAATTAACAAGAAATTCAAAGGAAGAGGCAAAATTTCGAATTAAACAAGTTCAATAGTAAAATTACATGCCATCCGAACTCTTTTAATAAAGAATATGCGTCGTTAAAATTAGACGGAATGTAATAAAGAACCTCGACAGTATTAACAGCAGAACAATAAAACCCATTAGAAAACCTATAACAACTAATTGACTGGATAAGTAAATCAACATGAGGTATTTATGAGCCTGGCGATACTCTGTTCTCATCAGCCGTTTAGGAAATTAATCAAAGTCTATAATCAATGTAGATTATCACCGCTTTAAATTAACCATTTCCACGTTTTAAAAGAGCTATCATAGAATTCCCATTAATATCCTTTTAATTCCAGTGTTCCACACTCTGCTTTGTGACATAAATCCCCCAAAATAAATTTCTCGTATTTAACTTTAATATTGAGCTTTATCGATTAAGAAATTAAACTGAATGCCTCAGCAGCACACCGATATTTCATCAGTAACATTTCGAAATAAATCGATTAATCGATACGAGAGCATGAATCCTGAAATTCGTTTCCAGGTTTCATCGGACATCGAAGTAGTATTAGTAAACCGGATATTGGTATTCCGATTCAGAAGTGCGAATATTCGAGAAATAAAATTTAAAGATTTGAATATGACAAGACATGCATTCGTACATTTTCTTGGGTACTTTATATTCAGCTCTTCGATCACAGCGATAAAGTAATTCAAGAATCTTGAAGAAAAGTATTCGCCCATTGAATAATAGATGAAACGTAGTTAATCATATACTATAATCCAACGTGAGAAGCACTGACATTCAATGATCAAGGGGAAAAAATCCCCTCTATTTCTAATAATATTCCCAAATGATTTTGTTAGACTAATTAGCTTTAACTAACTAATTATTCTAATATTTTAAAATTAATAGCTTATAACTCTCAATGAATCCAATTTTAATCCATTTTAATAAAGATTATTGATTGCTTCATATTTATATTCTCTTTCACATTATCGATAGTTCAGAAAAGTGTTGACTTTTAAAACACTTCTACAAAATAATATTCAATAAAAATGGTAATATATAACCTAATATACATCTTTGAATACAAAGTAGTTAGTTCACCAAAACTATTTTTATTTTAATTTCTTAATTATCATTTGATGCTCATAATTACATCAAAAAAGAACTTTTAAGCATCTGACAAACATTAAAAAAGTAATGGGTTATATATTGACTTATATGTGATAATAGCTTTACACCGGTTCTTTTCCTTTTACTGATCCGAATGGAATAAATTTACATGATCCTTCCTAATGGAATCGAATCTCGTGACATTATATTGCCATTAAAAACCGAAATGTTCTATTAATCGATTTCAAATTGCACATTTCTTTTACAGTAATACAATTTTTCTTTCTTATTCCTCCCTTATACTACTCTGATAAGTAGCTGAAAAATTCTTAGCTTTCAACGGTGGAAGAGAATCTTTCGATTCATTATTTCATAATACAATGTAGACAATTGAATTTCATTACAACAATAGAATCTATTGTCAAAAATCAACATTTTAAGTATATGAATGTAAACATAATTTTGCAGATGCATAGCCGAATAGATAAAATTTCTGAAATTTTAACTTCGATTCATTTCAGCACGGGAGTCATATTATGTACAGAGAACAAGCGATAAGAGATGCATCAGTATATATCGCGATATAAGAGCGAAAGGCGCCGAAATTTTTTCCTTCAGTGATTTAACTATAAGATTCTGATAGGAAATTCTTTGCCACATGCCGATTCAGGCAAGGGAATCTGAGGTAATTTTGAAAAGTATGTGTGAATGCCAGAGATTTTTATCTCTGTGTTCCTGGTGCGGAATCAACAGTTTTATTAAGTGCTTGTTCGAATTAATTAAATAAAAAAGTGAGAATCGAATCAGGAAATAAAAGAACGTCATAGAATAAATATGGGCTAAATTAAGATACAAAAGTAATAAATTAGGATTTAAATTAGATTAAGAGATGTCATTGCATATGTATTAAGAAATAGCGAACATTTAGTAAAACAATACGTGGCTATTGAATTAATATTATTGAAAAAAAAACTTTTTAAATTTTAAAATGTTGCAAAATCAATTTTTTGAGATAATATTTTCGAGCATTATCTAACGCTTAACAAAATCACGCTTAAATTTCTAATTAATTAAAAAATTTTAAAGTACACATTTCCATCCTCCAAAATAAATCTACGCCAAATTTGGTAGCCAAATAATCTGCTCTATAAAGCACCAATGCGCACCAAACACATTATTCTTTATTTTTAGTATAGATTAACATGTAAGAAAAAAGTTTCCGTGATCGAGAATCAGAACTTATTGTTTGTTCTAATCTCATTCGCCCTAGCACATTTAGAACTTAGAATATTCTTCCCTATATTCTGACTTCGTACATTTTTTGGAATTTTTTTATATATATTTGTTCTGTTCTGAAATACAGATCGGCAAGATATAACGCTTTTACAATGGTTAATGATTTCTTAGAAATCATCTAAATTAAAATACTTAAAATCTAACCCCCCAATGTATTAATATTGATATTTTATTATTATTGAAGAGTAATCCAAAATGAAAGTTAATAGAAACACAAATTTTAAATTTAAATATTTTGTATAAATTTCATAAGTAGCATATCATACTACAGAAATCACTGCGTCACTTCAAAACTATAAATTCGTTTCCTTACTCTCTATCTCAATCACATTGTTAAGCACGAAATCATCTGCAATCTACTTTAATTCCCGAAATTTGCTCGCATTTGTTTAAAGTTTGATATTAAGACATAAAGCATTTTATAACCACAGAAAAAGATTCTGAAACGGACAGATGTTACGTCCAAAAATATCGGGTATTCCATTTCTGGAAAAGCTTTATGGAGCTCAGTCAAACAGTTTCCCATAATGGACTTCGAACGAGATGCAAAAAATATCCGTACGACGTCAATAAAGTTAGAGAGTTTCAAAGTGTTTTTCTGGAAATTTTTCTCCTCCTGGAAGAACATTAAACGCTGCCATCTCATCAGGGAATCATTTCCAGGAAATTTTCCAACATGAACTGGAAACTGCGTAATGACAGATGAGGAACTGAGAGAGGTATAACATCATGACTGAATTAAGTTACGGTTCGGGTGAAAAAAAACGAGATGGAAAATTTTTCGGGAACTTGAATATATTATCACTGGAATTTTGCCTGCCAGAACAATAAGCATAAAAAGTATAAAAAACGCATAAAATAACTTTGAGGTTGGAGTGAGGAAGTTTTGAGGATAAGTGAAGTAATTCCTTGTTTTTCACGTCTAAAATATCTCATATTTTACTTCAAAAATAGCAGTGAATTTAATGATTGTAATTAACATTAAATATGCAATTGGTTCTTTTTTTCTCAAAAATGAAGTCTATTTATTTTTAAATGAGTAGAAGAAATACTAATAAACAGTAGGGCAAAAGGGTTTTATAGATAGTGGAAGTGAATGTTGATGAAATTTCAACTAAGTCAATAGTATCAAGTGGAAATGATAATTTAGTTGATTATACTCACTCAATGAAATGTCCGCTTTAGAAAGTAAAAATTGACATTGTTTTTTTAATTTTTTTATTTATTTATTTAGTGTTACTATTATTATTTATTTATTTATTCGTACATTAAGTATATAAAGAGAAAGCATAAACCGTCGAAAAATTCGAATTCTAGATCTTGATGAATCTGCAGGTTCAGATCTCCCAAATAAATTTTTGGAATTATGTCTGTCTATTTGTAAATAAATAACTCAAAAATACTTTGATTTATAAGAATGAAATTTGGTACATAGCTTTTAGATTAAATTTATAAATTTCCATTAAATTTTGAACAAAATCCATCGATAGGAAGTCTGTCGGTCTAGCTGTTCGAGTACAAATACAATTGATTGCTACAAAACATAAAGAGATAGACAGATAAAATTTGCCATACAGGTTTAGCATCTATAGAAAATATTTATTACATTTTGATCTAAATCCGTCAAAGGGTTGATCACCTATCGGTTTCTATTATCGCATATATGTAACCGCACCAATTTAAATGAATGAAATTCGGTATGTGACCCTTTGACTACAACTGCAGTTTGGTGTCAAATTTTGGTTTCATATGATCAGAGAAAAGGCATTTGCACTATAAATTCGGTAAAAATGATCGATTCATGCCAAGGATCTTTATTTCGTAGCTATTATTCGCCAATGCCTGCAAGACATTCATGGCTTTACCCAAGGTCCACAATACAGAAGGGGAGAGGTTTTAACACTTGTGTTGGAGAATATGCGAGAAAGTTTCTGCGAGACCACTCCGTATATGTAATGATATTTTAAACTCTTAATTTAATCCAAATTAATTTCTAAGACTTTATTTTAATTTAGCCCATCGTAACTTCATTCTAAAATATTCTCTTGTTTCGTGATCCAATTCCACTTTCGGTTTAATTAATCCCTTTGTAAAAATAATGTGCCATCAGTACTGGTATCAAATGAAAGTGATATCTTCTGTGCCCTTGAAAAGGTGTCAAAGGTCATCACATTGGCGCGTGACCGGAAATCCTATGTTATATAAGGCTAGTCATCATCTGTTCATCCCCTTTTTTTTCCTTTTCTTACTTCTGTGTGTGCCGCGCTGCGTTTTCTTGTATATAATCATGCCTGTCACTCGGAATAGAATTCTATCTGTTAAGCGTATCAGTTAATTGCTACGTAACAGTATGATTATTAACTTCTTCTTGTCGCTGACAAAGTAACCATCTTCATTTTTTTAGAAAATGCATTTTTTTAAATATTTTAAATCTAATGGATCTCTATTTGATAAACAGCATCCGGGAACTTACTGTTGAAATGCTTTAAATGCCATGCATTTTTTTAGAATCTTAAATTGGCAAGATGTAATTGGAAATCCATTTTCCCACACATTTTCTTTTTTGGATATAATTTATTTGGCCATTAAATGATGTGAATATAAACATTCGTCTTCTACAACTCATTTGGGAATTCTCGTCGTTCAGGAATATATTGTTAAATGAGAAGTTAGTAAACTTAAAATGTTATCAATAATATATTCGCTTGACGAATGGAGAGGTCTAGAAATAAAAGCTTTCAACTTATGCCGATACCAGTTAATCTAAGCAGTCTAATTCTTGTACAATTGTCTTGAAAAGCATGATTTAGTTTTTTAAAAAGAGTTTTGATTAAAAATACCACACAGAGATTTCAGAACAGTGAAAAAGTTTTTAATGTAGAGAATAGCCAAGCACCATTTTCCAAGAGGGTAAACAACGCACTTTGAAATTTGACCCTCATGTATAAGAAACTTCTTCGCATATCTGCTCAAATCTATTAACTCATAGTACCAGATATCACAAAGCAATAGATATTCAAATTGGAAAAAAATGCTCTAAAGTAAATATCAGAAACTTGTTTATATTTCATATTTAACAATTCAGAACCTGGTTTCGAATTTGTCATTTGTCCATCGAGAATCTAGGATTCATCCATAAGGATTGCACAATCTATGAAGGTGTAGGATTTACTTCATTAAAATGTAAATCCTACACCTTCTTGCTTGTAAAGTAAAAAAAAAAAAAAAAAAAAAAAATTGATTCTACTATATTTTGAAGCTACTCCAGATTTGAAGGTAGACCTGTCTGCACTACATCCTCGAATTTAAGTTTAAACTATGAATATATAAAACAACAGCATCTGACCAGGACATACAGCTATTTGAAATGTCAAATAAGAACGAAGTATAAATATATCAACATCCTTAGCATCACCATTCATTGCTTATCATAATCGTACAGAATCATCAATAGCAGTAGAGAATAAATCTAAGATCGGTCTTTGTTTAATCTAAAGAGCTAATAAAAATATTATTTATACTATTACTACTATTTTATTTACTATTACTATTCATACTAACTATTTCATTTACTATTACTATTCATACAAACTATTTCATTTACTAAACATATAGCATTTCATTTCAAAAAGTAGAAATTGTTATGTCATGGTAAGAGGCAGTTATAAACTGAATGTTCAATGTGCGTGTAACTGAAAATGCTCTTTTGGCAAGTTTGTAATAATGATAATAATAATAATAATAAACCTATTTTTTTTACATTAGCGAGAGCCTTAAGATTCATTGACATTAAATGAAAATATTCGGTAAACGCAAATTTATTCATATGCCTTTGTGAAATCCTCTTCAACAAAATTGTAAAATGTCATGTAAAATGCCTCATTTTTTTTTTTAAACTTCAGAAAAAGTTTATCTGAAATATATTTATTAAAAATTCTGCTTGTAAATTTAATTATTTGTCAATTATTATGATTGAGTTTTGATAATAAAGTTTAGTCTCAAATCAATTTAAAAAATAACATTCCTAATAAAGAAATAAAAAAATATAATAATTATAATAAATAAACAAAAAAAATTAACAATGAAGGGAAAAAAAAAGTTTTATGTTTCCTTTAATCTTTGTGCATATATATTTAAATTTGAAGACTTGTAGAATTCAATATTTGATGCAGCTAATATAGAATTTTTTAAATGAGAAGATTTGCAGTTTGACTCTAAATTGTGTCTGTCCCTGACTGCCATACCTTCAAAAGAAATTTACAGCCCAAAAACCGTGAGCACACAGGGGATTACTTTGAAAATGCCTTAAAATGCTGTTATTTAAATAAGGCCATTTAAAATCATTTTAGATATTTCTAAGAATTACGAAATATTTTGAAATTTTTCAAACAGTAATTTCTTGTTTCATCGTAATTAGCTGTTTAAAATTCATAAGTAGCAGTTAACTATATTATCTGCCTTAATGTTTATCCATTTTATTTCTATTTGAAGAGCTGATATAAAACAACGGAGTATATTTTGATGTGAACAAGTGTAATGTAAATCTAACAATTTCATCTTTGCAAAACTATCGAAGTAAAAATTACTATTCAAAAAAACTAATATTCACTATCCCGTATGATTTTTCAAAGCTAAATTATATATCTCTCACAAAATATTGCATTTCGAATAAAATGCATTTTTATCAAAAAAAAAAAAAAATTAATTAAGAATTTAAGAAATTCTTTCTTCCAATAGCATTAGTCCCTAAATTTTTACATCAATGGAGATCCTATTACTCTACAAAATCAATAATATTTGCCTTAACCTTTTCAATCCATTCATTGCGATAGCTAAAGAAATACTGATTCTTCAGTAGAAGGAAAAAAATAAGACTGATGCGCTCAATTTGATGCAATCGTATCGAAGAAACATTTAAAGAAATCTCTCCACATCAGAGGAAGAACAAAATTAATTTTTGATACAAATTTATTTGGTTCGCAGCAGTACATATTCAATTCATAAGATCATTAGTGAAATCCATTTGTATCTTGCAACCTAGTTGTTTAATATATTCTTAGTAAAAGCCAATTGGATTCAAATCTGGTGATCATGGCAGTCAAGTAACAATCTCAAGATATCCGATCTGATTTTAGGGCTATGTTAGGGTGAATTTCTATCTGATATCGATGAGGCAGCTACCAGTTACAGTTTATTACGAATTCTGTTCTCATTAACCCTTGATTAACTTCAATACAAAACTTTAGAGTAACAGAACAAAGTTTACGTAGTCAAATATTAAACACAAAATATATAATATCTTTATGAAATGTCTCAAAGCTGTTAAGTTGAGAAAAAATCATACTAGTATATCATATGCATACAACACATTCTTTTAAAAGTATTTTCGTATAAGACCAAGTATAAGTAAGGTTCTTTTGTAATGATTTTAGAAAGCTTTAGAATTCATCTGTTTTAATTACGATTAGTGAAAAATATTTTTTTTTACCATCATTTTAATTTTGTGCATTAAAATTGCCTTTCTAGCAGGGAATTTGCTTGAAGAAATTGTTTAAAAGGAATCTTAAGTGTTTTAATTTTTAAAAAAACTGCTTTTTTTTTTTTTTTATTTGCTTAAAATTTATAAAACTGAACTCATTTCATGACTTCAAACAACCAAGCAAGAGCAAACTTTTATCGAGTTTCATCCAATTCACCGGACTCGAACCACTTCTCCTGATCCCGGCGGGAGGATCTTTTTTCGATTTGCGGCTGGCTCGCGGAAAAAGGAATGATAATGATGGTTAGCCCGATCGAAAGGGTCTCCGTTTCGGTGGTTGCATAAAATGACCATTAGGGGAACGGAGGAAGGCCATCTGCTCCTCTGCCGAGATCTCTAAATCTGCTCGGGTACTTAGGCGCTTTTCAAAAGGAATATTTCATAGCCTTTGTTTTTATCCTAATCCTCTTAGCATATTCACTGTTAATATATCTCTACGTCGCCATGTCTTGGCGCGGTAGCAGACATATTGGCGTTCCGATCTCTGCCATATGATCATCTACTTTGTCATTCTTTATTTGGAAAAAAAAAAATAAGAAAAGATCTTTTTGTATTTTTCAACCTTATAAAATTTTTATAGGTAAATGAGAGGGGACACATAAAACACTTTATGAACTAAATTTGCAGAATTTTCAAACCATCTATAAATTTAAAATAATTAGTAAAACTAAAGAATCAGTCCCCCAGCCCCTACCATTGTTACAATTTCACCAATATTTATTTAATACGAAAGTTCATGATCCTAACTAAGTCTGCATAGTCGCCTACCCCCCCCCCCCCCTCCCTATTCCCACATAGTCTTCCGATTTTCCGAGTGAAATCTGAAAAATATTTCTTCGCTGTTCATTGTCTATGAAACATATACACACGACAGAGTTTTTTAGCTCTAATCAGTGCACTGATTTTACCAATTTTCATTTAAAAGCTCATTAAGTTTGCATATGTCATGAATGATCGTTTGCTTTCTCTTATTCATCTTTCATTTTCTAGTAGCTAGTAATTATTAATTATCTATAGAGAGGAAACCGCTCTATCCCTGGTTAAATTCTCTATATAATATTAATGCAAATAATAATATTTATATTTTTATTATAGTTGTAATTTAATTTTTTTTTACATCGAGTAGATATTTTCCAAAAAATGAAAGGATAATAAATGTTAAAAAAAATAGAAAAAAATATATATATAATATTTTTTAAAAGCTCGCTTTCGTCAGTATATTAAATGCATATATCCAGTAAATAACGCTTATAAAAAATTTAGTTTCAAATAAATAACATACAGTGTAAATAAAAATATTTCCAGTAAACTGAAATTGAAATCACAATGAAATGTGTTAATGTACTATTAGCATACATCAAAATTCAAATAGTTTAATTAAAATTTCATCTTGAAGATAATTATTTTTACTTTTAAATCCCAATCTTTTATAATATCTATTCTAATTCATATATACATTAATATTCTAGTTCGTATCAGCAATATTCTTATTCTCAGAACATTTTTAATTCCTATTTCTAAAAATATTCTTGCTTTAGAAGAATAAAAATTCTAATTCTTTTAATCTAATTCCATATCTTTTTTATAATAACTGCTTATTAAAAAAAATATCGTCTGCTCTGCAGCAGATGAAATCTTTCATAAATGTTTTTTTTGTTGTTTTTCTGTCAACAGCTTTTAAAGAAACAAAGTTGGAATAATTCATTTGAACTGATTAAATTGAAGATTTCAAGCTAATTAGCATTTTAATTCATGATTTTTCATGATCCATCAAACTCGAAACATCTAGAGTTATATGTTCATCAAATGGATATGTGTTGAAAAATGTATTAAAAAAAAGAAAAGAAAAAATGGTAAAGACTATATTACGACACACAATATACACACGCAATTATACAAAATTGAGTGTGTTTGTTGAAGAACAAAAGTTCATGGAAGGAAGAGTTCATGGAACAAGGAGGTCCTAGGCAGGTTTTCTAAGGTGAAAAGACTTGGTGAGTGAACAGCTAATAACATAAAGAAATAGATCGCACATTTTCTCGTAAACACAAAGGTTTGATCTTTGATGTGGAATCGCTGGAAGTATGAGGGGAATGGGCTATAACCAGCTTCAAAAATTATACCTTGCCTATTCCATGGTGCTGGGTTAAGGGAGTAGTTTTTATTCTGTTTAAAATTTTATGAACGTTTCCTCCAATTGAGCCATTGTCCCATTTTTTTTGCCATCGTTGAAGACAAATGCTGATTACTGATTTTATCCTTCTAATAATTGTCTAATTTTTCGAAACTGCATTGAAAACATCCGATAAAAAATGTCTATGTATGCTAATTTTCCGTCTGTATAAAATTCGGGAATCAATCGCACCGTTGTCAATCTGGGGAAATAAGTTTATTCAAAATTAGTTCTTTTTTTGAATCTATATTGCTATTATTTCCTACACGCGTGAAATGTTCGTTAATTTTTTTTTCCTGCCAAATTAAAAATTTAATAAATCAGTCCTCAATAGAAAGGCACGCGCAACGTAATTCCATTAATTTTTTCCATTCCCTATGAATAATCTAAATATTATATTTATTAATAAATTTGATCAAAAAAATTTTATGAATCACGACGTCAGAATTTTATGCTCTCGTCTAAATTAGTTCATTTAATTTTAATCTTTCTTATAAACTTAATTATTAATAGCTATTCCAAATTATGATGTGGAAGTGCTCATGTCAGACCGCTACGGAACTACCAAACATCATGACGTTGCCGTTGCTGATACATACAGCATAATGATATATGGTTACGCATTCTAACTCCAAAATATTGAGTCAGTGGGAGTTTAATAGACAGTTATGCTCTACCAGAATTTATTGAAATTGAATTTTGTTCAAATTTCAGTGATTTGAAATGAGATAACTTCTTTTATTCTATTTTATGAAAAAAAATTCGAGCAAAAATATTAATTTTTTTTATATTAATTATATGCTTTAATTCTGTATTTAAAAAAAAAATTCGGATTCTGTAAAATAAATCTAACATTTGTTGATTGAGAAATGATTAAAGAATTTTACTGTAAAACCTCAACGTAGCAATTCGTAGGAAAAAAAATTTAATGCTCTCTCTGTATCCAATGCTGCAGCTATTGAATAACAAGGAGAGTATAAATACACTAGTCTTACGGGGCGCCAAGGATACATGACGTTAGACTTTTATGCCACTTCTTGATGCCTATGGGGAATGGAGAAATAAAATAAAATCCGGAGAACCATTTACACCTGTTAAATCATTGACAGCCTGTAGCGTAGAGTTTGGGGTCGAAGGAGTAACAGATCCGTGAGAGATATGGGGACAAAACCTTAGTGAGTTTATGTCCCTTTTTAAAAAGAAATACCGTGAAAGGGGGGAAATGCCATGCCCCGGATGCCACTTTGTCAAGCTACAATGCCTATTAAAGGCAATTGTGGAAGAGGCGATAATCTTATTTGGTCCTAGCTGTCACTTCCCTCGCTAAGGCATTATCTGCAACTGTAATAAATTGTAATATAAACCCATATTAAAGAAACAAAATTATAGCTTAAAGCATATGGCCATATTCATAAGTCTGATTTGTGCAGCATAGAAAATTGTCTTAGGGAATAGGGAATTATTCTTTTTTAAATTTTTGTTTACGTTTTTTTCCTCTCGTCAAATATTTTAGATTGAGTGGCTTCTGAATTTTTAATCTCTGCATCAAAATATAATAATGAAATTCTTTAACATTCAAAAACATCTCGAATCATGGGGCCATATTTCTTCCGCGAGAAATAAAATTAAAGCGGGGGAAAACATGATTAAAAATGAAGTTTCTCTTACACTTTTTTTTAAACCTGTGTCCAAAAAAAAAAAAAAAAAAAAAAAAAAAGAAAGAAAAACATTTTTTAGATTAAACTTGTTTAAATCTTTTCTTAAAATAGAATTTCTTCGTTTTTCCCTTGCTACAGATTGATTGTTTTCGAGATTTAAATCTCACGTAATAAAAAATATTCAATGCAATGGATTCGCATTTTACGATCTAATACACTTTCGAACTAATTTGGAATCGTATGGACGTTAGAAATATTTTTATTTATAAACATTTGAATTCAAGAACATTTACCAGGTGAATATGAAAAAACCATATCCGTTGTTTTTCCTCATTTATTTAGGTGTAAAATGCCATTAAAAAATTTCGTAGTTTATGATTTCATCAAAAGATGGCGCCAGATTGATGAGTTATTTGTAATGTTTATTTCTTTTTCTTCCTTTCTTTTTCTTTTTCGGGTATTTCGTTGTGATACCAGGATATCACCTGTTCTCCCGACCCCCACTTCATTCATCCCCCCCTCTTTCAACTGTACGAATATCTGTTGCGTTACAGTTAACAGCACAAGGATCATATCCGTATTTTTATTGCAGCGGAAGTGTTTTTATTTCTTCAATGCCTTCTTTTAGAAGTAAATTAATTAACGAAATTAAAAAACATCCTTGCTTATTTATTGAAGATAATCCTGCATTTAAGGATACAGTTAGAAAGAATGAAGCCTGGAAAATAATTTCCCGAAATTTAGACTTCGAGGGTAAGTTATGTATTTTATATAATAATAATCTTCTAAGTTTTGTTTTGTATGTTGAAATCTTTTTGAATGATAAATTCAAACCTTTAAAATGCGATGAAATTAATTTCCTTGCATTTTTTCACTGAAGTATAATTTTCAGCTGTCATAATTGAAACGTGCTAATAGTTTTAGTTGGTATTTTGTATGCTTTCGGTTTTGTAAAAATGAATAGGGTTAGATCTCGATTAAAGTGTAGTTAAAAAATGACTGCGAAAATATCATATTACATAAATTAAATTATAATCTTTTGGTAATGATATTTCATGGACATGATGTAATAGTAATGCAATTGTGAAATTTTGTCTTGCATCTGTACTTTCTCATTTGGCATGTTTGTTGGCCATGTTCATTGGAAGTGCTTCCATTTAAAATAAATACTATTGAAATAAAAATTTCGTATTCATTTATAAATTTATACTTTTAATCATAATTATTTATTTAAATAAATTAGTGTATGTCATTTTTAGAGAGTAAAAATTTTATTGGAAAATAATTTTATATCTGTACTGGGAATACTTTCAAACTGCAAAAATAATATTCCATATTTGATTGTCAAGTAACTTATTCAATCTGACCTATTTAGAGCAGCTGTATTTTCACATCTAAAAACTGTTTTGGTTTAACTTGTAAACTTGTTTTGCTGTTTTTCACAAACTTTCTTTTTCTGTTTACTTTTGTTTTATGATACCAAGTGTGAAGTTTAATTTTTCACCTGCGTTTTGTTCACAATTTATATTTATCATTTTTTTTGCTTTCGGATTATGGTAATCAGTTTTGTGATATTCGAGTTTTGATTTTTGTGAACCCGGCACAAGCTAAGAATCCGTTCAGGAGCATACGCCGGAAAACAAACCTCATTCCTTCCTATGGTAATCAGAAATACAGTGAATTTTTCAGCTGCATTGTATGTGTAAATTATTTTAATTATTGCTTACTTTCGTTTTAGGCCACGCTAGCAGTTAAGTTGCATTTTCATCTTTAATATATTTACAAATTATTTTATATGCTGCAAAAGAGCACCACCATTAGGAATTAGACTTAATATTTCGATTGGCCGAATTTCTTTTATCTATACTTATCTGACTTCTCGAAACTTAATTTGAATCAATTTTAATTTCAATATAAAAAAATCAACAACTTCTTCAAGAACAGCGTATTGCTGAAACGTAACTGCCTAGGTTTTGATACAGTGAATGGATTTAGGTACTTAACAGCCGTAGACAATGCACATTAATAGTTTTTCTCACAATAAACTGGGCAATTTAGTTTCACATTTCAATATATTTTCAACATCTTAATAGTTTATTTTAGATTAATCTTTTTTACTTTATTAACTTTGCTGAAATGTATTTGTCTTTATTTATCTAACATGTTTTCAAACTGTCTGACATTTACGTTTGATTAAAGGTGTTTTGAAACATATAGAAACTTGATTAATTATACTTGATAAAATATTAATATCATTCTAATGTTTTATAATCGTTTGAATTTGTATATTTTACAAATTTAATTTATTTGGCAATCGGGAAAAAAAAGATTTTTAAATCTATCTACTTGTGGTCCTTTCTCTGTCTAGAGGCCCTAGGCAGCTGCCTAAGCAAAATCCGCCACTGGTCTTCTCAAAGCGTGTTTGCTTCTTTTCAAATATTTGTCGACGCCGTAAATTTTTTTTATAAAAACGTGCTTCGTTCTCTCTTTTCTTTTTTTTTCAAAACGAAATAGACATTCATCATAGAGAGACACAGAAGAGCTTGTTAAAATAATGTATGGCTTTATAGGATTGTATTCTCCCAAAGTTTGATTTGTTCGTTCAAAAAAATTAATAAAAAATTATTTTACGTCATTGTTTATGTAAATGGAGGAAAGATGTTTATGAAAATATGGATGTTAATTTACCTATACCTGAAAATTGATTGTCTGTCGCACGAATTGGTGATGGTATGATATTGTAATATCGATTTCAAAGATATAACGCAGTGTCAAAATGAAAGATATAAATATCATGAGTGGGCTTAATTTATGATGTTACTGACATTAAAAAATTCTATATTATTTGAATAATGTCAGTAGGCTAAAAAATTTATGATACTGCATAATTTAATTTCAATATAAAGCATACGATACAGTAAATTGTAATTTTTTAATGGCGATAAATTGTCAAATGTGGTAACTTAAACTGCATGCTTTGGTTAATATTTGGCTAGTTTTCTCCTTTTTGTCTCGATTTAGTAGAAATTTGACGAAATTTCTGCACCATATCTTTTAGTTTTACCACTTTATGTTAAAATAAATAAACTTTTAATCAGAATTAGCGGCCAGATTTTCAGTTTTATATAGAGTTGAATCTTGATGTTTTAAACAATACTAACCATGTTTATAAAATCGCAACAAATGTGATTCATCTGATCAGAAACCAAAAGTGTATTTTTAATTTTTCTTCACATGCTGAGAAAGTTATTAAATTAAAAGTCATATAAATTATCTTTTGTTGATTTGAATTCTTATCGTTTTCTAAAATTCTTGATTTGCATGACATATATAAACTTTTCTGTATTTTAGGTATTTTAAATGCATTAAATACCCAATATATTATGTATAAGAACTATTGTAAGAAGAGTGTTGACATGATCGTTGCATTAATCTCGAACTCATTTAACCAAAAACGTGAATCAGATATGACTCATACAAGGTTAAATGTTATATATATATATATATATTTTAAACTCTTAATTTAATCCAAATTCATTTCCAAGATTTTATCTTAATTTAGCCCATCGTAACTTCATTTTAAAATATTCTCTTATTTCGTGATCCAATTCCACTTTCGGTTTAATTAATTCCTCTGTGAAAATAATGCGCCATCAGTACTACGTATAAAGAGTAAGTGATATCTTCGGTTGCCCTAGAAAAGGTGTCAAAGGTCATACGTGTGTTGAATTGGCGCCTGGCCAGAAATCCTACGTTATATCAGACTAGTGATCTTTTTTTTTTTTTTTTTGCCTTTATTACTTCTGCTTTGGTGCCGCGATACGTCTTGTAAAAAATCATGCCTGCCACTCGGAATAGAATAAAACGAAAGTAAAAATACAACATCTCGTCTATGTCTTCAAACCTGCATTCTGTCTCAACCAAAATAATGTTACATATATATGTAATGATATTTTAAACTCTTAATTTAATCCAAATTAATTTCCAAAACTTTATCTTAATTTACCCATCGTAACTTCATTCTAAAATATTCTTTTATTTCGTGATCCAATTCCAATTTCGGTTTGATTAATCACTTTTCAAAAATAATGCGCCATCAGTACTACGTATCAAATGAAAGTGATACTTTTGCCCTTGAAAAGGTGTCAAAGGTCAACACATGTATTCCTTTGGCGCCTGGCCAGAAATCTTATGTTATATAAGACTAGCGATCATTTGTTCGCCCCTTTTTGCTATGTGTCTTGTTGTAAATAATCATGCCTTTCGCTGGGAATAGAATAAAACGAAATTAAAACTATTAAGTCTCTTCATTGCTTCGAACCTGCATTCTACTTCAACCAAAATATAGTATATTATTTAGCCGACAGGATTCGAAAAGCATTACATATATATATGTGTGTGTGTGTGAAAAATTTTCCTAATGTGTGTAATTGTTTCATTAATTTCATAGAAATGATTTGTTTTTCCTATATTGATCTATTTGAATTTATTTTTGTATAATTTTTACCACTTCTTTAATTGTATAAATGATTTGGGACAAAAGAAAGAAAGTGAAAATGAATAAACTATATACTAAATCGGAATTATTGATAAAATATTATTCATGGCAAAAAATTTTAGAAAAAATTATGGTACTTAAAATAGACAGAAGAAGAAAAAAAAGTTGTCTAAAAAATAAAGAAAATTCAGAAGCAATGAAATATATTACAAAAATTTCCACGAAAAAAAAAAAAAGAGATGGTAAAGAAGCAGAAACAAGACATTTTGCTAATACTGATTCAACTAGATTTTTTTATTTTATTCTAAATAGATGAATGGATAGTAAAAACTGGAGAAAAAAAATTGTTTCAGAATTAAATTTTGTGCAGTATTGTTATTCCTTTTTTTAATATGACTGCTTTATAATTAAAATTCTAGACGCTTAATGCATGTCTTACAAATATTTTTGTGCTGGGAAAAAAAATATTGACTAATCCAGTATGTCTTGTTAGATTTGGTCATTAAACAAATTGAGATTTTCATGGATCATTCAAGGTTGGAAAAATCTCCGATCAATTTATTTAAAGATGGGTGACCTGGTGGTAAGGTATCGACTTCGGAACGTGAGAGCTCCAGGTTCGAAACCTAATTCCACCGAAGAACAGTCGCGTAAGCGGGTTTGGTGCACGCTAAATCCGTCGGAGCCAAACATACTCCCGCTGGTGTGGTGTGGAAGTTTGGAGAGAGGGTGTCAGCTCAGGTGTCATCCTCTGCATCTGACCATAGTTCATAATTACGAGACCCGTTCAAAAATAGCCTTATTGTTGCTTTAAAACGAACTGTTAGGATAACTAAACTTAAAGGTGGTATGTTTGTTTTATGCATTTAGTTTTTTTTCCCCTATCTAAGAATAATTTTTTTTTTCAGTCAACTTCTTGCAAAATATATGGAAGATATTGCGAGACCTTTATCAATTGAGTTTATGCGATCGGAGCATATCAAATGACTCCAAATCGCGTCCAAATCTATTGAAGACATTTGAAGAAGAAATGAAATTTATGGAATATTATCTTCAACCCAAGAAGTAAGTCATTTCCGGAATTTAGATAATTTTTCACACATCAATTAGATAATTTTTTCTAAATAACATATAAAATTTTTTATAATTATAAGGTAGTTGTAGTTACGATTATTAGCTGTAATGTAATTGAACTACAGAATAAAAATGAATAAATTTTGAAGCGTCTTTGCGAATTTATTTACTAGAACCAAATCTATTCGAGTCAAATCTAAATCTAATGATAGAAATAAAATATTTCAACTTGCGTATTAATCCTTATCATGATATAAATAACTTCAAAATTAATTATCTCATATAGTCCTCCCGAAACTTGTTCCATAATCTTTAAAAAAGTGTTATCTTTATATTCCATGCCCGCTTTAAAGGTTGGAGCTTGGGCAGAGCCGTGAAGACCACGAGTGCTCAGATTTTTATTTTCAGAGTCTCGCACATGAGAGTTTTGTGTTCCGTAATATAATAAAGGAAAACGATAATCGTGTATTATTAACCGCATATCATTGGAGAATAACAATTACAAAAAAGTCCATAAGCATTCAAATGGTGATTAATTGCTGGGATGCGGTTATTACCAGAAAACTGAATAATGTAATTTGATGCCCTTTTTTTTTCAGACTACTAGGAAACCAAATTTTACACAACTGTAGTTAGACGATCACATACTAAATTCTATTTAAGTTATTTCATTTTTGAGTTAAAGCATTGTTCATTACTGACAGATAGTCGACCTCTTGACAGAATATTTCTAGCTATTCAAAGTGATTTCCAGTGTGTTATATTCAATTAATTACTTTTATATTTTACTCTTTTTTCGCTGTATTGCATTAATTCATACCGCTGATTTTAATAAATTTACTTAAATTAATTTTAGGTATAATTTATAAGAATATTTTTTATTGTTAACGAACAAAAAAAAATCTAAATGAAAAACCGTTGCCAGAACACATTTTTAGAATTCTAGAAGAACACTAAAAGAAAGTTTTAAGACAACAATTAGTAATTTATACCAGGAACGACATTTGATTTGATATGTTTTCATACTTTTTTAAAAATGAATAAAATATTTAGGTAATTATTCTAAAATGATCTGTAAAACTTTTTAATATTTCGAGTGAATAATATTGAAAATATTATGATGTAAGATAGTAGTGTATGATCAAAGATAGTACTAATTTATGTAGAAAATGAGCTATTAGAATTTTTTAAATTCATTCTCTGAATCAACTAATATTTCATTTAAAATTTTTAAAAACCGTTTCAACTGGTAAAAGTATTTTGTGAATTATAATATTTTATGCAAAAATAATTTTTACGTTAAAAATTTTAGTTATGAATTATTTTAATTCCATGAAACGGCGGGTATAATCTAATAAATAAAAATTATGCTTGCTGTTTATTTTATCGTTATTACTTAAGTGAATGAAATGTGCCCACATCAAAGCGGCCATCAATTAATTAAGTCGAAGTAGCCAATATTCTTATAAAAATGTTAGTGATAAAGTGCAAGCGCTTTCGACTGACTGCCCGACAAAACAACCTCATATTATCATTAGAAGTACCTTAAATTTGCATAGCAGTAAAAAGCAATACGATTTAATTGCAAGCAATTAGTAATTAAATGGTATTATTAAAATGATCCAAACCTTTGTTAATTATTTCATCATAGTTATTTGTATTCAATATATGAATAATAATCAAGAATTAAATTTTTTTGTATATTTTGATGAAAAAAAATTTTTTTTTCGTAGATTTTTCGTTTTTCTCATTTTAATCCTATTTCTGTAAACAGAGATACAACGACTGAAAAATTTTCGTCAGTGGTTTATTTGTTTTCTAATGATAAATAAAAGTTATTGTGCTATGCATATATAACTAACTGGATATATATGCATATATCTCTACCTAAACAAGTGGACGGGATTCGTCAAATCGAACGCACTTTTTATTCAAGACAAGATTTTCAAAGTGTTGAAGTTTTTAAATATTCAATTAATTAGAAATTAATCAAACTTGTGCCGTTTTTCACAGTAACTTTGGTACAAATTATTTTACATGAAATATTTTTATATCATCATAAAATTTGAAATTTACCTTTTCAGTTTTCTTTAACTTTTACAAATTTTTCGAAATTTAGTAAATAAGATAAATTTAAGAAATACAAACGATTTTGAAATAGAAAAATTCGTAAATATTTCGTTGCTAAATAATGGTGAGACATAAATTTACTCTGTCTTTATTTTTTTGATTTTTTTTTTATCATTTAAATATTTTGGCAGCATGTTTTATTGGTTTTTATAATAATCCTGAAATAAATGAATTAAAAAATTACCGATGTTAAAATCTCCTGTCGTTTTTATTTGCGTATTTTATGAAGTAATAAGTAAATATTATAATTGTAAATGATATAGAACCTTAAGTAGTGAGAAAATTAACATAGCCATTTAGCAATACCTAAAAGAAAATATGTCTATCACTCAAATTCAAACAAGAAAAAGAATATAACGCTTTTGAAGGGAAATAAATATTCGACGACAACAGATACTTTAAGCTGTAAGATATCGTTTCAAAACATCACAAGTGAGTGAATCAGAAGTTTTAAACTTATTGAATACTAGCCGCTTTTGGCGACCAGCCGGTTCGCCAATCTTAATGTTCGTTAAAATTTTAATGACTAAATATTTTATGCAATTCCAACTTTAATAGATTCTTCAGCAAAATATTTTAAAACTTCAAATTTTGAGAGTCATATAATTTACTCATAATATTATAAAGGCCTTCAGTCATAACGTGATATGTATCTCTCTCATTTTCTGTTACCCCTCGTAGAATTTATGCTTTAAATTAAAGTGTAAATGATTAATCTGCAATTAATATAATAATATTTTTTACTGAAACAAAGCATTTTTTTTAATAATATGATTACTGATAATATAGTCACTGAGCGTTTAAACTTTATGGGCACTAAAGAATATCTTTCTTAATTTATGTAATATCTCAGGAATTTGTCAACAAAATTTTCTCAGATTCATCATGAACAGATCGATTCATTAACAATGTTTAATTTTAAATGCATCAAACACTAAGAAAATAAAATGAATCGTTTAAAATAATCGGTCTAAAACAGGTTTAAAAATACTACTTAAAAAACGATGTACTTAAAACTATAAGCATATACAAAAAAATATATAACTAACATAAATACAATTTACTTACAAAAGCATGCTACTAACCTAAAAATGATTTAAACCATCCGTTGATAGTGGTTGTCATGACAACAATCAGAACAATGCGCATGCGTGAATTTTCTTCGCCAGTTAGGTAACGCAAATGCGTGACTTGATTTTGTTTATCAAATGTGACCATATGTTTTTGTGTTAATGTAATTAAAGGTTGGTTTATTTTGTTACAGGAGCTCTCCGCCGATGACTCATTCTCTGCCAGTTCAAAACACAATCGAGCAAATTGAAATTGAGATCGAAATTGAAATCGAATTTGAATTGAATCGAGCAAATGGAATCTTAATTGTTGGGAACAACATCTTCTGAGTCAACGAGGGAAAATACTAAACCGGATATTCAAATTATAAATGATAAGACTGAACCGGAGAGTCAAATTATAAATGATAATACCGAACCAGAAGTTCAAATTTCAAATGAAGAGAATAAACCTGTAGTTCAAATTCCTCCTACAGTTCTGCAGACCAGTGCCTGCGAAACTCCTTTAAGCGAACTCCTTTCTTTTTATTTCCTCCTACGAAACCCAAGCTGGGCCAGAAAGTTTTTAAATCTGAGTCCTATATACCCAACACTTCCCCAATAGTTCCTTCTCCCTCTATATCCTGGACCGGCAATCAATCCCTCAGGTCTCAGCTTCAGGAATCTCGACCTCCCCATTCGACGCGCCTAAAAACTAATATTACAATGAAAGTAATTGTTGCTGGTAAAAATCTAATCCCTGGTCAACATTTGAAAAGTACAATTCGTTTGATAATCATGACAAATTCTGACACAGTGCAAATGGAAGCTGTTCTAAGCACAATACATTTCCTTCATCTGCAACATCGAATTCCGTGACAGAATAGGTTCCATTATCCACGATTACGGAAGAAACCGAAATTAAAATTCTTCATGATGATTGTCGACGAAGTGTCGGAACTCCGTTACTGGAGAATTTAGAATTTTTCCCAAATTGTTTTTCAAAATTTTCGTATTTCACTCCTTTCCTCATCACAATATGTGATTAAAGTCGCCATAAAATCTGAGAACGAATAAATAAATAATTTTTAAATCGTCAATGAATATTTTAGAAACATGCTTTTCCATTTTTGAAATCACAATTGAATTGGAGAAAATTTTGTCTTTCTGAAAAAACGATTTAATGTATTTAAATGGAACGTATCTTGGCGGTTAAATTCCCCAATAGCTCCTTCATTATTCATTCATTAATATCAATTCATTAGATATTTTGGCTAATTTCTTTAGCTATAAGCATTTATTGAATTTTTTTGTTTATGTGTATGGTATATTTTAATGATCTCTTCTTCCTCTTATCTGTGAATAATTAAATGCTGTCTTTTTTTAATTATTATTTTTTATGATCTGCCGATTTGTATTTTAATTTCCTGTTGCCAATATGTAATATCACTTATCTTTTTATTTCTTTTATCTTATGAATAATTAACTGTTGCATCTTTTTTTCCCTTTTATTACCTTATTCAGAGGGTTTTGCAATTTGGTCTATTAGAGTGTTTGTTTGGATTTTCTGTTATTTATCTGTAATGTTACTAATCTAAATAAAAAAGAGAAATTACGTAGCATTGTTGCCTTTATTGTCGTAAATTGAAAATATCTACATTTAAGCACACATTCATTGTTTTCTCAACCTTTTCTTGCTGTCATAAACGTACTTCAAAATGTATACAAAAAAAAAGCATTGAATATTTCTCTTAATATTATTATCGAAACCGTGATAAGTCTCGACTTTGGAACTGGAGGGTTTCAGGTTCAAAACTCGATTCCACCGAAGAACCGCCGTGTAAGCGGGCCTGGTGCACTCCAAATACGCCAGGGTGAAGCGTCCTCCTGATGGTGTGGTGCTGAAGCTTGGAAAGTGGGTGTCTGCTCAGGTGCCGTCCTCGCCATCTGACCGCAGCTCAAAATTTCGAGGTCCGTCCCAAAATAGCCTAGTGTTGCTTTAAAATGGGATGTCAGTATAACTAAAACTAAACTTAATTGAACTCTTAATGTTATTCAGAATTAAACAAATGTCTTCGATTCTAAACAATTAGAACATCCAAGAATTATTAAGATTAATTTTACTTTCAAATGATTTATTTAGAAGATTTTTTTTTTCTTATAATTTCGAGAGCACGCAAATCGAACATATTTTTTTTCTTAAATTTCGTTTTGAACTAATTTTTTTTTCTTATTGTGATAGAATAATTTTTCATGTAGGTTAAATGCAGATCTTTAAAAAACATATACACTAAGAATTTCTGTATATTAACAGTCGTTCCTACATTTCCTGATCTTTTTAAAAATCATCTCCAGAACTCTTCGATAGAAGGAAATATCTTCAGTTGAAACGAATAACATTTTTTTTTTCTTCTAAATCAAGTAACAATTAATGATTCTGTTTATATTCAATTTGATTTTGATGTGGAGATAAGAAAATCTTATAATTTATTTGGAACTCCCTTTGCTCTACATTTTGTGTGCAACCAAAAAAACAAGAGACAACCCTCTTTAAGAAGAAATTAAGCAAGAAAATTCAATGAAAATTCAAATTCCAATGATTGAAAAATATTTGGTGTTTAAAATATTTTACTTTCATATTTCGGCATTCGGTGCATCATCGAAAATATCAATTATTGGATTGATTTGAGTTTTAAGTTATCCGCCTCATTGATTTGTTCGAGTTTCATGTTGAGCATTACGAACATTAATGCAGTATGATTCCAAATAACTTTGATAAGAGGAATATGAATTCGTATATGATAAGAAAGGCTATCAGAATATACTGGCCACCTTTAAAAACAATACACAATGTAAGAACAAAGAAGTCATTTTTTAAAAAAAATTTAATACTGGGCAATTTAAAAATGCAAAGCAATAATATTTCAAGATGGAAGCTTTTTTCATTAAACACAGACATAGCATCCAATAATGCATCTTTCAGAATTTTCATTTGTATCTTGAATATAGTTTGTGAACCTTGTGACTTTCCGATAATTCGCCATTAATGTTATATCATCATGCCTAAATATGCATTTCAGCCACTTCACTGAACCTGAAAAGTTGCGTATCACTCATGAGGAACACTGAACTCGAATATAGCAAGTTTTTTTTTTCTCATAACAACAACATCCTGGGCCTTTAAAGAGTGTTTGTGATCTAGTTCCTAAATGATCTTTGTTTATTTCAACGCCTGATAAGCTTTTTCATTTTGTTGACTTTATATTAAATCACTTTTATAAAAGGTGTCCCTGAATTCATGGACCCAAACTATAAGGGTAGGTAAAATACATTTGAAGAAGCATTTTTTTGTGCAGAAATATGAGGCCGGAGATGAAAGATAAAGACAAAAAATGCTGATGAGATGAAAAAAAAAAAATCTTTTTATTTATATAATATTTTTAGAGCAGACGATATACTAGTAACTTATCTTTTTATTTAGTTTCTATCATTCAAATCGTCTGAAAAACTATTTTATTGTATTTGAATAGCATTATGCAAGCTTCAAAACAATTCTTTGATGTTAGAGAATATTTTTGCTTGATAGAATGAGTTACGCCCTTTGAAAAAAAAAATGCAGCTTATGTACGGACCTGAGAATTGTAATTCGTGTATAAATGATCAACAAAACTGTATCAAATTTTAAAGTGAGACAGTCGATGGGATTATATTTTGAACCTTAGAATAATAATAAATTGTAATTTCTTAACTTCAGATGCAATCCCATCCTCTCTTTTGGAAACCACAGTTATCAGGAAATAACCTCTCTAAAATTAAAAGGCAAATAAAAATGTTAGAAGTTCAATAGATCTTAGCCAAGACACGATGTAGTTCTTTTTCATGGCGAGGATTCCCATTCTTAGGACATTTATTTCAGATGATCGTGTTATAAAGCTGTAGGACTATCCGTTAGAATACCCTCAAATGTTTGGAAAGAAATGGATTGATTCTGGCTCAGAAGCACTCATTTTATTTGATCAAATTTTGTAGAGTAACGGTTTATATATATGAAACATTAGATCTATCTTCATCAAGAAAATTCGATTTCGCGCAAAAAAAAAAAAAAAAAAAAAAAAAAAAACGATATAGAGATGCAAACAGTTTCTATTTTAACAATAGAGCTTTCTTAAATCTATACTTATATAAAGCTCAATGTGTGTGTGTGTATTGGCGCTCTACGGAAAAGACCTTTTGACCTACAGCTACCAAATTTGGTACATAAATACCTTAGAGGTCGAGAATGTGCACCTGGGGTCCCTTTTTTTGAATTTTTAATTAGAATTTTAATTAAAAACTAACTTTCCCGCCAAAAAATCTTCCATTTTCCCCACCGCCAAATGAGTAAGGCTTCCGTTTTTTTCCCAACAGTAATGAGGTTAGGGTTAACATTTTTCGACCGATTATTTCAAACGATTCTGTTTATTTTCTTAATGTTTGATGCATTTAAAATTAAACATTGTTAATTAATCGATCTTTCAGATTCATTCTGAAGTACTTTTGAATTAAAATAACACAGAATAAAGGAAATTAAAAATGTCTAATCTGCATAGCGTTACCCTAATTGGCGTAGAAAAATTCACGCATTTGCGTTACCGTAACTGGCGTTGAAAATTCACGCATGCGCATTGTGTTCTGATTGTTGACAATATTATCAATGGATGATTCTTGATTTAAATTATTTTTAGATTAGTTGCATGCTTTTGTAATTAAATTGTATTTATGTTGGTTATATATTTTTTGTATATGCTTATAGTTTTAAGTACATCGTTTTTTAAGTAGTTTTTTTAAACCTGTTTTCGACCGATTATTTTAAACGATTCATTTTATTTCCTTAGTGTTTGATGCATTTAAAATTAAACATTGTTAATGAATCGATCTGTTCATGATGAATCTGAGAAAATTTTGTTGACTAATTCTTATTACATAAATTAAGAAAGATATTCTTTAGTGCCCATAAAGTTTTAACGCTCAGTGACTCTGTTATCAGTAATCATATTATAAAAAATGCTTTGTTTCAGTAAAAAATATTATTATATTAATTGCAGATTAATTCTTTCCACTTTAAATTAAAGCATAAATTCTACGGTAACTAACAGAAAATTAGAGGGATACATATTACGTTATGACTGAAGGCCTTTATAATATTATGAGTGAATTATGTGACTATCAAAATTTGAAGTTTTAAAATATTTTGATGAAGAATCTATTAAAGTAGGAATTGCCTAAAATATTTAATTATTAAAATTTAAACGAACATTAAGATTGGCGAACCAGCTGGTCGCCAAAGGCGGCTAGTATACAATACAATAAGCTTTCGTTTTAAACCTATGCTGATCAGCGACACCATGTGTGAATTAAACTATAAAGATCTGAACTAATCCTACTGGCGCCAAATAAAAGAATCCAGATTAGACGTACGCATAATGTAAAAAATATTCAAAACGAAATTCGGATTCAACTCTTTCCAAATTAGATTATTATTTGATAATAAAACTTAAGGAATTTATATCCCTAAAACTTTCTTGCAAAAGACACCGTCTCCCAGTGTAAAATTGTTGGCATTGAAGGTCACAAGCACCTTGCATGACAATGGCAAGCAATAATTATAAAATGTAGATCTTCGAAGCGAATTTAGTTTTTTTACTGAATCTATCATGTGATCTTTGGATATTAATTTCTGGCATGCTGTTATTATGATAATACCCGAAAATTGATTATGCATTTGGGGATCCTTTTTTCCGACCGATTGGAACAAAAATCTGACAATGAATTGCAACTGTAATCACGCGATCAAGTTTCATTTGTTTAAATTATTGCACTTATATGCATGCGAAAGTAAAGACCGGTAAATGACCAATACTTGGACAAATATGGTTCAAAATTTTATATGAATCTACATTTTAGAGGCTAAACTGTGTATCAAATATTATTTCTCTAGCTCTTACCTTTAATAGTGACCAAGTTCATTTCTACACGGGCTAGACAGATTTTCTCTGAATAGCTTTTGTTTAAAATTTGGTGCAAATTTGATGTAAAATCTATATTCCAGATTTCATCTGTTTAGCTCAAATCGTTTTTGAGTTATCGTGTTCACAGATAAACATAACTCCAAAAATGCATTTTACTGACTGGAAAGGATTTGAAATGTGTAAATTCTTCAAAATCTCGAGTTCAAATATATTGACGATTACAGTACTTTTTTATATATATTTCGTATACAACAAAGTAAAAAATGAAAAATTCTTTTTGTTTAGAATTATTCATTCATTCTTTGTTAATTAATTAAAATTATGTATCTATATCCTATTCTTGCTGCCATCGAAGCCCCTCTTAATCTTCTCCAACCCGAATTGAACGCACTTAAATGCATATAAAAGTAAATTATTCTGGTGATATAAAATGATATCACTAGGTCAAAAGGGCTTAATAAACAGAATATGACAAAGGTAGAAACACAACTGGTGGAAATATCGAATAGAATTAGAGGTGTTTTTTTTGTTTGTTTTTCTTCTTCTTTTTTAATACACATTTATAAAGTAGGATTTTCTTTCTTGTTGTACCTGATGCATAGCATACTTTAAATATTTCACAGTTTATGTACTATCATAAATATTTTTCATTGTAATAATTCCTCATATTAATATATTTTCATTCCAATTAAACCCTTAAAGCAAAACTTACTGTGTTTCAGTTTAGGCATTTACAGTTTGAACATTTATTTCATAATCAATTATTTGACTGCTTTTATTCAGAGAGATTTTGTTTGCGAATTTTTTTAGAAGAATTCTGAATTGCGTAAATTCAAAAAGTTAAAATTCTACTGTATACCTCTATAGGTAGTGATTATATGTTATGATCCATAAACAGAACAGCGATGCATGAATTATATATGATTTATTTTATACTCGAGAAACATAGTTTAAAAATTATTTAATTGAAGTGACATTATTCAGTTAGATGCTGATGAATACATTTTTTTTAATTTTAAACTAATCTAATGTGACGATCAGATAAACATGCTTGGTCTGTTCATATGTGATTTTGTATAACTTAATCGGTTTGATCAGTGATAAAATAAGTATCTTATCGCGTGATACAAAGATAGAATATTGAATTAGAAATCATAATAAAAACAGACATCAACATCCTACAATTTTCTTTCTGCCCCCCTCCTTAAAAAATAATTCTATTATATTAATTAATACTAGTAAATGCTTCAGAAAATGCAGCTTCCCTGCATTGCAATACGAAATGTATTACAGGCAGGAGAATGGTGGGGGAAAAAATCTCCTTTGAGTTTTTTATTTTAGTTGGTGGCGTCATCTGTTGATCAAAAATAAAACGTTAAACATTTTTTTCCCATTTTTTTTTTTTCCCCTTCTCTCTGCATTGTATAGAAATTTGAATGGAAATTCTTTGTAAATAAAATGGATACAAACTCTTTGATTACAAACTTGCTGAATTACAAGAAGAAAATAATTCGCAAGCATGTCATGTGATTACTTTATTATTTATCTTGAATACAGTATTTCTCGCACAGAAAAATTTATACATCTGAACACTACAGTGAAAGGATGCAGCTGGTATATTGCTCTTGACTATTAAACAATGAAGGTTATTTATACCATCCAGTTCTCCTACAATTCCTGAAATAAAATTAATAATTATATGTAAAAATAAAAATGGAAATATAAAATAGTGTTTATAATCAATGTAGTAGTATTTATAATCAATATGATATATTAAATATTTCTACTAATCAATAAACGTTAAATTCTAATCTAAAACATAATTAGCTTGTATTTCGTCTTTTTTATAATTAACATAAAATTATGATCCTCTGAAAACGAAACAATTATTTTAAATTTAAAAAAAAATGTCTTCATAGATTTATGAGAACTTGGAAAGAAAAATTAAGATAGATAGATTTTTTTTTTCTAGAACAAAACAGATAATTTGAAAATTTAAGCGACAGAAGGCATTTCAATTTTTATATCAGATGATGCACTGGATCCAAGCATGGCTCATTTCCAATTTCCAGCCTATAAACCATATGAATGAATAGATAGGTTGCGCGTGATATGAATGCTAAGATTTCAAGCTTAAAAATGAGTTCTTTAACTTTTCTTGATGACAAAACAACTTCTTTAATAAATAGCCAAATGTTATTATGTTATTTTTTTAGCTAAACAAAGAGCTATATTTTAGTCTGCTGCTACAGGATTTGAAACTCGGATAAAATCCATCGTAAGGAAATATACCTATCCGTATGTATCTCAACTCAAAAACGTTAAAAGCTGAAGTTGTTCTACAGATTTATCAAGAAAATTATAGATCTGTATTTAATTTTGGACCAAAACTGGCAAACGGGTGACATCTTATTCATCTGTATATTCATGTGCATTTGAATGCGATAATTCAAAAAAAAAAAAAAAAAAAAAAAAAGATTTAGTTAATTAAAATTTGGTATGCTGTCTTGCAAGCCAAATTTGCATATGTCAGTATATAAAAATGTACATGTATTGTGTATTTGGATTCATGTTGATGAAAAGTAAGGCGTTCATAAGGCACATGCAGTTTTTTTTTTTTTGTTATATTACGAAATACAAAATTACATCATTGCTCGAGATAGTCGACAAGAGAAACATTGATTGTCGTGCCCTTTGAGGGTATGCCGTTTTCGTCCCTCTACTATCCCACCTCAGCCAAATATTCGGGCATTTAGAGGTGGATAGAAGAAGAACTGAAAAAAAGGGGACAGATTTCTCTTTTTTAGAAAGTTCGAGGGCAAACACTTCCTATAGCATCTTAATTACCATCTTGAGTACTTGTTTATTTTAATGGCCTCAAGATAAATCGTGAAAAAATGCATACCGTTACCAGCTTAGCAACGGTGTGCATTAGCAATTTGGTGTTGGCAGTGTAATCTAAACAATGTCAAGTAAACCCAAGAATGCAACCATATTGGCGAAGTCTTGGTATCTCATGTAAATGTAACATATCGATTTTGTCATATTCTAAAAATCGCCAATTAAACCCATTATCATGGCGTAATCTGTTGTTTGTTGTTTCTTATGGCACTTACCATGGACAAGCTCGCTGTTACGAAGACAGCGATTTAAGACGATGGGGGAGCGTCTCTTATTTTTTATAGTAGCGCCAACTAGGGCCAAGAGTACGACTTTGCTACTCACGCATCATTCATTCGCTTGCACGACCCCTTTTTACAGGAGGGCACATTCACACATCTCACAGATAGAACAACCATGCCCAAACCGGGACTCGAACCCAGGATCACGGTGAAAACGTGCTACCCCTATGCCAGGACGCCGGCATGGCGTAATCTGAAAATCGCCGTAAAAATAAACAAGTACCAATGTTCCATATTGATAAAGTGGAGAAGAAAATATTCCCTCCAGTAAACAGGAGAAAAGAATATCCCCCTCCCCTCTGTGTTTCAGTATTACTTTTTATTTCTGGTTTAGTTAAGTTATATTTACTGCACACTTTGAAACAACATGAGCGCTATTTTGGACCAGACCTTATAATTTTGAGTCGTGGTAAGCTGACTAAGGGAACACCGAATAAGTACTTCCTAATTGATGCTAAACTAGCAAGTCATACCAATGGGAAGTCATTTGACCCATATGAATTTAAGCCTGATTTCACAGCCGTCCTTTGATGAAATCAGTTTTCGAACCTTAAACTCTCGGATCACAAAACCGTGAACTCGTTTTCACTCATTTACTGATACTGTAATGCGTAGAGTTTTCTTCCAGCAGCAAAGTACTTAGAATAATGAATAATCAATTTTTTTGCAGCAAAGTACTTAGAATACTGAATAATCAATTTTATTGAAATAAATATTTGGCCATAATACATCTGAATCTTTTCGGTGAATGATATTGAACCTTCTTAAACTACAATCCCCAAAGACTTTTCCAATGCGGCGATAATTAGATCAAACATAAATAAAAACAACGTACTGTTCAGAAGACGATTATAAAAAAATTGAAACAATGTAGTCTTCTGTTATTGTACCATGTTTATGGATGGTTTCAAATATTGTTTTGGGTTCAATTCATTATGTAAATCTTTTTTAAACAATTTAGAGAAACTTTTTTAAGATTTTAATTGCATTTTTGTTAATACAAAGCAGGAATAATTGTTAAAAAATATTACGAAGAACTGGATATTAAAAATTATATTATTGTCAATTTGAGCTGCTAGTAAGATTTCTGAACTAGAAGTTGTTTTAGGTGAAAATGGGGAAATGCGAATAACTGTGACCGATTTCAATTTCTTCTATAGTCGTCATATGAACATACTGAATGGAATGTTGAAATCGTCGATGATGGAAAGATAAAAGTATTTGAAGAGTTTCAGAGTTTTATGAATCCATTGAAAATAGTACATTGCTTCTGTAAAACGTGCTTACTTGAAGTGTTCGAGTTGTCTCGCAAAAGTACAACTGCTTATTTATTCTTATTATTTATATTTATCTGTGGTTTGGACTTGAAAGAACTTTTGGTAAAGGTAAGTGATTTATTGTTCTTTTTTTGTTTTGGACTTGGGCGTTTAGAATAGATCAACCAGGCTAAAAAAAATATGAATTGTAATGAAAATATAATAGTATATCATAATAATGTTCTATATTTGGTGAATTTCATTAATGATGTTGAATTAAATTTTAAAAAGTTCTTCCTATTAGTTTCAATAGAAAAAAAAGCTTTAAAGTATGAACATATACCGTAAAAAAAACTGCTATTAAATATTGAGCGATTTACTGATAATTTGCCTAAGAATTTAAAAACTTGCATGCCTTAAAACATAATTCATTCGGATTTTCTGTTTCACTTATGTATTTTATTTCATCCTGAATTTTAAAAATTAATTTTTTCTCCATCCCAAAATTATATTTGTATATGATATAAATGAAGAAACAAGGTCTTTGGGAACAAGTGATTTCTTTTAAATGAATAGACTAGAATTTCTTGACCTATGATACACTTGCAGTTCATTTCGTCATTTAGGTGGTACAGCATTTACTTAAAATGTTTGTTATTCAAAATAACTGTAAAATGTCGCTCCTTTTAATATTTCTTAGAAATGTTTGTTATTCTGGTACATGAATATTTTTTCAATTTCTGGTAACAGTTCTCACTGTACTTGACAGTTTTTCAATTTTAAAGAATATATAAATTTTTAGATGTTTTGTTACATATATCGCATGAATGAGTTAAAAAAAAAGTTACGTGCAATTTTTGATTTAAAATATATATATATATGCTTCAGACAAAGAATTTTGAAGTCTATTGAACAAATCATATTTATATGAAATTAAATTTTAATCATTGTATTAATTAAAAATTAAATATAAGGCATAATTTAAATTTAAATCTGGGGAAAATTGAAGCCCTTTTTTTTAAAAAAAAATATCGTCACCACTGTATTGACTTTCTATTGTGATGGTTTTTAATTTTTCACTTATTACTTAGTCCATGTAACTCTTCTTTTAGAGCCAAACAATCTCATTTAAGTAGATGGTATTTTTGTCGATTCAGATATTATAAAAACAAAACATCAAAATCGAATAATCGACGCAATTCACACCAATCATGGGAACGCATATGCAAATGAACCGAAAGGAAAAGTTATGCACTGGCACATTTTTCACCCCGCATTTCACACCAACTTAAAACCAATTTTCGATGGCACTCGTCGGATAAACTAGGCAACCTGCTTCGCCGCTGGCGCGGGTCATTGACGGTTGGTCCAATCAAAAGAAAACGGATGGACGGGCGAAAAGCAAGAAGAGGAAATTGCATCGACAATTAGATTATTTCACGGGGACGAAGAAAAACAGTGAAAATAATAATTTCAAAACTCGCCGTGGAACAACTTGTCCTCGCATCACCTCGTGGGAAAATTGTAGAAAGGGATGTCATATTTTTTCGTGCATTCCACTTCGAACTTTGTTAATTCCATCCTTCTTTCATTGAGGAATTCGATGATGAGGGTCATGGACTTATCTCGAAAAAAAGATTTGGGTTTGTTATAGGCCAGTGGTAGGTTAGAAATGAATTTTGCTTTCCTGTTTAATTTAGAGGTACTTATTAATTTATGGACTCGTCTGTGGGTTATAAAATGGTTTTTCGTTCTTCGAAATTAAATTTTATTTTCGTCTTGTAATGAGCAGAAATGAATCCGTCACTGAATTTCAACTAGAATATACCAGGTTAGTTTGACTTTTGGCTGTAAGTGGTATAAAGACCATGTTTCGGTTAAACAACACTGAATTCGTGGGATTAAATGTCTAATGATTCTGATCTTAATCCAATAATGTACGGAGCTCTCATTTGAATCCGAATAGCTTGGGGTTCTAATCCGAATGCGAGAGTGTTTAAATTAAAAATCTAGGAAAATCTAAATTGACCGTTTTTATATTCTTTTAATTTTTTTTATTGCTAAAAATATACAATTCTTTGTTTCAAAAATTTTGCTGTTGAAAAATACCGCAAACATTTTATTTGTTTATATTTCTACCTTCAACCACTTTCATGTTTTAATTGTTTGTGCTATTAGTCTTTACAAAATAAACCGAGAAATACGACCTGACCTGTTCTCAAATCTCGCATGTGAAATTTTGTTTCACAATATAAGATTTATATTATATTTAAAGCATGGAAACTATATGAAAGCTAATAAAAATATATTTTTTCTTTAGTTTTTATGTTTTATCATGAAAACTATATCAAAGAAATAAAAATTTTCTTTCTTTCTCGTGCATCTTAGATGATATCTTTTCCGAAAAATCTTTTCCTCCGTTACTTGATGCCACTTACATTTGAATATTGTCCTCTTTAGTATTCTATACCAAGTAATTTTGTGGTAATAATTTGTTAGAAATCATGTCTAATAATTGTCATGTAAACGGAAATAGCAGAAATTTAACTTTTATCGAATGTTAGCGACAAATTTTCTATTTTGGAACACTGATAACTTCGAAACGCCAGTCAGGAAGGAAATACAAGGAAATATTGGAGAAATGTGAGAATCAAAAATGAAATGCATTAAAGCGTTGATATAGTTACTATTTTTTTAAAAAATTAAGAACCACGAAGAAGTAAAATATCTTGCTATTTCTTTCAATTTTAATTGACGTTTATTCAACCACATTAGTTAACCTCTTAATTTCCAAATTTACTTAACTTCCTAATTGAATAACACATCCTATTTAGGACCTTTCTTATTGATTCCTGTAATATAAGGGTATTTTTGATGTTGAAGCGTTTTTAAGAGATTTTAATTTAAACTACTTGATACTTTCGCGAGTTCGCAAATTGTACAGACTAAGTCTATGGCAAAGGATACCGACCTGCTCTGATTCGTTTAAGCCTTGGCATCTTTTTGGCAATGTTTTGCCAAAAAGATGCCATACCGAAATATATTTTTATAAAAATAAATAAAATTTGTGAATTTATCTCCCCTCCTATTTTTTACGGTTTACATGTAATATTAATCTGGAACACATACAGCAGAAAATATCAAATCCTGAAACCTAAATTCAGCAAATATAAAAATTACAATTCATTAAAAAAAAATTTTTTTGTGTGTTTTTTAATATTTTGATATAACTAAATAAATTAGCTACGAAATCACATATTCCGTTAAAGCTTACATATTTATACATTTTGGGCATTAAATAATCATCTCCCCATATGTTTTGAAAGTAACAAACGTTCAGCAACAAGTTTCAATGACTCCATAAATTATCTAATAAAGGCACGAAAATCATAGAAAAATAAGAATTATTTAATTGCTGCATCATATGTTGAGTAATTACTTTCATTAAGTTTTTATACGTCTGTGCATAAACAAAATTAGTTGCTTGTATTACTAGTATTATTAGTAATATTTATTATTTTTATTAATTAGTATTAGTAGTATTACTAGTAATATTTAGAGAAAACAATTATATTAATACAAATTAAATCGTGTTGATATTCACTCGTATCTTCCATAAACTAATGAAAGGTACAAGGTTTGATCCAAATAAGCGAAAACTACACTATTGCGAGTGCAAACCATTACCAAAAAGATTCCAAGGCTTAAACCAATCAGAGCAAGTAGGTATCCTTTGCCATAGACTTAGTCTGTACAATTTGCGAACTCGCGATACTTTCACTTTATTGCAGATTTAAAAATTCAGTCATTTGATGCACGAGTCAGATTCGTTGTTGTATGCGAGAAGTTTTGAGAAGTTATTTTAAACTTTGATTTTAACTTATCTGTAATCTGGCATTTTTATTGATGAGCATTGACATGGGCTATTTAATTCAAATCCAGAACATTTCTTCAATTTGTGTCAGAGTCAATTTTTCCAGCCATGATCTGTATTTGTCTGGTCAATTTATACGCGTAGTAAATATTGGGAATAAAAATTGAGTTTTATTGCACACTTTTATAAAATTTAATTTTTATTGTGATATATTTTATATTTTAATAAGATTCGAAAAATCTAATCATTTTAGGAATTATATATTGTGGGGCTTCTAATAGTGGCTTCATACCTAATTTTTTACCCGTTAGAGACATATATATTTGGGGGGGGGGAGATGTAGAAGAGATCTGACTTTCAATTTGAATTTCTCCTTCAAGATTACCTTTGAATGTACGCTCTAAATACAGTATAACTTCCTTGTAAAAGTTTTTGACTCGGGAAAGTTAATTACCTAAAATATTTATTTTATAGTCTGTACTTTCTTACCTTTATATAACATATTCTAATAACATCCTTAAAAATAACATTGCAATAACACGGAAATGCACCCTCTATCGACCTACAACTTGACATTCTGACATCAGATTCCATAGCGCAATTTCAATGCAGCACGAACTTGTTTTACGTTGCATTTAAATTTTGTGGACTCGTTCATCTGCTTCTTTTGCATACGCTGCTCTTCAAAACAAGCCAGGAGATTGGCTGTGCTTGAAAATGCTCATTAGTGTTGTCTCTTAAATTTTTATCATCTGATTCCTAGGAGAACGTTCTTTTACTGAGAAGTGTGTCAAAATTAAGCAAGTAAATTGTGAAAGAGGAAGTGCTCTTATCTAAATTGGCGACCGAAATATATCTTGATCCCTCTCCCTTATAATTATGCTGATTTCTCTTTTATCAGACATAGTTTTCTGCTGAGTAGGTGGGATTTTCTTAGAAATAAAAAAAAAATTATAAACATGTCTTGGTGTTTTTGATAACATTCAAGAGACTGCTATAAACCGGTCGTACTATCGAATTTTGATTGAAAATGCAATATATTACTTGCCTTAGGTACGTAAAATGATGGTACAAATTTACTTTTTACTGGAATTTTATAAATATATTAATGTGTTTATTTTTTAATTCTAGCCATCTTAATAAAGTTAAATTTTGTAGTTCTTCCTAAATATTTGTTCGATCTGTAATGGTAATTACAATATTTCTATAATATCGACTCTTTATACAGTTGCACAAATATAAGATGGCATATTGGCAACGTTTTTAAATTGACACTGCTATTGTCTTATCCTTCAAAACTTAAGACATAATTATTCTTAAGCATTTGCCTGAAAGCTATATTGTCCACTTACAATACTGCCCTTTTATGTAACCATATATCATTACTGAAAGTGCAAAACACTATATGTATATCAAAAATACAATCTGCTTCAATTGGCTACATTTTGGTTCATATGAATGTATTATTCTTTATTCCCTCGTATCGCCAACGGATGAAAAGTCGCCAAAGCTTATAAGCAAGATAGCAGCTTGTAGACATGATATGGTAAATAGAAAAAAAAAATACAATTTATGAAGGTTCGGAAAAAAAATTATGGTAAAAAGGAACACTCGTTTAAACTTTCAGTAATTAAACTTTAATTATGACATCTCATTTTATTATTTGTTTTAGTAATTATTTTGTTTTCTGCCGGTGGCGACTTGGTATGCGTGGCTGTGAAAAGGTATCAACTAATAGATTTCAACAATTAAATTTTTGATATACCAATGCTTTATTCTTTCAATAGCAATATGAATATTTCTTATCTTGAATTTTCATCAGAGAATATATAATTCTCTTTATTGGAAGCGATTAGAAATTCGGACAAAATAACGAAGTAACTGAAACGATTCGCTGTATTTTTAATGAGAATATTGTAGTCATAGAATAATCACCTTCTGCTTTTCCTTTTACGGAAATAGCATTGCAAAATCTTGAAATTCACAACTTAACAAAAAATGCCATCTAACTGGATGTTTCAAGTTTTATAAGAACACACACACAAAAAAAAATTGTACTTTTCCCAATTAATAGCGACTATTTGTTTTTTCCCTCCACATCTAGTAAGAAAATATGATCTGATGTTCAAACCAAATAGGGGAGTTGGGGGGGGGGCAGAAATAGCTATTACTAATTCCTGTACCTGTGGCTTCGCCTACATCTATTTGTTCTTGTATTTGTGTAAAAAAAAATTGCTTGTGAGTCGTATAGTTTACAATCGGGCAAAAAAAAAAAAAAAAAGCTGATAAAAATTGTCAAAAATACTAAAATTAAATAAAAATTTTACGGTGATGAAATTGGTATCACTATACAACTAATTTTTTAAAATGGTGTAAAAATATTTATTCGGTGTTTTGTTCAGAAGTTATGGCCGACAAACCTAAAAGATTTTAATCCTCATTTCACCCTCTTTAGAAAGGCCTTGAAACTTATTAATAACTCAGTCTTTCTAAGTACTAGGGAAAATATGTGATAAATTTTGGTTAAATCTGGTAAGGGGTGTGGAGATTCAAACAAAAAAGCATTCAGATTTATCTATAGAAACTGCCTGTAAATCATTCAGTCTTTCTTTGTTTTCTGGCTCGTGTAAAACTTCGAAAATTGAGAGAATTATTTATTTTTAAGGAAGGATGTGGAATATGAGTAGAATGTTTTGAAACGTCAAATATATATATATATATATATATATATTTTTTGCATGAAACATAAGATTATCAATGAGATTTCATCCGATTAAAACTTGATGCAGACGCTTGAATAAATTACACAGAAGACAGTTAAGGACTTGTATAATATTCAGTATGGAATTGTACAATCAGATTACTGAAAATGAGAATATGCTAATAGCTAAGTTCTGAATTTTGCTAAACTCTGAAAACCTTCCGAAATTTCTGAGTTTTCATTAACTACAAAATTAAGAATATTTTGTCCAAAACTGGATTATATGAATTCTTAAAATAAAAGAAAATTATCCAATTTATTTTCTTTTTTAACAAGGAAGGAGGGGAACTTTAAAACATCAATTGCTGTTAAAGACCCATATATCAATTTTTTTTTTATTTCATATTACAAACGTCGTCCGCTAAGGTGAATGAATTCCAAGTTGGTTTGTAGAAAACGCGTTTTCCCCTGAATATTCAAGAAAATAAAAAAACAAATAATAAAAGCAGTGAACATGTACTCATAGTTCAGTTCTAGCAGAAACTATATTTTCATATGTTTCTGTTTTCAGCGTTATTTTAGAGTTTATTTATAGCACTAGTCTGTTACTTCTTTCCTCAATGCCGTTTTTGGACAAATAATCGGCTCTTTCATTTCCATAATCATGATATGCTTTTATTCAAACCAAGTTTATATCTATGTCAGAATCTAATTTATTTATTTTTATATTCAATAGAACTTTCTTTACTTCTCGAGTTGACTCTAGTGATATTAACGTAAACCTAGAATGAGTAATAATATATATCTTTATCAATCTTTTCAGTCTTTTTGCAGCATCAAAATTCATTGCTGATTTAACATGGCTAGGGAACATATTACAGATTGTAACGATACTAATCCTTAATTCTGTAATTTTTCATTTGACATTTATAACTGTCAACACATTATTTATGTGTTTTACAAATGTGTAAGCCATTCAATTCTATATAGTTGATGGAAATTTTACTGTAACTCCATTAATCATTATCTGTTTAACTTAAAGCAACCCTATTTATCACCAATTTTGGTACTTGTCGGATGTAACGGCGACCAGAACGCGCCAAGAAAAAAATTTGGTGATTTCAATCGTCAAACTATATAGCATGTGATTCGCACGTGATTTGATCTGCATTTATTGATTTAATCTGCATTATGCACATCTTTATTTTATATATTTTTTATGCACTTGAGTACATTTTTATAATTTGGCGAAATTTTTTATTGGCGCTGTTTAAACGCCGTTAAAACAGACAAGTACCCCAATTTTCAGTCTAGCATTAGAAATTCAAAGCTGTTTTAAAAGTAGAGCGATATATTTTTGTCATAAAATCAATTTTTATCATAAAATCACTGTACTTTAATCTATCAAACAAGCTTCAATTGAATATTTTCTCCCCCCTCCCAACGCCATCCCTGTGTAGAATTATTTTCCACCTGTTTTAGTTGAAAAACATTACGAAACCGACCAAAATTGTGAAAACAACTCAGTTAATTCCATTCTGCGACATAGAAGCCGGATGTTCATAACGCTGTTACTACTGCTATAGTTCTTACCAGGAAATTCTCGTTTATTAACTCCAGGAGACAAAGTATTGAATGCCAACGGTCAGACGTATCTTCTTCGCCGTATTTATGCAGGCCGCCTAATGCAAAACTCCTTATGGCCATTTCAAGGGAAGCTGTCTCATTACCATGAAGCAATGAATATAAATACGTATAATAAGTTAGCTACTGCCGAGTAGAGAAACGCAAATGGACAGAAATAACGCAAACAAACTCAGTGACCCCGTGCAAGTTAGATTCTTCAGAAAGTTCATGAATGTGCTAACTAGGATGGTGTTCTCCATATTTAACAGAACAGTCCCTTTTTATCTGAAAATAACAATCCTGTCCCTTGTAAAACAAGACTTGCAGAAAGGATTAGTTTTGTTTTTGCATTCGTTAGTACTAGGAAAGAATGATTAATCGGTTTTGGCTGAGCTGTTTTACTTTTTTTTGTGTGTGGTTAGTTTTGTTTGAATAATGCATTATTTCCAAATGAGTTTTTCAACGAGCATCTTCAAGTAACCAGCGGTAGTTTCACTATTTGATGTCTTTTTTTTTTTCTTTTTTTTTTTTAACCTTTCACTCGAAAACTCTTACCTTTAACAAAAGATTTATTTCTAACGATATAATGAAATGCTTTGGTTAAAAATTTCGAATGAAATCAAGTGAACAATCCATATCTTTCGAACAAAAAAGAACAGTTTTGATTTAAATTAAACATATTGTAGCATAATGTTAATGTAGCATATTTGATTTAAATTAAACATATTGTAGCTGTTTTAGTTTAAACATATTGTAGCATAATGTTTTAGTCTTGATTTATGTACTTTTAAAATTTATTCTTAATTAAATAGCAATGCTAAAGTATACATTATATTGTATTTAAACTCATCGTAACTCGCGTGTCTATAAATTTAATTACTAAATCAATGAGTTTTTTTTTAAATTTACTTAATTTTGTAGGGGATTGGCAGCAACAAAATTAGAGAACTTTTTAATTCGTTAACTGTTTGTTTGACTATATAATTTATATTTTATTAATGTTGCTTTGGCAACTGCATTATTATCATTTCTACTTAAACATCAGCTTAACTGTGATTGTAATACAGATCTTACTTTTACTAGTTTTATTGGCATTCTTATGCATTGCTTTTTCTGCACTTCATTCAAATAAACATTTTATAATTTAGACAATCGAAAACGCAGTTTTCTAAAAATTCTTTATTATGAATTCGATTTTAAGAAGCTAATGTCTGCATTTAATATGAAGATCATAAATACTGGAACTCCATAATATTTTTTAAAATGTATTAAATTGGAGAAAACGATTGTTTAAAAATAAAATTTATACAGTTGAAAAGCTTGCATTGTTTCTGTTTTAACCCCTTGACTTATGAGCTTACTCAACTTCATAATTCGATGACACATTTTATTTGGAGCTATTATTTTAATTCCTGTAATAATGTAAAGTGTATTTGAAGTATTGATGCGTTTCTAATTGATTTTGACATTTTAAATTAATACTTATTTGTAGATCAAAAAATAAATTCAATAATTTGATGTACATACCAGACGCGCTATAATGTAAAGAGTCTGAAGTGACATAAAATTGGTTATTGTGCAGTATATGCTGTTAAAGTATTGAAAGTTTATATTAGATTTAATTAAATAATTGTTGAAAATTCTTTTATAATGAGCAAATATTACTTAAAGTTACTTTTTAAAGTTAGTGATATTTATTAATTAATGGTAAAGGATTGGCGATTTATTAGCGAAAATACGATTTTCTTCCTGTAAACTTTGCATAAACAGCGTAATCAGATGTTTATTTTATTCTCCTAAGTTACATGCGCGCTCATAAGTTGGCGAATTTTGGTGCTACATTTGACGAGTTTTGGCTCTTTCACTGTTAATTAATAAGTACCAATTTGGTAGTTCTATGTTCAACAGTTCGCTCTGTAAAGAGTTTTGAACGATTTTTGTATCTTGCACACGGAAAATAGCTAATAGGCATTGTTAATTGTTAACCATTTAAATATTTGGATTAGGTTTCTCTAGTTTTCTCACTTTATCCAACTTGAATCCTTTATTTGGCCCAATTTCTTAGGCTTTTATGGGAGATCTACCTTTGCATAAATGTTGTAAGAACGTCTTCATAAAGATTTTTGGGTAATAATAATTAAAAAAATTCTAAGAATTAATAAATTCTTGGAGCACATGAATATATTATGTATATCCTACTTGGGAGGTGCCTGCAAATTTTTTTACAACTTTTCAGTATTAGGGATAAAGGGATTAATTAAACTTGTATTGGATAAAGGGATTATTAATGCAATAATTAGAAAATGCAATGACTTAAATATATAAAATTTGGTAAGTGGATATGATTGTCACTGCAAGCGTAGTTCTGGTATCAAATTTTGGTCTGAATCGGTAGAGAAAAACGCGCCTAAAGCACAAATTTGTTTTTTAAAATCCATTAACTGCATTACGAGGATAAATCGCCATGTATCATACGATAGACTCAATTAAAAAAATAATCAGTTCATGCCAGAGGTTAACCTTTCGTAACTATTGCACAATGTCAGTGCAAAGTGTTTTCTGCCTTACCCAGGGTCCGTAACTTTTGGATGAATATTGGTTAACAATTTTATTAGAGAGTATGCGAGAAAGTTTTTGGGAGACCAGTGCTATTGGTTTCCTAGGAAATAAGTTTTATTGTATACCTTTAAAAGGATTGTTTGTAATTATTCAAAGAATAACAATGTTCTACTGGCAAACCTTCGACTACAGCCTCTGAGAATCCAAAATTCAAATCGCAATTCCATACAAAAAAAAATCACTTTGCAAGTAAGTGTGGTTTATGATTCCTAATTACGAGATTTCTCTCAAAATAGTCGCCTTGTGGTTCTTGCACGGAATGTTATCTAACAAAAATAAACTGCAAATATTTGATTTCCCTCTCCCCCCTCTCCAACCAGAAAGTGTCCGCCTTATAATGAGAATCTGTTTCGAAGGCAAGGATTGCCTGTTTCGAAGGCAAGTAAACCTAAATGAGCGGCGAAACATGTAATGCCTGTATAATCCTAGTTAATTTGAAATGTCACTGCATGTTTATAGTCTAAAATAACCCTCTATCATTGTATATTTTTCAAGATGATGCATGGATTCCAATTATCGACTATCACGTGTTTCTGTGCTCCTAACCTCACTTCGAAATCCATTAATTGGTTATTTCCCAAACGACCACCCTGGGAGTGAGGAAGACATCTCTCATCGCTTACCTTAAGATCGATTCACACAGAAATGGTCGCAAAAAAAAAAAAAAAAAAAAAAAAAAAAAAAAAAAAATCGCCAATCCTTCGGGACATTGGCTTGTTCATTCTTGCTCTTGTTTTTACCGAAACTATGCCTCTTTCACAAGATCGAATAATAATTCGATCGTCGACTCCCATGAAGTGATAAATGCCCCCTCAAAGTTCTTACTCCGGTTTTTCATTTGGTATGAGATGATCTTTGGTTTTTATTATTTCGTAGCAGCCCAAGAATCCCGATCATTAGGGTATCTTTTGATGGATGCGGCGATGGATCGTTAGGGTGCCTTCGCTGGGCTCCGTGTAATTAATTTCGCAAATGTCTTACTCACTTCGGATGTCGGTGGGAACTTCTTGACGTTTCTCGCCGAGTTGCATGAACGGGGGTAGTTATTTGCTTCGTGTTTTTTTTATTCGTAGCGATAACAGCGTCTTTTTGTTGGAAGATGGTAGATAAAAAAGCGTCAACAAAATATGGTAAGAAAAACAAGGCAGATATAATTATAATGGAATTATGAGATTGTAGAGAGAGAACATGGCGCTTAATTTAAGGAATGGACATAAATTATTTACTTTGAAGTTTGTAATTAGTATGATAGGAAAAAAAAAAAAGGAGAGAAAACGATGGTGTTTGCGGGATGTTTGGGGTATTTAATAGTATTGTCTAAAACACTGATTTTTCATTTTCTGTCTCTTAAAGTATTTATAACATTAATTTTGTTTCTGAATGTGGAATGTTAATAATTTTGTATATTAAAAGCATTTGACGTTTATATGTATTTCAAAGAAAGGCAAGTAAGCTTTCAATGTAATTGAATGTAAATGGTTTACATAATTGACCATGAAGAAAGAAATTTGTATCTTTTAATTTAATGTGTGTTATACTTTTTCTGTCTAAATTGATTTGTTTCAAAATACATTGAAAAATGAGCACTTAGCTGTAGTAAAAACACCGCCTCCATTCAGTGGGAATTATAATGAATTGGTTTCAGCTGAAAGACGAAAAAATAAACACGCTTCCTAATTCTCGAGACAAGCAATTTTGTCAATATTTCTTGATTATCTAAAAGTTTCTTTTCTTATTTCTTTAATACTCTTATGTTTTTGCTATAATGAATGCCTAAAGTAAATGTCATCTATATATTTAAACTAATTATCTAAATTAAAGAAAACGTTTCGCAGACGCAACCATTGAATCGATATCTCCAATTTTTATTTCATATGGAAATTTTTCTCACTAGATATGTTAACCTTGATTTCCTGATCTGCACATTCCTTCAGTTTTGACAAAATCATAAACTATCTATCTATTCTACAGTAGACTCCCGATTTATCCGCGCCTGCCGCACTAAGTTTTTTTTTTTTTTTTTTTTTCTTCTTCCAAGTAAAGAGAAAATGTTTCCAAACAAGAAGCAAACACAAATGACTGATTTCTTCAAAAAGATTTAGTTTTATAGTTATGCTTTTGTAATTACATTATTAAAACAGTACATATGTATTAAACTTTCTGTGTATCCTTGACGCCTCTCGTAAATACAAAGCACTTTTCTGTTTTCATTAACAAAATGCATTTTAGGTTAGTTTTGAGTGATATACTAAAATATTAAGCGTTAGTTAAACATTTACTGCTGTTTATTTTACGTTTTATTGTACATAAAACGATTTTTCAAAGTTGGAATGACTGTTTTCTCTTTTGCTATACCCGTTTTTAGCTTTTTTCGGATTATCCGCGATTTTTGTTATCCGCGGTGGCCGCGCCACCCAATTCCACGGATAATCGGGAGTGTACTGTATTTAAGGTAGGGGGACCTTAAATTACACAGTCTCAATAACTGGACTGATTTCAAAAATTAATTTCATCGCTCTGCAAGTTTTCCAACGAATCTTAATGCTCTGTTTATTGTGTAAGCATAATTTAAAATACTTTCTTTTGTTGTTTCAAGGTATAGTTGACCAGAATGGGTTGACATGACAAAATTGATATTAATATAGTCGGCAAAAAAAACTAGCTGCCGAATGTGACTAGTCAATTTATTTTTAAAATATTGCAATAATTTATTTTTATAATATAATTAAATTTTCATTTGCCATTTTGACAATCGGATTTTAAAAGCGCATGAATAGTTTTTTCTATTCTTAATTTTCTGAAGAATCCAGCGCAAATAACCGTTATAACTTTTAATGTGTTTCTATTTTATTAACTGCTTTTAAGAAATTATCTATACTTATAATAAAGCTCAGTGTGTGTGTGTGTGTGTGTGTGTGTGTGTGTGTGTGTGTGTGTGTGTGTGTGTGTGTGTGTGTGTGTGTGTGTGTGTGTGTGTGTGTGTGTGTTGGCGCTCGACAGGCCAGACGAAATTTGGCACGTGTATACCTTGGAGGCCGGGAATGTGCACCTGGGGGTTATTTTTTCGAATTTTTAATTAAAATTTTATTTATTTAAAAAATAAACGAAATTTTAGCGTGTTTCTGCTATAACTTCCGAAGATATTACCGCACAAAAAAGATTCTTACAAGTTAAGATTAAAAATTTATCTTTTAAATGATACCAATGTTTTAACCTTAAAATTAAATTTCTATTTTTAATTAATTTTTAAATAAATAATTTAACTATATTTTTCAACAATTGTTTTTCGTACAAAATAAAATTTAAGCTGCACGAGCACGTTTCGCATTCATGGGGAAAAAATTAGCTTTTTTCAAAGTGTTGCCATCACATCGATTAAAGCTCCATTTAAAAATAAATTAAATCTTTTTGGAAATGAAATATGCAAAAATATGATTTTCGTCACGTGTCTGTAGGAAATGAAACAAATATAAAATATTATTTTTTTTCTAAAAAAATTCAAGAAAAATTATTCTATGATCTTTTACACTATCTGTATTATTAATCCAATAAATCAGTTTTATTTTAAGGCAAGTTTTGTTTAATATGAACAGGATATCCATTCAAATCAGGGACACACTGCTAATTTGTAAACCTTTAGTAATAGACACAGATCTTCTAAAATGGTCTAAATGGAAAATGATTATATTTTATGTAACTTGATCCAATAAATACTCTAATATATAACGAATTTTTGATTTTACATAAAGCTTCTGCTGTGGAAATCACGTTTAACAAAATGTTCTTGAAACACTAATATTTTAAATAAAGAATTAATTTCCCATCAACAAAATCAATCACTTAAACTGACTGATTTATAAAAATTTGAAAATCACTATTCAAAAAAAAAAAAAAAAAAAAAAAAAAAAAAAAAAAAAAAAGGGAAAAAAAAAGGATAATTTTAGATTTTCCATCGATCATTTTAAAGAAAATACGCCAATCAGCGCGCAGGTTTCTCAAGATTAATTGGCCTAAGATTATGAAAATGTTGAGTTTTTCTAAATTTTTAACATTCAAAACTTCATAAATCAGTCTTAGTTATTCGTGGAAAATAGAAACATTCATTCATTTATTTAAAATTTGGTGTGTCCAGAATATTTCTCAGAATATGATACCTTACTGCATAACATTTAGACTTCATAATTTTTGAAACATATTTATATGCCGGAACAAAATATTATTATTGATTTCATTTCAATCTTTTTGAAAGCAAAACTAAAAACTGAATTTTATGCTGAATCTGAGAAATTTTTGTTAAATTATTCTTTGAGATATTACATAAATTATGAAAAATATTTTGTAGTTCACATAAGACTTAAATACCGAACGATTCTGTTTGCAGTACTCATATTCAATAATAATAATAATAATAAATAAATAACAAAAATGATAAATAAAATAAAAAGCTTGGTTTCATTAAAAAATATCTTTACATTAATTGCAATTTCAGCATTTCCACTTTAAATTAAAGTTGAAGTTTTACCGGAAATGACAACAAATTAGCAAAATATATATAGTAAATTGAACGAAACGATCTAAACAACAGTATAAATTTGGTATGACTATCAAAATTTGAAGATTAAAAATGTTTTGCTTGAGAAGCTATTAAGAGACAAGTTACTTAAAATATTTAATTGAAAATTGTAGCGAGCGGTAATACTGGTGAACCGGCTGGTCGCCAAAGGCGGCTAGTAATAAATATATTCAAATAGATATTTAAATAGTTTAACTATGTCTGTCATCTTCGCAGCAATGGAACTGAATATAGAAATCGCCATTCAGTTTTTAGTTGAACGCATTTATATAAGAAACAAATTTCAAACATACACTTTCAAATGTTTCTTTTCACAAAACAGAACAGAAAATTTTTTAGAATTTTTGCACCCAAAGTATTTTTTTATATAATAAAGAGCAGCAAGTTCAATTTTGCATCTTAACCCTTTCAAGGGCCATGAGAAGTATGCTTCCCACCAAATTTATCAATCTTCGAATGAAATTATATAGATTGAGAAATTCTGACGCATTTTTCAATAAGACAGAAACTTGGATGCTTTAGTTCCTTATTTCGCACAAAATGCCGAGTTTTGATTTGCTGCTTAATTATTAATTAACCAAATTAATTAATCAAATCAAATTTATCTAATAAGTTAAATGAACCACTTTTCTTAAGCCAATCTCAATCTCAAAAATATTTTAATATACCATGACCAGAAAAAATGGCCCTTTTAAAGGTTAAGGTTACTCACATTTAGGTACAGATTTCAATAGTGATTCAGTATCTTAATAGAACTAGCAATATTAACAAATTTAGCATTCACTTTAGCAACACTGATAAGTGTCGATTTCATTTTCGGAAATCATTTATTTTTTTGCTTGAGAAATATATATATATATATATAAAAAAAATTTTTGAAGAACAATAAAAATTTTAATGGTGTAATTTTTATCAAGAAATAAATTATATAAAAATAGTATCATAATAATGGCAGTGAATTCTTGGCAAGTTCGCCAGCTCCTGAAAACCTGATCTGCCAGAAAAATGAATACCTTGTTTCAAATCACTTTTCACTTTCTCATGTACAAAGTACTCGAAGAAAAAGTGTTGTAATCGTTAAAGAAATTCGACTTCAAGCTTTTGATGAATCTCAGTGTTTCAGACCTCTCAAAAGACACTTTTGGAACTATGCTGCTCCATCAAATTTTAAATACGATAACTTAAATGTTTCGAATGAGACGGATGAATGTATGTGACCTTTACACCGAATTAATATAATTCTAACAAATTTTGAATAAATCTATTTTCAGGGAGTCTGACTGTCTAAGTACAAGTAAATACGATAGCTACAAATAAAAAAAAAATGCTAAATGGATAAAAGTTTATGCACAATTTTAGTATCTAAAGTATTGATCCGTATCGAAATTTGAACTTAAATCTGTCAGAGGAATGACCGTCTACCGTCTGGAGTTTCTCATGCAAATAAACTCGAGAATTCAAAAACACAACGAACTTGGATAAATGAAATTGCGTATATAATCTTATCAGTTTTGTGTTCAATTTTGGATTTAATGAAAGGTTCAAATGTATATTTAGTTTTCCTTACTGCTTCACGAAACACATAGTTCATGTGTTCTGAAGATGAGGGGGGGGGGGCACTCGTGGCGATCATGTCTTTGCTGGAAGTCCACAGTTTTCATGCCTGGAAGAGAAGGGGAAAACACTTTTACTATGGAATATGCGAGAAAAATTCTAAAGGACAGTTCTGCTGGTTTTAGCTAAAAGATTTCTCTTAATATTTAGAACTCAACCATCACGCAGAAAAGCGCTGCAGTATAATGGCAAAATAAAGCAGAATGTGGTAAGTCAGTCTGAACTGACACACATGCCAGAGAACAAATATCTTGCTAAAAAAATTTTATAAAATGCAGTAAATCACATTTTTATACGAAGATGTAAAAAAATGTATAAATGAAGATGCATAATCGGAATTTTCATAAACAAACTTTGTTTATTCTAAATGTGGCGCTTTTAACGCAAAATCATTTAAATGACAATTTAACGTTTTTTAAAGATGTTATTAATACAGGATGTTTGAAAAATCTTGAATAGATTGCAAAATAATGTATGACAAAAGCTATAAGGCATAGAAAATAGTTTTTAATGACTTGCACTAAAACTCTAAAGATAATAAATCTCAATGTGAGATCTTTTTGATTAGGCAGAGTATGTTTATGCGATACTCAATTTCATGCTATGCATTTGCAAGTGCTTGAGGAGTTTTAGGTGGGATAGGAAATATAATACACTTCTTTAAACCTGTAAATTACTGCAAAGTATATGGTACACATTATCTTCTGTATCCACACTCAAAAAAAATCTAATTTTGAAGATTGTATAATATAACTGAGTGAAATTTTCTCATTAAATCATTATTAGGCTATACATAGCGCCATCTATCGGATTTTGAGAAATAAAACTTCATGAACAACGCTAGTAATATGCAGTATCGATGGAACGCCATTCTTTTTAATTATTCTCTTATATAATTTTGTAATGAGTTTAAGAATTCTCGAACACCTTGCATATTACTAAATAATACACTAAACGATAATTAAATTTTTGCATTAAACATTTACCATAAAAATGAGAAATTTGAGTGAAATTTTCTCAAATTTTTATTGCATATCTTAACTATGATAAATTTAGTTTATACAATTTATATTCATGCTACTAGGCTTTTAATAATTTCTTTATTAGTTGTTTGCTATATTGACTATAGTTATTAAGTTCAGCGTTTAAAATTGAATGATTTTTCATTAGTTTCGGAGAACCAAATAAATTTGAAGTTTAATCAGCGGAATTTGTTAACAATCTTCCTTTTTATTATTTTAATACCACGCAATTTGTCTTCAGTTATTCATTATGATATATTTTTATATCGGTATCACGAGAAAGATTTCAACTTTATGGCAATGAAAAAATGATTTAAGTAGAAAATCTTTGAATTTTATTAAAAAAAGGTGGCGGGAGACATGTATCCAGTTTTGCGTCACCCAAACACAAATAATTTATCATGATCAATAATTTATCATGGTTAAGAATGAATCAAAGTTGCGATGAAACGACGTTATAAATTAGAGACGTATAAGTGTTACTTTACTACACTCATTACTTTTAAATGTTCTGTGATGGCGTTGTGCGAATACCTAATCATTTTAAAGATTAGGTTTGTGGCATAATATTAATTTTCCAGTCATGATAGAAAAAAATATTTTTACTTGGGAATAGTAGAATCTCGTAGATAACGAATTAAAAAAGAAATTATGCAATATTTTTATATTAGTAATATTGTCACGAAAATGCAAAGAATAACAAGTCGCAAAATAACAGTAGATCAAGTTTATTAACTTTAAGCAACTCGTAACATGGAGGCGAGGAACTGATTCCACTGCTTGTGGAACTCGGAATTTATACTTTTACAGAATAATCTAGAATTATAAAGGTTATAGAAAGTTCTATAAGCTTCTGGAACATTAACAAATGAACAACGAGAAATTCAAATTAAAGTCCAACCTTTAAATGAATGCAGCTTGGCTGAGATTCGAACCCTTCACCTTTTTGCGTTGCAAGCGTGCGCTTTACCTCTAAGCCACGCTGACTATGTGCAGCTCTTCCTTTTGCGACAATATAAATATTTCTTTAATAAAAAGCAGCCTTTTCAGTTGTAGTTTTTTACTTTCTCTGTAGAGAAAGTACAGTTATCTTCAAAAAAATTCGTACCCAATATTTTGTCGAATCTCCATGTTTTAGACCTTCCTGAGCTCGAAAAACACTTTTGGGGAAAATGTCCGTCTGTTTGTGACAAAGATGAAACAAAAACGCTCTGAGTTAGACGGTTGAAATTTGATATACCGTCTTTACACCAAATTTGGAGATTTCTATCAAATTTTGAGTACAATCTGTTAGGAGGAAGTCCATTAGACCGGCTGTTAGAATATAATTTAACACGATTGTTATAAAATGAAGAGAGCTAGATGGATAAAATTCGATACACATAATTAACATCTCTAGTCTAGACACCTATCAAATTTTCAGCCAAATCCAATAACGGGTTGATTGTCTACTGATCTGTACTTTCAGAAACATCTAAAACAATTTAAAAACGCAGCGACTTAAATATGTTAAATTTGGTATGGGATTTTGTGACTACAAGCGCAGTTTTGTGTCAAATTTTCGTTTCATTCGATCGAGAAAAATGTATCTAAAATACAAATTCCATATTTGTATAATATTAACTGTGTGCTATGGATTAATCGCCAAATATATCGCCAAGGATGATACAGTAGATTTAGTAACAATGCTAAATTCATGCCAAGAAATTTTCGTAACTATTGTGCGCCAATGCCGTATAAGGCATTCTCTGGCACGACAAGTTTATTATAGAGAATATGAGAAAGTATTCTCTATAATAAACTTGTCGTGCCAGAGAATGCCTTATAGAGACAAGTTTATTATAGAGAATATTGAGAAGACCACACCCACTTGTTTTTCTGAAGCTATAGCATTCACAATCGACGAACGCTCGAATTACGCTCAATAACTTTCCTTAGATGTGTAAACAATCCATTTATACTCAACTAAAAAAAATGTAGCTACTTTACACAACAAGAAACCAAAAAGAATAAAAAGTTTTCTAAATGACAGCTTTCCTCTGAAACAGCATCATTTAACACCAATGCAAATCACTTTCCGAATCTTTCCTGAAAAGAACGAAGTGAAAATATACTGGCATCATTAATTTTCAGTAAATTCCATCCTCGTTAAGTCGCAAAAATGATAATGCCGCCAACTACTCAAATGTCGAACTTTTCAGGCCCAAATCCATTCGAAGAAGCAATCAGCGGAAGAATTCTAAAGTCATGCTTATTTCCAAGCGATTTAACACCCAAGGGATGGCCCTTGTCATTACAAAAGGGCTCTTACGAGAGGACGCAAAAGTGTGAAAAGTTCTTTCGCTTTTAGCCTCACTGGGGAAGTGATCCTGTTTGATATTCAAACTTGGCTTCTGGAGCTCTCTAATTACGATCGTTTAGAATGCCTGGCTGCAGGAATTTCAATCGAGGGGGCAGACTCTAGTTGCAGCCTTGACGAGTCAATTACTGAAATAAGGGACATAAACTGAGATCATGGGCTTTTAACAGTTCGAAAATTCCAGTTACTTGGAAGAAATTTCTTAAATTACAAAGCTACTAAAAAAATATGAATTTTTTCAGGCTTAAATAATCCTTTATGAACAGGTTGGTTAAATTTGAAGTATCCTTCTTCAAGGGGATATTTCAAGAGGAGAGTCATAACAAATTAAGCTAATATGAAAGTGTTCAAAAATAAAATTAGAATATATATATAATTTCTAATCTATTTTCTAAAATTAATTTCTAAATAAATTTGGAATAATATATACATATATATAATCTCTAAATCTAAATTAAATCCTGATTAATTTCTTAATTTTTGTCTTAATTTAACCCTATTAACTTAATTCTACAATGTTCGCTTTTTTCCTGATCCAATTCCACCCTTTTTTTTATTTAATTAATGCTACACGAGTTCTGTGAAACTGCCTTAATCAACACTTTCACACGCTCCAAGTAAAGGGATAAAAATCTGTCAAGCTAACCATTTTTTTTAAGAGATGCTTAAATTCCCTCACCTAAATCGACATTTATAAAGAATTCCCTCTTCTGCTCTTGTATCGCTTGTGCGGAAGTCAGTTTCGTCCTCTTGTACATAAATTATTCCTCCTGGAATGAAATAAAGCAAAGCTTTAAAAATTATATAATGTATTTTATAATTACATTATTAATGTACATTATATATTTCTTATTAATCTAATCTCTCAAATTTCCAAATCGCGTGAGCTCCAGCTTCACAGTAACTTTAAATTTCAAGTTGCGCGAGTTGTTATTTTTACTACAGAATTGTAACGCTGATTTGACCATTCCTTTCTGAAATTATAAAAGATCCAAATATTTTTCAGTCTTTTTTTTTCTTTCTGCCTTCCTTTTCGGTAGGTTACATCATGTTCTGGCTATGAATTGTACAAAGAAATCTTGACAAGAACTAAAATTCGGAATATTTTTTTAGATATTGTGAAGAATAAAAATCATTTAAGAATGCGATTGCCTGCCTCTTCAAATCGTGTTCTATAATGTAGTTTCAATTTATCCGTATTCTAAAATTATCATCTAATTCGAACCCATTCTTCATTTTAGCTTCTGGGTTGCAAGCTCTTATTTTCTCACCTTGAATCTAAACGCGCCACAACAAAATGTTGTCTTGACTTAAACTCCCTGCTGAAAATATAAGCCCGGAATTCTTTCTCTCGCTCTTTTTTCTGCTTTCTGAATTCCTATTCGGACTGTGTCTCAGTCTGATGAAAAAAAAAAGTAATAATGGTTAAAAATTGACCTCTTTCCGAAATCATGAAAGAATAAGAAATATAATTCTCTCCACTCCTCGGACAAGACTTCTTTAACCAAAATCAGCATCTCATATATGAAATAAATATTCTGAAAAATAAACAGGATATAATTTTCTTTAAATGACTCATTTTACTTTCTTGCCTCATATTGTCAAATCTATTGTCAATGTTTAGCCCCAATACCGAACAAAATACGAACAGATAGTGCCGAAAACCATCCATCGTTGGTATGCAAACTTTCAAAAGACAGGCTGCATTTGTAAAGAAGATGCAACAGATAGTCATTAGAAGACGTAATCGAGCGTTTTGAAGGCAGCTATGTAAGAAGCCCTCAATAGTTGGCATGTTAAGCTAGACGTGAACTGGGTAGAGACAGAAAGCTGTGGAGAGTTCTTAGGAGGTGTTTGCAGATGAAACCGTATCGTTTGTAGTTGGTGAAATACCAGAAACCTTAAGATCTACCACGTCGATCTTCTTTATGTAAGACGCTTCTGGCGCGCATGGAAGATGGCAAAGTTTCAAAAAAAATTTAGCATTTAATGATGAATTAATTTTTCACATTTCTGGTTTGGTAAATAAATGAGCATTATGTGAGAATTGGGGTACTGAATATCCCCACGTACATACAACACTTATGTACATGCAACACTGATATTGCAATATTGCAATACCTTCTTGCGTACAGCCGACCACCCCGCCACCACTGAACGTAGCAGTATCGACAGGATTTGTTGTGGTCGACTGCTATCTTGAGCATTGTCCATCCTTGCATTGACCAATTTGCCAAACTGACATTCTCCTCGAGGTAATTGGCCACAAAGTGGTCAATTACTGTCCTTCTTCCTTATCTACAAACTCTCAAATAGTTGGTAAAAAACTGACAATTTTTGACATCATGTCCTTCAGAGTTTTAAGATTACCTGGTACCATCAGTACTGTACTTAAGTCATCATTTATAATTTTCAGATTTTTTCTTAACTCCGAGATTTCAATACATTCCTTTAAATAGTGGTAAACAGTACAGATTCCTCCACAAATGCATTTATTGTCCTGCATTCTTCCAAATCTTCGGAAATATGCAGGAAATCTCCCATAATATTGCAATACCAATGTGATTTCCCTAAGGTTCATCCGTTTTGCACAATATCCCGTGAAAAGATCTATGGACTGTACTTTCTTTTTTTCTGAAACCACTGTGATGGGAGTAGTGTATGTCGAATGCTTAAATTATGGCTTCAGCCATAGCTACAAGAGGATATGTTTAGCTTTATTCTGCACCAGGATGATGCACCACCCTATTTTATGACTGAACTTTGGATGCGTATCTACCGCAGCAATGCACTTTTGCCTTGGCCATTACGATCCACAGATTTCATACCATGCGATTGTGTTTTTTTTGGGGGGGGATCTAAAAGATCGTGTGTATGTGTCTCCAGGTCGAAAGATCCATGACTGCTTTGAAAATCCGTATCACAGCTGCTATCGCCAGTATTGATACAGACATGCTGCCCAAAGTTTGGGAAGAATTACAGTTCTGGCTTGATATGCGCCGTATAACAAAAGGAGCACATATCAAACATTTGTGAGAAATACATTCATAACTTGCTTATATTACCTCTGCATGTTTGTACATTTTTAATGAATACATTTATTACATTTTGAGTAGTGCGATTATGAAATTGGGGCATTCATTCAGAGGAAAGCAGGCAAAAGTCAGCTACAGAACTAATTCTGAACTTACACAATTTCAAAAAGTGATCTGCTGATAAAGCGTTTTGGTTTGGCACGTGTTAAAATGCAGCCGAAGTTCAAGTGATTACAAAATAATTACTTTTAGAATGCAGATAAATTGAAATTTTTAAATATAACTTAATTAAAATGAAATTTATATTTTAATTTACAATTCATTATTCTAAATATTGTGGAATCTTGAAATGAATATTTTCTTGAATACCCTACCAGATGGCACCATTCATACAAAATCAAAACTTAATTAAATCAAATAATTGATAATAAAGTTATTGATAAGAGAAGAGGAAAGAAGAGAATGAAAATTCGATTAAAGTGTTTCTTTGCAAATAAGAAAAAAAAAGAAGTTAAAAAGTTGTGTGGAAATGCCAAACTCCATTGATCAGCATTTTAGAACATGGGAAACTGACAAGTCAAAAGAAAAGAAAGACAGGCTAAGTTATAAAAAATGTTTATCTTAAAATTCTTTATCTTAACGCGCATTAATTAAATTGACATTAGAACACTGATGATAATTGCTTATATCAAAGGCACTCCTATGTCACTTAATATTCAACATTAATATGTATCTAGACTGTGAGTGAATTATTATACAACAAGGATCGAATTTTGTTTATGCAAGAGACAGTTTATCTTTTCGAATAATTTTTTTCTTTTTCTTTTTTGTTCTGAATGATTATGTATCATTCTTTTTGCCATCTAAATTTTATGATCGGTAACATTTTCCTTTTCATTTGCTGATTAAAGACGAATTTTAATCCCGAAATGTTTCTAAACTTTTGAAATAAAAGATTAATAGAAATATGTTGTACCAGTCTGGGTTAAACTCTGCAATCATTCCCTATTAAAAAATAGGCTAAAATTATTACCATTGGAAAGAAAAGAAGAAATATCGCTTTTGCTACATTTTGTAACCATTTCTTGTTAATTTCTCAACTGTCATCCTACAATCTATGCTCAAAATTAAAACCGTATTTTTTGAAACCGCACGACATAAGAAATTTATCCTTTTATATAATAAAACGTATATAATCTCTATTTATAGGGATTATACTTTATTATAAGCCGAAAACAAATATAATTCATATATTTCCCTCCTACTGTAGAGGCATCTAAGAAATAGGAACGAGAAGCTTCCGACCTGGTGGTTGGTTCTCGCTGTCCTGTCGTTTACAGAAATGGTGATGGGTTGATTGAAACCGTATCGATGACGAGATGCAAGTTATAGCCCTTAGGACTTAACCATAATTTCCACCCATGTTGTCGTAGTATTTATTATGAGCATTCGGACTTTTCCGAATGCCTTTTGGCTGCGCGGAGTACCTTTTATAATTATAATAAATATTCTGCCTTGTGAAATTTTGTCATTTCCATAAGTTTTTTTAAGTTTCTAATATCTGCAGTAGTATTAAAAAGTATCTAAAAATTCACTTCATTTTCAATATTGTACTTTTATAAACTTGTTTGAAATTTTAAATTGTCCAAATGAAAGACAGAGGAGGAGGGAAATGATCAAAACGGTCATTTGACACAAATATTTTCTTAATCAAATGTATACGAAGTTTAACATTTCAGCATTTTACTTACAATTGAAAATCTTTTTATGTGATGGCAAGTGGAGGCATACGTTCACATGCGATATGTTCCATATGCGAGTTTCATAGCGCATTTTACAAGATAGTAAAAGGATAACAGCTTTCGCAATTACTTTTATTATGTGACTATGAGGTGTTGTTAACTTTTTGAATAAATTTTTGGCACTTGTTTTTCTTTTTTTTACGCTTATTTATTACTAGGGGAAAAAAAATATATGCTACTGGTTTTTATTCATTCCTTCTGGCAGAATTTTGTTTGATCATCTTGAGAATGTATTTTTTTTTATCATCTAGTCGCATTATTGATATTTTTTATAAATAATTTGGTAGTAAATTTAATGATTGATAATTTTCAAAATGTAAAGCTCTTTTTTTATTTAATTCGTTTGTTCGTGCGATAGTTTTCATAATTATTGAATTTTCTTTAAATGAAAGAAGCTTTAACAAAATTATTTGTTCAACTTGAATAGTCTTAAAGAATCCAATAAAAAAGTCTTTATTGTAAAATTATAAAATCCTGAAAATTAAAATCAGAATTTTAAGCAAAACTCGTATTACAGTTTTACAGAAGTATTCAAGAACCAAAAACATTCCACGCATTTCTATAAAACCAAACGATTTATAAAAAAAGTTAATTATTGTATTCTTTTCTATAAAATATTCCAAATAAGTTGCGTAACTTAATTTTATGGAATATTTTTCGACAAATATTTTTTAATATACGCATTTTGGGGGAAAAACATTTATTCTTATTTTTAAAAAAAACCGCTTCCTCTAATTTGTTTTAAGGATGTCAGAAAAGGACTCATCTGGTTTAAAAAAATATGTCAAATTTGTGAGATAAAGTGAATTGTCAGGCGAGTAAAATGAGGCGTTTAAGAGGCCACACGTTAATAAGGAAATGTGTATTTTTATCTAACAATTTATTGCATTTGATGGTATGGCAGTTCCATTTTGGAGATTAAATATATTTCATGGACATTTCGTGATTTACCAAAAGATTGTCAAGCAATTGGAGAACAAGGTCTTTACTTTTTAAAATACTTATTTCATGTTGGCTTCACACAGTATTCGGCCGATAATATTCATTTTTAAACGTTACTTCGTTTTGTGTACCACAATGAATAAAATTTCTGATTGTTAGGCATTTAACAATCACTATATGGAAGAGAATGGTTATTCGTGATACTTTGTATTTTCTGTAATTATTTTTTTTCTAAGATTACTTTTTTTTTTTTGTAAATAACATGTACAAACTTAAGAATGTTGAAAAAATTTTTACAGACAGAAATTCAAAGTTCCAATTACGACACAATAAATACAATAATCAAAATCATACTATTCGTTGAATTCTGCTAAATATGACTCCCGATATAACTGTTAGAACAAAAATTTAATATATTTTTTAGATTTTTATATAGATTTGATGTGAAAAATCAAGTGAATATTTTCTGATTGTCGATTTCTGCAATAATTCCGTGCTCTTTCTTAATCCTCTACAAGAATAATTTAAATGTTACAATTTGCTTCGGGCTCTATTTTAAAATTTACCAGCCATTTGAAGGGGACTATGTATTCCGAGACAGTTTTACTGCATTTTCTTTAAGCTAATTCATCAAAAGTGGTTAGTCTAAATACTTTTCAATCGATTTTTTTCAAATATTGTAAAATTTTTAACATAATAGTTCAGCTATTGCAAATATATTAAGGTTTATTTGCCAAAGAATGTTTAACAATATTTTTAGGCTAGCATACAACTTATAAATTGTGGGGTGAGTAAATCATTCACTGAAAGAAAAAAGATAGGAAAGAAAGAAAAAAAAACTTGTAGTATAGAGAGTTGTTGTAAGTTAGACATTTTTTTTTTTCAGTCAATTGCGTGATATAAATTTCGTTATACATAAAATGCAACGGTTGGTACGATTAAGTAAGACAATGTTTAAACGAACGAATCGAGCCTAAAACTCTTTCTACAATATTTTGATTCAGAGGTTTGAAAATATTTCATTTAAATTTTTTTAAAAGCTTTTAGCAAATTTTGACTTTTTATTAGTTTAATTATTTAGGCAATTTTCAGAAATGACTGATCAAAAAATTTCGGCCCATAAATAAATTTTCATGGCCGTCTCTTTTTATAAGATTTTTACTCTGAAATAATAAGAAATAAAATCTACCTTTCCTTGACTTGCTGAAATCATTATTCTATTTGCCAATACTCAATCATGGAGGTTAACTGAAAAAAAAAATTGTTAATTTTTCGAATTGAAAAGTTGAGTGAAATGTATTCAGATAGTGACAGCTAATGTATTTGTCTTAACGAACTCAAACGGCCTTCATTCCCTTTTTCTTTTATACTAAAAAATGTACCTATCTAGACGAGCTGTTATTCTATCTTGGATATGATTAACATAGATTAAATAATGACATTTATAGTAGAAAATCTCATGCACATTGCCAAGTATTAAGAAATATATATTATTTTTAGTACACTTTAGACGCATTTAATATAAGGTAACTTTACAAGTTTTGTTTCTATGCAGTGGGATCTTCGCTGTCTGTAATATTTACACTCTAATCAAATGAATTGGATTGAAACAAGTAGTAATCCTCTGACAGAAAAAGAATGCAGTGCCGAATATATAAGTAATGCTGAAAGAAAATACTAGCAGTATCTTTCAATTGAAATGAGAATATTATGAATCAGCATTAATTTCTACTAATAACAAAGGTGTGTGTGCTCTCCATGTTTATTGTTTGACTAAGAACCATCACACTTGGAGGGTGAGAATGTACACTTCTAAGCTATTTTTTTAAATTTTTATTAATTTAAAATTAGGCGACATTTTTTTTTCACCATAACTTCTGAATTTATTACAGCACCAAAGTTATTTTTCCGCCATCTTAAAATTCAAAAAATTATCTTTGAATGAATTTCAAATTTGGGTGATTGAATATTTTTCCTGAATTTTCGCAGATTTTTAAAAATATATTACCTAATTTCCTACAATAAATTACATAATTGCCCTAAAATTCAGTTGTCATTGTTTTATCAAATATTTGCTGGATTTTTTTAACCTTTTTGAAAGCGAAAGAAGGATTCTATTTAATATCCGTGTTTGTAAGACGAATAAAAAGAAAATTTGCAATACCGTCAAATTTAGGAGATAGATGTATCGAATATTTGCAGTTTTAATAGCGTTATAATGCCTGTATTAGAAAAGTTCATTTACGCAATGAACAGATGTCAGACAATTAAAATAACACGGTTTTAATGTCTCGAAATTTGGTGAAATGATGGGTATTAAACTATACCTTAATGATTTAACTAAAATTAAATACGATTAATATCTCCGGCGAACCAAATGGTCATCAAAAGCGACTAGTATTAAATAAAAAAAAATTGCAGACCTTAAAGCATTAACTTTTGCAAGAATCGAGCTTAAATTTTTTTTTTAATGTGAAGTTTATAATTGTATAACTAATTTTTATTCATTTTTGGCTTTATTCGTTTGCCGATGCTTCAGCCAATTTGAACAGCGAACGTTTGAAAATGATAAACAGCGAAATTATAAGTTATCATATCTGAATCCAATTACCATTTACAGAGAAAGATATTATCGAGAAGTATTTATAAATATTAATTTCTAACTTTGTCAAACAATATATGAATTTAATTCCAGAAGTCACATAAACCCCGTCATTCAACATTTAACTCCGCCATGATTTAACTTCGCCATGCTTTACGAGACATCCAATGAGACATTTTTTTTCTATTACGAAATGATCACTGAGTACCCACGTTAAATCGAAGCAGGTCATTTGAACGCTAATCATGTCCTTGACAAAAATCTGAATTCCGAGTTCATATGGTAAACCATTCCCTATTGTGTCAAAGGAACACAACTTAAATTTCCAACCATAAGTGCGATGAAATAATATTCTTTTTTGGATTTCTTTCAACTGTTTTACTTGAAAACAAAATTCACACCTTGAATTGCTAATTTGCATCTTTCAGGGCAGCAAATTAGAAAATCCACATACCATTCTTATAAGGAGAAATGTCCATCATTTATAGATAAAATCTGAGTAAAAACAGCCTCTCCGCCTCATTATATTCCTATTTTCCGCCACCGGAAATCTTTATTTTCCAGCTTCGGGCAACTCAACTCCAGTCTGGAGTTTCCGCTTAAAAGTTCGTTTTTTAAATTTATGCTCTTACCCTGCTTGACAAACCGAAAGTAGATGCACTTTTAATGAAAGTATTGAGGCTGTTAGTAAAAGGAATGATTACGCCAAGAAAACTGCTCATCCATTGCTCTAAGCCATAATAAACATCAACTTAAGGCAAACTGCAAATTTTACACGTGCTTCCCCCGAGTCACAGCCTTCATGCAAATGAGTCTCTAACTTTTAAAACTGTGGCTCGTGCTACGGCTCTGCCATGATTATAGCCTTGCTTCCTGGAATAAATTAATCTTTCTGGTAGGGGCGGGGCTTTATCATTAACGTCATCAAAGTCAAGAAGAATTTAGTTGTTGGAGCAGACGATTATCTGTCAGCGCTTTCGGAAGCGTAAATTTTTATAAATGTTAAATTTGATGTTTCAGTTCAAATTATGCGTTTATAATTGTAACAAGAGGCAAACGATAATAAAACAAAGTCGGTTTTAACGAGTAACTTTGAAGGGATGAAAAGTCGTTAAGTCAGAATTCTTAAAAACGTTACAAGGTTTATTTTTATAGTTAGGGAACTAGAATAGAGAATTCTTAATGACCCGAGTTGAGGAAAGTTGTTTCCTGGGTAAAACAATGTATAAATATCCGAGCAGTGTTTGTTTGAACTCTTCATAAACTTTCTTGAGAATTGTAAATAATGGTTCTTTGAAATAAAGCTATATTTCATGCTTGTTTATTGAACTTTTAGCATTGTAAGTTATCTTTTCTAACAACAACAAAAAGAAAAAAATCATGTCAATGATCTTATTTTATTTCAGATTTTTTTAATCGAAACGTTTTAACTTTTTTAAAAATCAAAATGCCTTCAGCTACGGGATTCATTTTTAAATTTTAATTTTTCCATATATTGCCATTTTTATTCTTCTAAAAAAAGGATATGTAGCTTAGAATCAAATAAGAAAAAAGTGTAATTTATATGAGACTCTCTCATAAAATTGGTTTCTAACGGCTATTTGTCCAATTTAATAATAATCTTTTATCATGCGCGAACTTCATTGTTTTTTAAATCATTTATATATTGATTCTCAAATATTCAGATATTGAATCATTGTTTTATCTGAGCCAAATTTCATTTTCTATAATGAGAATTTTTATGCCTTAACTAATTATAATTTATTTTGAACGAAAAATTAAATATTGCTTAAAGAGATGATCAATATTTAAAAGCTATTCCAAAAGTTATATCTGCAAGTATATTCGGTAGTTTTTACAAAATCGCTCACAATTGATAAACATTAATTTTTACTTTCTCGTATAATTAGTATAGAGAAAGTTAGTAATCGTCCAAAAATTCGAGTTCCAGATTTTGACGAATCTTCAAGTTTTAGGCCTCACCGAGTTCGAAAAACACATTTTTGGAAAATGTGCGTCTGTCTCTGATAACGATAACTCAAAATCGCTTTGAGCTAAACGGTTTAAATTGAGTATATGATCTCCACACCAAATTAGCAGATTTCTGTCAAATTTTGAGTAAAATCCGTTCAGAGGAAGACCAGCTGTCCGAATAGAAATTAACACTATAACCATAAAACGAAGAATTAGATTAAATTCGGTGCACAGGTTTAACATCTATAGTGTAGATAGCTGTCAAATTTTAAGCCAAATCTAACTGCGGATTGATTGTCTGTCTGTCTATACTTTCAGAAACATGTAAACTCAATAGTTCGAAAATGCAATGCCTTAAATATATCCAATTAGTTATGGGATTTTGTGACTACAAGTGCAATTTTATGTCAAATTTTTGTTCCAGTCGGTTGAGAAAAATGTGTATCTAAAACAAAATTCGATTTTTGGATATTATTAATGCATACTGGAGATTAATCGCCAAATAACTCACCAAGGAAGACACGATAGATACATTAAAAATGATAAATTCATGCTAAAAGTTAACATTTCGTAACTAGTATACACCAATGCCATGTAAGGTGTTCTCTGACACAACAAGTTTATTAGAGAGTATGCAAGAAAGTTTTGAGAAGACCACTCCCACTGGCTTTATAATATATTAATAAAATTTCTAATATATCAAGTATCCGACAATTTTGAAGCCTTGGAATATAATCGATTTTATGAAAAGTTTTCTGATTCTTACAAATTCGCAGCGTATTCGATCAGGAATTAAATCCGGTGAATGTCATATTTTCAGGGTACAAATAATGAGATTCCATAGTTGAACTTTGGAAGCATTGTACTTGTCATCATTATTGTGATATCATTGTTTCCTATACTTGAACGTTGACCTAATAATATAATTGTATTTAGAATATTGAAATGAAATCGAAAATTACGACTCCAATAACTCGAAATTACCTAGATATGATACTGACATCCACCCTTGCTCAAACAGTCCTCCGCCTCCATACTTCCTTTATTCAAATAAGTTCTTAGGATAAATTTTTTCGATCTTCATGACTTGGAATTTCATCTTTAATGCTGTTCCCACGATAATCACAATTTTAAATTTTAATTCATATTGATTAATAATATAAAAATTATTAGTAAATTGGAACAAATTTTCTCACTTGTAAAAAAAAAATCTTGGCGTAGCATAGCCAATTCTGGTTCTAGAATTTAGAAATCCAACACAATTTTTATGAAAATCGTTAAACCGCAATTCATTTTGGCATCGTTGTTCTTTGTAATTTCCATGATATTAATTTTGGTTGCATTTTTTCAATAATTTTATATAATACATTATCTTTAATACATTATCAATAAACAAGAAGTAATAAATACTTAATGTACTAATATCTCCATTTAATTCATTGGCCAATAAAAAACACGTTATTCAATACAAACATTGCAAAAAAAAAAAAAAAAATCGAACACTTTCCGATTTTTTGTGTTTAAGAGGATTTTTGTAAATTTTTTTTATTAATATCATGATGTATGAAATTTCTTATATGCTCTGCAGTTACGTTTTTTCTATAATAATTTTTAGATTCTGTTTATCAATTAATTGAAAATTTTGATTTCATGACATATAACGAACTTACGAAAAATTAATAACTATATTCCATAATATTTACGATGAATTATAAAAATACTTTAAATATCAAAAAGTAGGATATGATAAAAACAATTTTAAAGCAAATTTTTATTAATGCTCTTAAAATGAAAAATATATATATATTGAAGATCTGTTTAAAACAAAATGGAAGAAAATATTTACCATAAATATTATAGCACAAAAAATTCACTGATATCTATAATAAATGTTATTAACATTTTAATTCATTTAAAATACTTCTATAAACCACGCGCGATTTTTTTTACTGTCATAAAAAATATCTACAGTTTAACAAAAATATTCTATGTTAGTGTATATTAAAAACTTTATTATTTTAAAGAAGCATAATATAAAGATATTTAAAATAAGTTTCTACGAATTTTATTAGTTTCTTTTAATTTCAGCTTAATAATATATTCGCGTCAAAATTAGCTATCTTCTTTAGCTCTATAATTTATGACGAAAACATAAAACTTAATTGGAAATTCAGTTGAGTTTTTTCCAATCTACACTCTACGATCATTATACAATGTATATTTCTTTAACCATCAATGCCAAACTTTTCTTAACTGACAAAAAGAATAAAACTCAGAGAACATGTAGCAAAAAATTTACGATTCTTCCTCGCAAGGATTCCTAACTGCTTCAGCGGTTTATTGACTTTTTGTCCTTCGGGTTTAAATCAATTCAAGGCGTGTTTGACTTGATACTGTGCAAAATATCGTCCTACGATTTCCTAACCCCCGCCTTTTAGTATGTTGTAAGTTTTCCACCTACCCGAAACGGCACCTCGGAAAGCTTCCCACGCTGCACGCTTTTTCCTGCCAGAGTAAATTTGTTTTACGTCGATAATTTGCTTCCCTAATGCAAGAAATTGGATCTTTTCAGAAGAAAAGTAGTCAAGGTGTTTGACCTAAGAACATGACAAAGTAAAAAAAAAAGGGGGGGCATTAAATTGTAATTCTATAATGAAATAATTCTAGGTTTGACAGAAATTTAAAAAAAATGTTCTAGATTTTTTTTTTTCCTTGCAGCTGTTCATCGAGTATCCGAACTAGGAAATATTTCAGACAACTTTTACATTGAGTTATTAAAATCAATGACTTTCTGTTTTAAAAATTAGACCTATTTAGAAAATATTTTTGGATTTATTATTTACTAGTGAGTTTTGGCAACCAGTTGGTTCACCAGAATTAATAATCGCTAAATTTTCAATTAAATATTTTATTTGGGCCCAGAATTGCTTCTTTAGCAAAATATTTTTAAGTTCCAAATTTTGATAGTCTTAATTCATTCTATTATACGTCCTTATGACGTTCTGTTCATTACATTATGTATTTGTAATTTTCTGTCATTTCTTGTATTTTAAATCAAAATGGAAATGATCAAACTTCAATAAATACAAAAACATTTTTTTTTTGAAAGCTAGCTTTTTTTTTCAAAATAAGAATACAGAAAATTACCTGACATTGAAGTCTTATGAACATTACATAATTTTCTTTATTTTTGCAATATATCTTAATGAGTAATCATGTCTTTGACAAAAATCTGAATTCCAAATTCATACGTTAAACCATTCCCTATAGTGTCAAAGGAACACAACTTAAATCTCCAACCGTAAATATTTCTCAGATTCATTCATAAAATACAATTTTAATTTTACTCTTTAAAAGATTTAAATGACATTATTTTATTTTGTTTCGGTCAGTAAATATACTTCAAAATTCAAATGCTTCAATGCAGCTGCAAAAATTCCCTTGCAGCTGTATTTTGACAATTAATAGAGTATCCAAGTTAGAAAATATTTCATACGACTTTTATACTCTATTATTAAAATCACTGGCCTTCAATTTTTAAAATTAGACTAAATCTTGAAAATATTTTTGAACTTATTATTTATAACAAATATTATCAAAAGCAAGTTTTCTTTGGTGAAATCGTAGCATTTATTATTAGAAATTTTCTCAAATATCTAATCAGATGATAGAACCTAATATTTGAACTTTTGTATGAAAATTATGAATTATTAATTTATGTTCTTTACATCATTTTATGCCTTGAAAAAATTGAAAAAATGTACTTTAAAGTAAATTTATTAACAAAATACATAACTCGATATTTAAAATCGTTCTTTTGTGAATTTTTAAATAATTTTAATTATAAATAATAATAAAAAAATAATGAATAGTTTAATTTTTATTAATTGAATTTTAAATTTGTGAAACTGCTTCGAAAAAATGCGTTAAATTGCTTGTAGAGCATTTGAATTCTTTTAATGTTAGAAGTGTTGCAAACTTAAAATTTACAAACTAAAAACTGATATAAACCACAAACGTCAAAAAAAAAAAAAAGTCAAATATCCAATGATTTATTTTCCAAAACACTTTGAAATAAATAGATCAATATCTTCATTTAATTCATTGACCAATAAATTCAATTCATATAGTATCAATCATCTTACAAGCATAAATAAATGATCATTTTATTTTCCATCTAACAATATGTAATTTCACAGTGCGATGCCACGTTTTGTTTTCCTTTATCAAAATCAACCATTGAATTTCGAAACATCATAAGCGGCATACATGATGTGTATCACGTGAACAAATGTGGATTTCATTCTTATTAAAAGGAAAAATTAATTTTCATTCTGCATCTGGCTGAAGTTTTTCGAGAATGAAAACAAAATGGAACAAAAAAAATAATAGAGAATTAAATCATTCATGTCGGTAATGTAACTGTTACGTTTAAATAAAAGTTAAGAAATTCATAGAATATATCGACATTTTTCAAAGAAAACTATTTTAATTATCTAAAAGCAACTAAATAACAGTAATTTTTTTAATGTGTAACTGTATTAAAAACATGTCATTTCAGTTTGGACAGGGAGAATAACAATGTGTTTAATATATTCACAAGAAATTAATGTAAGTATTTTTAGCAACAGTTTTATATTTTTCTGTTTTGCATTTCATCTTGCTTCGCTAAAATATGCTAAGTTAATGCATTAACTGAAAAAAATTTTTTTTGTTCGCTTCAAGAGCTGAACCATGATATCATAAATTTGCCATTATGCTTCAGGCGAAGTTTTTGTATTTTTGCTCCAGGGTTGCCAAATTGGCCCCTTTTCTGACAAAAATTTAGAACTGGCATTTTTTTTTTTTTTTTTTTTTTTGCCCTAAGAATTTGCCTTCGGAAACCTTTTTACGTAACTTTAAATATTAATTGATAGTTTCGCGGCTTTTTAATGAAGGAGTTTAAAATTTTTTGCTTAAAAATTAAATATTACTATTTTTTTTTTCAAGCTTCATAGTGAATTTCTTTTAAATTAAGTTAAAAGTACTAATATAACTGTAAAATAAGATTAAATTTTTTTTTAAATAGTTGAAGTGTGCGGCTCTGAAAAATTATTAAAAAAACTAAGAAAAAAATCATATTTTAGCAGTTGCATGGCCGAATGGAAGAAACTTTTGAAATTTTAAAACTTAGGTTTTCATCACGAGAGGCATAATTATACAAAGCAATTAGCGATGCGTCGGTCTACATCGCGACACAAGAGCAGAAGAGACCAAAATATTTCCCTTCAGTGATTTTACTAATAGATTTTGATAGGGATTTCTTTGAAACGTGTCGATTTAGGAAAGGAAAATTTACATATGTTTTAAAGCATGTGAAAAGCATTAAGGATTTTGATCGGAGCATGGGAAGATGTTGAGAGCAGCAGTTTTACAGAGTGCTTGTAGAATTAAATAAAGAGTTAGAATCTAATAAAAAAATAAGAGAGCATTTGGAATGAAGTTCACATGGACTAAATTAAGATAAAAATTAGGAAATAAATTAGATTAAGTGATATTATTACCTGCATATATTTATCACGATTTTTTTAAATATAATATAAAAATATTAATATTAATTCCAGCTTCTTTGCATTATCTAAAATAAATCAAAGAATGAAATAATAAAAAAAATTTAAATAACGACAAATTGACATCAAAATATTATTAATGAATGAAAAATTGTTTGGGAATTTCGAATTAAATAACTTATTAAACAAAGCAAAAAAAAAGGGCGGTGTGCATTCAGCTTAGTTGCTGAGTCCTACAAATAGGCCGCAGGGTGTTAACTGGTGAAAGGGAATGTTGTGTAGGTAGTTTCCAACAACATATCACAGAAATATACATATTTCTGCATTTTAGATTTTGAATGAAATTTTTTCTGGAACAGTTGCATTACAAACGTAGTGACATCTGAAATTATAATGCTTTATGCTTGTTTATAATCTTTAAAGATTCTTTTTTTTTCACAAAAAAAAAAGGTAAAACTTATATTAACATACTACTTTTCATTTTTTAAAAATTAAGTCAAATTTTGTAAATTCAGAATTTTTTTTTTACAAAACAGTAAATGCATATGTGGGTTACTTTTTCTAAGTAAAAATTAGTCAAAAGCATTTTCGAATTAGTTTGGCTTTAGATTCCGGATCATCTAAGGTTTCCCCGCCATTATAATCAGCACTTAACAGTACTTTTTATAAATCATAAGTGCTTTTGTAATATTTTGATTCATTTAAAACAGTGATACTTGTTACTGTTTTTATTATTCCTTTCATTTAAAATATCTATATAATGTATTACCAAATTATAATTTTACGGTATTATTTGATTTATTATATTCATCTTACTAAAGCTAACAGCATTGCGCTTAGCTTGATCAAATATTGGCTTTATTTTTTAAAATGAGTTAATTAAATTTTACCATTCTAATCTGGCAACCCTGTTTAATAATCGCCAAGCGAAAACACATTCCGTGAGCTGGTGTTTAATTATTCAGTGAACTTTCGACTTCATTGCGAAGCTATTTGTATGCACTGTGGAATATAAAAAGGATAGAATTCTTGTGCTTTCAAATCTGCATGTTAAATTTTCTGCTGCTTTTGTTATGTTTTGAATTTTTTCACCATTCTTTCTAGAATGAGAATATGCGAAAGTTTTTATTCCAAGCATGATATTGCAGACGTAATCGGATAATTATTCAGACAGGGGATAACACTTGTGCAAGTATTTGAGTTTAACAACAGTGTTTTGATTTTAACAGATAAGTTTCTCACGCTTGAGTTAACATGGTACTTGAGTTTCGTTCTTAATAGCTATAACGCTTGATACTGTGATCTGATACTTGATATTGCGAGCTTCCGCAAATTAGAAAAAAGTTTCTACGGTATTTATTTCTATTCTTAAAAGAAAATCAACAAATCTTTTTTTTACTTTTTTATCTCCTTAGGATAATGAATTGTAAAAATATTTTTATAAATATAGAAATGGATTCTCGAATCGAATAATTAATTCATTGTAAAAAATAAATTCAAAATTAGAATGAGAAACAGATAGGAATAAGGGTAATATCATAACGAAATTCTTATACAACGTTGTGTTATGTTTCTTCTTGAATGATTTTAGATTAGATTTCTTAAAAAAAAAAATGACTACATTTCAAAACATATATAATGGGGTCGTATCTTTTTGTTTGATAACAGTTATTGTTTTGGAGTTCGAAATAAAGATAGAATACAAAAGCTTAGAACTATCATTAGTTTCTAAAAAAACACTCTTTAAGCTAGAAGTGTGGACTCGGCAAAACTTACTCACATAATCTCTAATAAAAATGTTATCCCTCGCCCTCCACAAAAAATTGTGGACCTTGGGTAAGGCATAAATCATCAAATGTTATCCCTCGCCCTCCACAAAAAATTGTGGACCTTGGGTAAGGCATAAATCATCTTCTATGACATTGACATACAACAGTTACGAAATATTAATCTTTAACGGAGTTTAGTATTTCTACTGAAAGTATCATGTGATCCTTGGTGGGAATTTTAGCGATTAATCCTTGGCGTGTGGTTAATATTATCCGAAAATTGAATTTGCGTTTTAAAGCGTTTTCCCCTAAATTTGAAACCAAAATTTGACAAATTACAATTGCAATTCATAGAATTACATACCAAATTTGATATATATAATATATGAATCACTGCTTTTTCGAATTATTGCATTTAAATGCATCTGAAAGTATATACCGATAGACGGTCAGTCCCTTGTTAAATTTGCCTCAAAATTTGCTAGATATTTGCAATTTAACCCTTTCTAGGGCCGTGGGAAGTATGCTTCCCACCAAATTTATCAATCTTTGTATGAAATTATGTAGGTTGGTATAAGTTCTGACAAATTTTTTTAGAAAGACAGAAACTTAAATGCTTCAGTTCTTTATCTCAAACAAAATGATGCGTCTTGATTTGTTACTTAATTATTAATTAACAGAATTAATTATTAAGTTATTATTATTAATTCATATTATGTTAAAAATTAATCAAATTAAATTTATCTAGTAAACTTAATGAATCCCTTTTCTTATTCTAATTTCAAGCCTAAAAATATTTTAACATAATATGACTAGAAAAAAATGGCTCTTTAAAGGGTTAACATACTTTCTTTTGTTACTTTAAGGTATAGTTAACCAGAATGTTAAATCTATGTATCAAATTTTATCCGTCTGGCTGTCTTTATTTCGGAATTATCATGTTAATTTTTATTCAGAAGTTTTGTTTATAAAAAAAAAAAACTTCCTGTAAATGAATTTCGAACAAGACAGAATTCATCAAATTTAATGTTGAAACCATATGCGAAATTTCATCCATCAAGCTCAAAGGGATTTTTGAATTATCTTTGTCATAGACGGACAGTTACATATATATTCCAAAAATGTGTTTTTCGAACTCATTTGTTGATTTGTCAAAATCTCCAGTTCGAATATTTGAACCTTCTACTAGCTTCGGTGGCATATTAACATATTATACTAAAGAATATTTATTTCAGGGGGATATGAATATATATTTTAATTAAATAGAATGATCTAAAAGTCGTTCATAAATGTTTGCACTAAAAATTGTTGAAACACTTTTGAAGAAAAGTTTTTGGGCATGCAATTAAAAAAAACAACTTATAAATAATTTATCTCAATACATGCCTGTAGAATAATTTTCTGAAAAAAATATTTCATGCGTTTATTAAATTTCTTCACCAAGCCACCTGCTATTGATTTTTTTTTTCTCGTTTGCAGCCTGGAATCCAAAAGTATGATAAATCCACAAAACACACACTGAAACTTAAAAAAAAAAAAAAAAAAAACATAATTGTTTTCAATATTTTATTCACCCAATAAATTTTCTAAGCTTCAATTTATATTTTATTAAAAATTTATTTGCGTTTTTTAGTTAAAACATTAGAGTACAAAAGTCCACCTTAGAAACACTTTTTTGTGAAACACGTGCTCCAGAGATACTTGCCATGTAGTACTTGGAGAAGTTGAGTCAATTAAGCGAACGAGGAAAAAAAAAAAAAGAAACGTTGACATAAATTCTTAAT